>NW_012267362.1:1908657-1982530 GCF_000151885.1 Dipodomys ordii | reverse complement strand
ATCTATCTATCTATCTATCTATCTATCTATCTATCTATCTATCTATCTATCTATCTATCTATCTATCTATCTATCTATCTATCTATCTATCTATCTATGAAGGTCCTGAGGCTTGAACTCAGAGCCTGAGTGTAGTTCCTTACCTTTTTGGCTCAAGGCTAGTTCTCTACAACTTGGGCCACAGCAAGGTGGTTAATTGAAGCTAAGAGTCATAGGCTTTCCTGCCCAGGCTGGCTTCAAACCATAATCCTCAGATCTCAGCCACTTGAATAGCTGGGATTACAGGCCACCGGAGCCCAGTTCTCAAGTAACATTTATTTATGAGCCAGGTAATGTTGTTTCTAGCTACTAAAAGCAGAAGGATGCGAAGAGGCAAAAGCAGCTTTTGGTTAAATATAGTCAATGAGATCTGGGGGAGGGGAGTGAACCTTTCTCTTATACGCAAACAAGCAAATATAAGAAGGACTGGAAAGTCAAGTAAAGTGATGCAAAACTGTATGTAGTCTTAGCACTGGAAGGGCTTGAGGCAGGAGGACTGTGAATTTGAGGCCAGCCTGGACTTACACAGTGCGATCCTATCTCAAACAAAGCAAAGATTCCCTCCCCCTTCATCTTCCAGAAGTACCAATGCTTGAGCCATTCAGTTGTCCAAATTTAAAGGTATTTTAGAGTTCAATTGTATGTGGCATAATCATTGTATGATAATGTTTGGGGGACAGGGACAGAGACAGAACTAGAAGATGCTAGCCAATAGGAGAGCATATGTGTGTATTAAGATAGTCAACCCCACTTGAGTCCTAATAGTGAATACCATTTGATCTTGGTCCAAGTGCAGACCTAGCTTAATCAATTCCTTCATGCAGAGGAAAGGTTTCACCTCTCTCCAAGGACTGTGCTGAGAGGGCAGAAGTCATTATCTGTCAGACAGGCAGGATGTGGGCTATTTAATAACAAACTTGTGTTTCCATGGCACAGACAGGCTCCAGCCTGGGTCTTAAGGCTTCCCACAGCATCCTAAGAGGGAAGCAGAGAATGTTTCTTTTCTCTAGAAATGGAGGAGGAAAAATGGCCACCAGGGTATGTTTTGAAAGTCAGTACTTGAGCTGGCACCAAGATCCCAAGTATTTAGCGTTTCTGTTCAACTTGAATCCAACTCCACTGCCCCTGGCTGAAGCAAGCTAGTGTGTCTTCCGGTCTGCTCTGCCTCAAGATCTCTGTTTGTCTCCTGTTTCTGACTTCTCCATGTTAACACAATAGCTAAAATGATCGGAGAATACAAATCAAAACACCATATGTTTCTGCTCAAAACTGAGGACACCCATTGCTCTTGGGGTAAAATCCACAGCTTACGGGACTCTGCCAATGTGACCTCTGTCTTCTGCTCATTTCCCTTGCCTCTTGCTCATTCTGGTACACCCACTGGCTGCCAGAAACAGCCCATTTCCATCCTGTGCTGAGTCTTCTTTAGGTCTCAGATCTCTGCCTAAAAGTCACTTCCTCAAAGAAGCCATCCTTGAGTCCATAGATTCATCTTTTCCCCTACCTTTTTGTTTGGAGGTACTGGGCATTGAATCCAGAATCTCACACTTGATAGGAAATCCCTCTGCCACTTAAGCCACATTTTCAGCCCATCTCTGCTTTATTCATTTTTTAGGTAGAGCCTTGCACTTTTGCTTAGGTATTGGCCTTGGAACATTATCCGCTGCCTTCCATGAAGCGGAGTAGCTGGGATGACAGGCATGCACTACCATTCCTGGCTTGTTCTTTTTTTTGGGGGGGGGTCTGGTTGTGGGACCTGAACTCTGGGCCTGGGCGCTGTCCCTCAGCTCTTCAGCTCAAGGCTAGCGCTCTACCACTTGAGCCACAGCGCCACTTCTGGCTTTTTTCTTTTTGCTTATGTGGTGCTGAGGAATTGAACCCCAGGGCCTCAGGCACGCAAGGCAAACACTCTACCACTGAGCCACCTTCCCAGCCCCCTGGCTTGTTCTTTGAGACAGGATCTTGTTAACTTTTTTTTTTTTTTTTGCCAGGTTAGCTTCTAGATGTGATCCTATTTCTACCTCAAGTAGCTCTTTGCATTTTTTAAAACTGATTACATATTAATTCCACAGTGTGGAGGGTTCCTTGTGGTTTTTTTTTTTTTTTGTCAGTTACGGGGCTTGAACTCTGGGTCTGAGAGCTGTCCCTGAGCTCTTCAGCTCAAGGCTAGTGCTCTGCTACTTTGAGCCAAAGTGCCACTTGCAATTTTCTGGTGATTAATTGGAGATAAGAGTCACAGGGGCTTTCCTACCGGGGCTGGCTTTGAACCATCATCCTCAGATCTCAGCTAGGATTACAAGCGTGAGCCATCGGCTCCTGGCTCCTTGTGATATTTTCATATAGCCCATAAACTCCTATGACACTCTCTTAATTCACCTTATGATTCTTTCTGTGATACTTATAACAATGACTACTATGTGATTAATTACATTTCTATATGCTCAATTAGAAACAGAATGTAAGTCTAAGCGGGAGAGACTGGATTTGTTTTGGTCCTTGCTGTGTCTCCAGCATCTAATAGCATCTAACATCTAACAGTAGACCCAGAACAAATGTTTGGGAACCAAACAGACAATTGGAACAGGGTTCAGGATCCTGAGGCTACAGGGGATCTCCCGTGATGGATGTTCTCAGGCTGAAGTGTAAGAAGCAGTCTGACATCAGAGACTGGGATAAACAAGAGGGATTGGATTAGAGAAGGGGATAATAAAAAGGATATTTGTGGAAAAGAAAGGGCAGAAGACCAAATACTGAGACTATGAAATAAGAGAGAGAGAAAAGCATAGCCATGAAAGATATGAACATTCTACTAGGCAGAGAAAGACTTCATATTAGAACTATCCACCATTTTCATTCCATGAATGAGAAGACTTTGATAACACAGCAAAGACTGTTTCTGAAGAGAAAAAGGAGAGCATCAGAAACTCTGAAAAAGGTGATAGGAAGGCAGAAAACTACAGAGAAATCAAGCAGGAATCAAGAAGAACACAGAGTTCTAAGCCCATCCTTTGCTACATGAGAGGAGGAGGAGAAAATCAAGACTTCAATACAAGGTTACAAAGATGCATCTTTGCTTCTGTGTACATCTAAAGGTACTGAAGCAGTATTGGCAATGATGACTGGTCTTCACTAAGGATTGTCCCAAACACAAGAATGTAGTTAATCAACTTCAATAGCTTCTTTTTATGTGTGAGTATGTGCTAGTCTTGAGGTTGAGGGCCTGGGCAATGTCCCTGAGCATTTTTTTTTCTCTAGGCTAGCTCTCTACCACTTGAGCCACAGCTTCATCTCCAGTTTTTTGGTGGTTAATCAGAGATAAGAGTCTCTCAGACTTTCCTACCTGATCTGGCTTTGATCCTCAGATCTCAGCCCCCTGAGTAGCTAAAACTACAGGTGTGAGCCACTGGCACACAGCTTGCAATAGTTTACAGCCAAGCTTCCTCACCCTGAGTGGAGGAGAAGTCTACACTGTGACTTGAGCATTGGAATTAAATATTTGCCTACTGAGCCGCTCCCCTTCAATCTAGTAACAGGAAAACACACCAAAACCCAGCCACTACCCGATCTTTGATAACTCTGAGATATCATCAGTTGAAAGGACATGGGAGCTTGACTTCTCCTTCTCCCCACAACTCACTAAATACACAAATAAACAGGGCAATGTATCTTCCTCAATAGCCAACAACTCTACAATACTTAAGAGCTAGGGAAGAAGAAGAAATTTCAAGCATCAAACTAAAAATATAATGACAAAAAGAATCAATGAAATTAAGGAGGTAATGTATGTGCAGCTGAGCCAATTCAGAGGATACAAACAACTAACTGGGCTCAAAGAGAATTCAAACCAACAGTTGAGTGAAATAAAACAAAGCAAGATATAGCTGGCACTGGGGGCACGTGCCTGTAATCCTAGCTACTAAGGAGGCTGAGATCTGAGGATCACAGTTCAAAGCCAGCCCAGGCAGGAAAGTCTACGAGACTCTTATCTCCAATTAACCACCAGAGAACCAGAAGTGGTGCTGTGGCTCTAGTGGTAGAGTGCTTGCCTTGAGCTGAAGAGCTCAGGGATAGTGCCCAGGCCCAGAGTTCAAGCCCCATGACTGACCGAAAAAAAAAAGCAAGATATGAAAGGAATTCATAAAGATGTAAAAAACCCTGGAAACAGGGGCTGGGAAGGTGGCTCAGTGGTAGAGTGCTTACCTTGCATGCTTGAGGCCCTGGGTTCGATTCCTCAGCACCACATAAGCAGAAAATGCCGGAAAGTGGCGCTGTGGCTCAAGTGGTAGAACACTAAGCTTGAGCTGAAGAGCTGAGGGACAGCGCCCAGGCCCAGAGTTCAGGCCCTGCAACTGACCAAAAAATAAAAAATTAAATTAAATTTAAAAAATCCTGGAAACAAAATTGAAACCTTAGAAGATCTCAATAGCCCAAATTTTTTAAAAGAGTCAAAAGCCTAGCTAATAGAGCTGGTTGAAAATAGGATATGAAACATAGAAGATAAGGGCTAGGAGTGTGGCTTAGTGGTAGAGTACTTCCTAGTATGCATGAAGCCCTGGGTTTAATTCCTCAGTGCCAGAAAAAGCCAGGAGTGGTGATGTGGCTTAAGAGGTTGAGTGCTAGCCGTGAGCAAAAGCAGCTCAGGGAAATGCCCAGGCCCTGAGTTCAAGCTTGAAGCCTGGTAAAAAAAAAAAAAAGAAGGAGAAGAAGATAAAGAAGAGTTAAATCAGTCAGTCAAAGACATTAAGATAAACACTAAGAAAATATGAATGAAATTTATGGGACCTCTGGAGTACCATCATCAAATGATCAAATCTATGAGTCATGAGTGCAGAAGAAGAGATATGAATTAAAGGCATGAACAACCTATTTAATAAGACAGCAGCAGAAAATATCCCCAACTTTGAGGATGTTATCCCAGTGGAGGAGTTTTACAGAATATGAAACAGGCAAGATTAAGGAAAATAATGGCTATAGTGAACAAAGGAAACACGTTGAAAGCTACAAAGGAGAAGTGGCAAGTCACACCCAAGGGCAAGCCCATTAAAATAAGATTTCTCAGTTTGAACTCAAAATGCAAGGACATAATCCAAATCCTGAAACGTAGTAATTATCCACGTAGGTTAGCGTACCCTGTTCAGGGGAAAACATTAAAAGACCTCATCTCAAAAATAAATTTTGTTATGGTAGTGTGTAATTATGATCTCAGCTACTCAGAAGACCAAAAGAAGACTCAATGCTACCTGGGCAAAATAAGAGACCCTAACTGAAAAATAACTAAAGCAAAAAAGAGCTGGAGAGGAAGAAAGCAAAGGAAGGGGTGATGTCCAAAAGAGAAATGGATACATTACCCAAATTATGAAATTGTAACCCCTCTGTACACATCCTAATAATTATACTAAAATTTAAAAAAAGGAAAAAAAAGAAAGAGCTGGGAACATGACTCAAGTGGTAGACTGAGGAGGACCTGAATTCAAGACCCAGTACCTCAATTTAAACAATTTAGTTGACTCGAATGGCACAAGAGGCCTCCGCTCAGAGGTTGAGGCATGAGGACTGCAAGTTTGAGGCCAGCCTGAAACGTGGCAAGACATTGTCTCAAAGTAAATAATCCATTAAATTTTCAAAGTACATGGGAGGATGTTCATAGATTACATGCAAATACTGTTATCATTTAAAAGATAATTTGGCATGGTGGTCTGAAGCTGGCAGTCAATCAACAATGTCTTGTTATTATTGAATGTGAGACAGTTCTGCCAGGGACAGTTCTGGCAGAAAGGAAAATTGTGATGCATTTGCAAATATAATCCACTCATGGAATCCTTTTAATTATTCATCAAACTTCAGGAGTTCTTTAAAACTGATGCTGTGGAATATATTAGCATTAAATGTCTCTTTGAAGAAGGAGAAACAACACCTTTAGGTTAGCTAGAACATTTAGGATGAGTTCAGCTAACATTTCTGATTTGAGAGTTACAGTGACTTTTTTTTTTTGTATATGTGCCAGTATTGGGGCATGAACTCAGGGCCTGGACTCTATTCCTTAGATTTTGTGCTCAAGGCTGGCACTCTACCACTTGAGCCATGGCTCTACTTCCACCTCTTTTTGCAGGGGTGGTAAATTAAAGATAAGGCTCTCATGGACTTTCCTGCCCAGGCTGACTTTGAATTAAGGTCCTCAGATCTCAGCCTCTTCAGTAGCTAGGATTACAGGGGTGAACCACCAGGCTGGACAATAGTGATGATTGAAGAGCTTGGAATGCTGTGTTATTTTGGCATACTCAGGGAGGACCCTGTGGATTAACTTGAGGCTCTAACTATTAGTAAGCAGTTGGAGACCAGAGCTAGCTCAGGCTGAGATGGTGGGTTGTCTCAGGTCACCCTTTTCCCACATCGCCTACTTAATCCTCCAACGTGCCTCTGAATGCCCGGCCTAGGAACGGGTCCTGGGGATAGTCTAGTGTGCAAAGCAAGTTAGAGCCAACAGTATTGCAATTAAGCTTGAGAAAAGTAACCAAGGAAACAAGCTTTGAGGGCCAAGCAGACACTAATTCCCTACCACATCATATTGGCAACAATTTCAGAGTCTGAGCATCCCAAATTTGGAGAAAGATGTGGGGCAACAGGAGCTCCCTGACAGAGCTTGTGGGGGTAAGTTGACATAACCACTTCGGAGAAAAAGGGGGTGGTAGTTCAGAGAGCCACTCCCCTCCCAGCCACTACACTCAGACCCCTGTTGCAGGACATGTACTGTAGCAACAATGGTAGAAACAATCTAACTGCCCTCCAGCCACAAATAAAAATGGTAAATAAAAATGGTAGAGGCATACAGAGGAATATTATACAATAATAATGTGAAAGGAAAGACTGAGTTTATAATACAGTGCAGGGCATATATGAATCAAGGACGAGGCCCTGAGTCTGATTTTCAGCACCAGAGAAAGATCCAGACAGAGACAAACACACAGAGACACAGACACAGACACAGACAGAGACAGACAGGAGACACACACACACACACACACAGAGAAGAAAAAAGAACGTGAATATGTGAATATGAATATATCATATTACCATTACCCAGTAACCCCCAGGAAAAGTAAGTTTCAGCACATGTAAGTATGGTACCATTTTCAGAATGCATAAGTATAGTACCATTTACACAAAGCTTAAAAACATACAAAGCACTATTATCTGCTATATTGTATACAGAAAACTTTATGGAAATGTTAAGCACCAGATTCAGAAAACTGATCTCACTTGGCAGTGGTGGAGAAGAGGAAATAGAGAAAGTTCAACTAGAGTAGCCAGGGGTACACGACTTCCTTCCTTCCTTCCTTCCTTCCTTCCGTCTGTCTCTGTCTCTTTCTTTTTATTTTTGTGCCAGTCCTGGGGCTTGAACTCAGGGCCTGGAAGCTATCCCTGAGTTTTTGATCAAGGATAAGCACTCTACCACTTGAGCCATACCATCTTTTTGGTGGTTCATTAGAAATAAGTCTCATAGACTCCTCTGCTTAGGCTAGCTTTGAACCATGATCCTTAGATTTCAGCCTCCTAAGTAGCTAGGATTACAGATGTGAGCCATCAATGCCTAGCTTGTGCTATATTTCTTAAACAGAGTGGTGGAAAGATATATGTTCATTGTACCTCTATATATGTTGATAATATATTAAAAACAAATTAGAATCTTTTATGGCTCTGAGAAACAGAAAGCTCCAGGTAACCATAGCAGAAGCAGATAAAGTCAAGAAAACATTGTAGACAAAGTATTATTTATTGTAAGACTAAGGGAGAAATTAAATAGAAGGAGGGAAAAGGAGGTATGTTCCAAGAAGAGGGCCACCCCTGGGGGGTATGGGCAAGAGAAAGTTTGGCAGAGGAGTTGAGAAAAGTTCATGGGACTGGAGTAGAAAGTGTAGGCCAGGAATTTGCATAGGGGTGTTGGACTGGGGAGTTATGTTGTCATATTTTCATTCTGGAAGTCTCCACCTACAGTGTGGAGAGCAGGTAGAGGATGCAGGGGTGGATGCAGGGTGTGTCCAGAGGAGCTGGCAGGTGGTGTGCTGGAGAGCAAAGAAAAGTGGGAAGGGTGAGCGAGATCAAGCAGACAAAACAGACCTGAGATTTATTGTCTCTGCTTTCCTGTAAAAGCTATTTGCATGTAGCATCTTAATGTAGACGTTTCTGGAAAAACAAGTGGAATAACACTGAAGTCTAAGGAATATCCCTATCTCCTGACTTTGAGGGCTTTGGATTTAGGCAGACCTGAGATTGAATCCCATCCCTGCTTTGTGATTTGTGCTGTTGGGTGAGGGACTCTTCACTTCCTTATCTTTTAAATGAGAAAAAAAATAGTTCTTTTTAGCTGATGGATAGAAATTATTAATATAAAACATGTAGCTCTGCCGGGTACTCGTAGCTCATTCCTTTAATCCCAGCTACTCAGGAAGCTGAGATCTGAAGATCATAGTTTGAAATCAGCCCTGGCAAGAAGGTCCATCAGAGTCTTTTTTCCAACTAAACCACCCAAAAGCTGGAAACAGAGCTGTGGCTCAAGTGATAGAATGCTGGTCTTGATGAATGAAAAGATTAAAAAAAAAACACCTCAGGGACAGTACCCAGATCCTGAATTCAAATCCCAGTAATGGCACACACACACACACCAAAAATAAACTAAAAAGTAGCTCAGAGCCAGGTGCTAGTGGCTCATGCCCGTAATCCTAGCTACTTAGGAGGCTGAGATCTGAGAATTGTGATTTGAAGCCAGCCAGGGTAGGAACGTCTGTGAGACTCTTCTCTCCAATTAACCACCAGAAAACTGGAAGTGGTGCAGTGGCTCAAAGTGGCAGAATGCTAGCCTTGTGTGAAAAAGCTCAGCACCCAGGCCCTGAGTTCAAGCTCCACGACTGACAAAAAAAAAAAAAAAAGTAGCTCGGTGCCTTGGATAGTAGGAAGCAACCATTACCATGAAATCCCAAGTGTGAAATCCCCTCCACCCAAAACAAAACCCCAGCAGAACATGAGCCCTCCACATGGCACAAAGCCTGCTGGGCTCTGCACTTGCCCGTGAACTTGGCTCCTGTTCCCTCATAGGTCCAAGTGGGTTCCCAGGGGAGACTACATCGCCTCCAACACAGACGAATGCACAGCCACGCTGATGTACGCCGTCAACCTGAAGCAATCTGGCACGGTTAACTTTGAGTACTACTACCCAGACTCCAGCATCATTTTCGAGTTTTTTGTAAGGCCCTGACCGATGGAGAAGGAGGGAGGGCGCATGCTCAAGGTCCTGTGTGAGGTTCAGATTTATTTGCAGAAATCAGTCCCAAGTATAGTTTTAGCTTGGCAAGTCAGAGTTGTTTTCCTTGTGAAACGTGGGTAAAACTAGCTGAGGCCCTGGAAGAGAGGGGAGGGGAAGAATAGGGTGCATCTGGGATATTTTTAGGTGTTCCTTCCCGCTCAGCCATGCAAGTGATACCTAAATGGCTATGTTGTTGAACACTTCCTTGGTGTCAATGCTTAGATGTCTTGTGTGCAGCTAGTCCCACATTACTTCAAAGCTCTTCTGTTCAGAGCCCTCAATTCCTCTGAAGCTGAGCCTCATCCCCAACTCCTGCTGCCCCAGGTCCAGAATGACCAGTGCCAGCCCAATGCAGACGACTCCAGGTGGATGAAAACCACAGAGAAAGGATGGGAATTCCACAGCGTGAGTATCTCACCAGCCCTCACCCTGGAGACCCCAGAGAGAGGACCAAGGGCTCTTCTGTAAAGAGAGCAGCAGAGATGCTGAGGATGCACTGGTTCCTTAGTTGTGGTTGGTAGAAGGCTGGATGTGTTGTTGCTATGGCTTCATCCCAAAGACCAGTGTCTTTCCCTATTTGAGCCAGGCTTTCTGAAGAATCAGAGAAGAATGAAGGAATTCCAGTCACCCTACTATCAGTCCCTTCCAGTCCCTTTATTATCTGACCACAAGAGATGCTGGAAGCCAAGTGTTGGTGGCTCACTCCTGTAACCCTAACTACTCAGGAGGCTAAGATCTGAGGATCATGGTTCAAAGTCAGCCCAGGCAAGAAAAGCCATGAGGCTCTTCTCTCCAATTACCTGCCAAAAAGCCAGAAGTGGAGGTGTTGCTCAAGTAGTGGAGAGTCAAACGAGTAAAAAAGCTAAGGGACAGAGTACAAGTTTTGAGATTAAGACTCAAGTACCACACACACACACACACACACACACACACACACACACACACACACTAAGGAATGCTAGTGGTAAATGTGATGTAAGTGGGAAAGAGCATGAGATGGTTATAAGAAGACACCTAGAAAGAGGAGGAGCTGGACGTGGATGTGGTAGCACATGCCTATAATCCTAGTTACTCAGGAAGCATGGGTAGGAGGATTGACGTCCAAAGCCAACCTTGGGGGAAAAGTACAAGATCCCATCTGAAAAAATAACTAAAGCAAAAAAGGTATTAGAGGCATGGTTTAAGCAGTAAGGCCCCAATCTAGCAACTATGGGGCCCTGACTTCCCCCAATACTGTCAGAAAAAAATGAAAGACCCCCAAAAAATGAAAGAAAAAGAAAAAAGAAGGTCTAAGCTACCCTGAGAAGAAAGACAAAGCTGAGAAAGAGAAGAGAGAGGGTCAGAACAGACTCTATCTATGCAGTAAGAGTCTAATCATCAGGTTAGAAAGCGTGTTTCTGAGGTGAACCAACACCTCCTCTCTGTCGTTTCTAGGTTGAACTAAACCGAGGCAATAATGTCCTCTTTTGGAGAACCACAGCTTTCTCAGTGTGGTCCAAAGTTTCGAAGCCTGTGCTTGTGAGAAACATTGCGATAACAGGTACCCGGAGGGTGTTGGGTCAGGGGTCTGTGCTTAGCCTCCTCCCTGAGGGCAGTGGGGTATGAGGTCAGGCACAGGGCCTGGGTGTCTGGACTCAGTCCCTACTTTTCTCTATGGTTCTTCCTTCCTAGGTGTGGCCTACACTTCAGAATGCTTTCCATGCAAACCTGGCACATTTGCAGCCAAGCAGGGCTCCTCTTTCTGCAAGCTTTGCCCTGCCAACTCTTACTCAAATAAAGGAGAAACTTCTTGCCATCCATGTGACCCTGACAAATACTCAGGTGATGTTTCTGAGGGCAGGAAGGTTTGGGAGGGGTAAGATGGGTACCAACAAACACACCAGAGAAACAGGAAGTTCAGGCATCTTTGTGGTTAAGCTGAAGATATTTATTTTTAAACTCTGCTTGTTGCTAGAAGATCCCTGCCACCTGTATCTGCATCAATTCATAAATGCAATAAAGCAATTCATATTTATTGAGCCCCCTGGTCTGCCCAGCCCCTATTCTAGGTGCTTGGAAAACATCAGTGCATCAAATAGACAAAAAGTCTCTTTCTCTGTGGAGTTTACATTCTAGCTCAGGGCAAGCAGACTGTAACGATAATTACAAGAAATAAATGATCCAGGGGCTGGTAGCTCATGCCTGTAATTTTAGCTACTCAGGAGGCTGAGATCTGGGGATCTTGGTTCAGAGACAGCCCAGGCAGGAAATCTGTGTTGCTAATCTCCAATCAACTACCCAAAAATTAAAGCTGTGGTTGAAGTGCTAGAGCACAACATAAAAGCTCAGGAGAAGGAAGGAAGGGAGAGGGGAAGGGAGGGAGGAAGGGGTGGGGAAGGGGGAGGTAAGGGAAAGGAAGAGAAGGGGAGGGGAGAGAATGGAAGGGGAAAGGAGAGGAGAGGAGAAAGGAGAAGAGAAAGGAAAGGAGAGGAGAGGAGAGGAAAGGAAAGGTAAGGTAAGGTAAGGTTCAGCTGAGCATGGTAAGACATACCTGCAATCCCAGGTCTTGGTAGGCTGAGACAGGAAGACCAAGACCTTGAGGCCATCCTGGGCTATATAATGGTAAGACCTCTTTACCACCCTGCTCTTCTGCCTCAGCCCCCTGAGATGTTGGTATTACAGGTGTGTACTACCTCACTAGGCTTCAAAGCAGGCATTTTGGGGAGAATCCAAGGTGCCTTGGAACACAGTTTAGAAACCACTGCTCAAAGAGGAAGTAAAGAGTTGGCTAGAAATAGCTCATTTTTACACTTTCCTAAAGCATCCCAGTTTGAGAAACAAGACTCGATCATTTGAGGAAGTATCAGAAGCTTCGAGGCCCTGGTGTAAGACAGACAGTGCCCACAGAGGAGCCTGTGCTCAGGCAGCCCAGCGTTCGGCATGAGGTCCAGGTCTCCAGGACAGCGCAAATTCAGCATGAGCGCTCTCAAGCAGACCCCCACCTACACACACACACACACACACACACACACACACACACACACACACACACACACTTTCACAGGTGCTGCTATGGGATGTGTTTGCTTAGCCAGGATCAACTATTGATCTTGTGAACTGTGCTTTCTATACTACTTCTAAAACAAAAGTCCTTATCTACACTCCTCTTGCCAAATAAGTATATTTTACAGCCCAAAGAGGAAACGTTTAGATCTGTTTTTCTTTTTTCTTAATCTATAAGTCTAAATTCCTGTTTTTCCACTTGAATTTCTTACTTTTCTTCCTCGATCTGCTTCTATCAATGGCCGTCTTTGTCAGTCTGACACTGGCTTCTCTTCTAGCTCAGTCACTGTGGAAGGATTTGAATGGCAAGCTAGTTCTAGAAGAAAAAAAAACTGCCTAGTGAGTGTTTTGACCAACTCTGTATGAACTGATTTTTTCATACACAAAGCTGCTATGAAAGGGTCCATTTGAGAGTGTGAATTCTTGGGGTCTCTTCTGCCACCCAGTTTACTTCCCCTTTGACTGAGAAGTGACCTTACTAAGAAGAACATGGTCATTAATAAAGCCGCATTTTTTTTTCTAAAACTTTAAAAGTGTCCAGGGAGAATGGGGGAAATGCAGTCAAGTAAGAGCCTCTGTTGCAAAGTAGAAATGTGGTTCTGTGAACACTTAGTGCAGTAACTGTCGCCAGCAAGCTCATGTTAGAGACAGATGCTCTGTCAGAACTTATTGAATAACAGTAAATCCACAAGCTATGTCAGTTTTGTTGGTGTGTGTGTGTGTGTGTGTGTGTGTGCACGTGCGTGCATGCTTGTACACGCATGTGCATGCCAATATGGGGACTTGAACTCAGGGCCTGGGCGCTGTCTCTTAGCTTTTCCACCTAAGACTGAAGCTTTCCCACTTGAGCCACAGCTCCACTTCCCATGGGAATTTTTTTTTTTTTTTTGGTGGCTAATTGGACATGAGTCCTGCTCAGCCTGGTTTCAAACCTCAAACCAGAATCCTCAGTCCCCAGCCTCCTGCATAGCTAGGATTACAGGTGTGAGCCGCCAACTCCTGGCAATTTTTATGGCTTTAATTCTCCAAATACTACTGAATTCATTTTCATGAAAACAAAGGCCATGGCAACCAGAGGGTTTGATTGTTTATTCTGATTTTTATTTTTTGTGTATTCCTGTACGAGGGCTTGAACTCACAGCCTCAAACTGTCAGGTAGGCATTTTGTTTAAGGTTAGCTGTCTACCCCTGGACCCGCACTTACACCTCTTGGTGGAAGTTAGTTGGAGGTAAGAATTTCACGGACTATTCTGCTTGGATTGGCTTCAAACCATGATCTTTAGATCTCAGACTCCTGAGTAGGATTACAGATAAGAGCCTCCAGCACCCAGATATTTTTTCTTTTTAATATGTGTATGTGTGATTTATGATAGCTAAGAGTTTTATAGACTTTTCTGCCCTGGCTAGCTTCAAACCATGAACCTCAGATCTCACCCTCCTAAGTAGTTAGGATTATAGGCACGAACCACTGGCACCCAGCTCACCTGGCTTTTTTATTCTGATCTTAATTAGTAATATTAGCTCTTAGATCACACATTATGTTTTATGTAAGAAAATGATGTATATAGCTACTGAATGGCTATGAAGGGTTAAAGGAGCTACAGGGTTCAAAGGGACCATACTTAAGGCACAGATAGACAGATGAAATACATGCAAAGAAACCTCTCTGTAGGGGACCAGGTAAATTTTATATCCACAGGCCAGGTGTGGAGCTGTTCCGGGTACAGAGTTATCAAATGCAGGACCAGATAACAGGAAGTTTGGGGTGTCAGTTGGAAGCCAGCTATGAGCTCCAGTTAGAGCTGGGGACAGTGGTGATTTTCCCAAGTAAAGTGTGTATGGGCCTGTTACATATTAATCTTGGGGTGCTCCTTTTATAGTTCCAGATGAGGGGGTGGTATCTGGCGTGATTGATAAGCTCATGTATCTCCAGTTTCTGCTATGATCTGATATATTCCCAGAAGCAATTATTTATCAGGCACAAGATATTTTTCACTTTGGGCCTCCTGATGTGCTGGCAGATGGTGATTTTTGACTTGTATATAAATAAAATATCGAAGCTGGCACTGGTGGCTCATGCCTGTAATCCTAGCTACTCAGGAGGCTGAGATCTGAGGATCGCAGTTCAAAAGCCAGCCTGGGCAGGAAAGTCCATGAGACTTATCTCCAGAAGACTGGTGCTGTGGCTCAAGTGGTAGAGCGCTCGTCTTGAGCTGAAGAGCTGAGGGACAGCGCCCAGGCCCAGAGTTCAGGCCCCACAACCGGCAAAAAAAAAAAAAAATCTAAACTATAGGAGAAATAATGAGATGGAAGTTCGAATTAATGGATTGGATCAATACATACCTAATCTGTGATGAAATACTGCTCCATCCCCATAGTATGCATAATTATTACATGTGAATCCACATTTAAAAAAATAGGATTTGATCTTATCAGCAGTGGAAACCGTTAAAGAATTTTAAGGTAGAGTTGGGCAGAGTAGCACATACCTATAATCTCAGAAGGAAGCTAAAGTTGGAGGATCATGAGCTTTTGGCCAGCATGCGTTATATAGTAAAGACCCGGCCTCTAAGCTGAAAAGTAACCTGACCTTGCCTGACCTGGAAGAAAAGAACATGTAGAGGCAGAGGCCATTGCTTAGGCATCATTGCTGGTGTGCGGAACATAAAGTACACTGGCACTTCCTGCCTTGAAGTCTGGAGACTTACAGGAGAGAGCTGAGAGCAGCAATCTGACTGGAAGCATTTGTCTCATTGCTACCTAAGATCGGGTCGTTAGGATTGACTCCCTTATGCTATGTGAAGTATTAGTAATCCACATTTTGGAGGTGGGGGGGTCAGTATTGGGACTTCTCAGGGCCTTTCAATCTCCCTTAGTTTTTTTTGTTCAAGGCTTGGTGTTCTACAACGTGAGACAAGGTAAGAGTCTACTGAATTTGTCTGCCTAGACTGGCTTCAAATCTCGATCCTCAGATCGCTACTTTTTGTTGTTGTTGTTGCTGTTGGTGGTGGTGGTGGTGGTCATGGGGCTTGAACTCTAGGCCTGGGTGCTGTCCTCTACCACTTGAGCCTACAGTGCCACTTCCGGTTTTCTGGTGGTTAATTGGAGATAAGAATCTCATGGACTTTCTTGCCCAGGCTGGGTTTGGACCACAATCCTCAGATCTTAGCTTCCTGAGTAGCTAGGATTACAGGCAGGAGACACCAACGCCTGGCAGATATCTACTTTCTGAGTAGCTAGGACTACAGGTGTGAGCCACTGGTATGGGTACCTAGTTGGTGATCTATTTTCTAATAGGTATGACAGGGTTTTAAGAGCATAAACTCCAAGTTCTTGTTCTGCCACTCACTTTCTGTGATACATTGGGCACATGATTTGTTTATGCCCCAGTTTCTACACATCATCTTAGATGAAAACCCGAGAAATGATTATGCTTCAGTTTCTTTGCCTAAAAGAGAATGACAAAAAAAATTGCTACCTTTTAGTTTTATTGTGAGGACTGAGTAACACAGTGAAGAATTTACAGAGGGATCTGGAATGCAGGAAGCATTTATTCTATTAGTTCTAATTCATCCAATTTATTCATTCTATTAATTCATTCTCATTAAGCCGTGTGTGCGTGCGTGTGCGCTGCTTCTGGGTCTTGAACTCAGGACCTAGGCAATGTCCCTTAGCTTCTTTTGCTCAGGGCTAGCACTCTTACCACTTGAGCCACAGCTCTACTTGGCTTTTTTGGTAATTAACTGGTGATAGGGTATCACTTTACTGCCTGGGCTAGCTTATAACAATCCTCAGATCTCAGCCTCCTGAGTAGCTAGGATTACAGGCATGAGACTCTGGTGCTTGGCTAGAAAACCCCTCTTTTAATGTGAAAATACCCTTGGTATAAGCCATACGAAAAAGTCACTAGTATAGCATTTTATAAGCGTGGCATTCACTATTACTCAGGGCATGATGTGGGAACAAGCTCCCCATTAATAAATGAATGAAGAAATGTCCAGCCAGATAAAAATTGATCAAGAGTCTAAGGTAGTATTAGAGCTGGGTCTTGTATTCCTTAAGCCTTAAGTCCCCAAAGGAAATGTTTTCTTTTGATAAAATGGGTCCAGGTGAGAACACTATTATCTCTGAAGTATAGAGGAGACATTGACAGAAGGGAGATAAGGGAGTTCTGCCCAGGTCCTTGTTACTATGTCAACCAACCAACCATCTACCTAGGTCCCTCTTTCAAGCTTGACTAGTGCCCAACTTAAACCCCTTGGTGAACCCAAGCAAGCCAAGTGAGGTGTGTCTCAACATTTGGTTAATAATTGATTAAAACATTTCACAGTGGTAGGTGTGTGAACAGCTGGATAGTTTTGCTAAAACCTGGAGCTAGCGTGGCACATTGAGTAAATATTTGACAAGCAGAGGAAGGTCTTTGTGCATTTTCCAGCACATGACTTGTGTTCTGCTGGGCTGGATACACAAGGTCTGGGAATTGGCACATTTTCAACATCTCCTCTCAATCTGTTCTGGCCACGTCAATCAACAGCAAGAGTCCTTTAATTCCTCTCTGTGGAACTGAGCCTCTGCTTGTTATCTTAGTAAAAGAGCTGAGAAGATCCCAGCTGTGTGTCAGCCTGTAGTTCTTTCTTGTGGACAAAAAGACAGGGACAAAAGAGATGGAGAAATGTAGAGGCCAACAGGTTAGAATTAGGTGAGGTTCCCATCTAGGAAGTCACTTGGAAAAAAAATAGAAAGTTCTATTGAGCAAGAAGCCGCTCAAACCAAGCACTTGTAGCTCACACCTGTTATCCTAGCTATTCGGAAGGCTGAGATATGAGGATCATGGTTCAAAACCAGCCCAGGTAGGAAACCTCATGAGATTTGTCTCCAATTAAGACCAAAAGGCCAGATGTGGACCTGTGGCTCAAGTGGTAGAGGACCAGCCTTAGGCAAAGGGTAGCACTCTCAGTTCAAGCCCTACTACTGGTACCAAATAAAATGAGAGAGAGACAGAGAGAGAGAGAGACAGAGAGACAGACAGTGAGGAGAGAAAATAACCCTCATTTGGAAAGAGGAGGAAAAGGAACTTTTTTTGTTAAATCTACGGCCACAGTTCCCAAATAAAAACCATTTGCAAACATGCAGTCAAAGTAGCTACTATCATTTAGAGAGCACCTATTAACAATGCGCCAGCATCTGCTGGCTCCATTAAGGTTAGATGTTATTGGTCCTGTGCTACAGAGGAGAAAAGATCTGAGGCTCAAGGATGTTAAGTCATTTGCCTCAAATGCACAACTACTAAATGAAGAAGCTGAGGAAAACCTAGATCTGCCTAGCAAAAAAATTTCACTCCACAATGTCATACTGCCTGTCAGATAATATATAAGAAGAGTTCTCATCATTAGAAAATGCTTATCTGCTGGGGAAATGGTATTCATAATAGAACTAATTGTAGCAGCAGTAGGAGTAGTATAATGTGTACCCTAGAGAGCAATGTATTTTTTTTATTCTGCAGAAAACAAATTTCCATGGAAATTTTGCATTTTTACTTGCATGAATTATGAGTAATTCCTAGGTAAGAAGAAACAGCTCTTTTTTTTAAAAAAAAATCAGATTTCCAAAAGATTTCTAATCTGGACATGATGGTACAAGTATATATTCCCAGCACTTGGGAGCCTAAAAAAAGAAGATCAAGAGTTCAAGGCCAGCCTGAGTTACATTAAAGACGTTGCCTTAAAAACTAAAAGCAAGGGGGCTGGGAAGGTGGCTCAGTGGTAGAGTGCTTGCCTTGCATGCATGAGGCCCTGGGTTTGATTCCTCAGCACCACATAAACAGAAAAAAACTGGAAGTGGTGCTGTGGCTCAAATGGTAAAACACTAGCCTTGAGCTGAAGAGCTCAGGGACAGCGCCAGGCTGAGTTCAGACCCATGACCGCACCAAAAAACAAAACAAAACAAACCACCAAAACTAAAAGCAAAAGAAAGGTGAAATCCGTTACTTTAAGGAGGAATTCATTGAAATAGTAGTTCATATGGAATACATCATAGTGTTGAAGCGCTGAGTAGCCCTAGCATAAATGTAAGGAGAACACAGGGAAAGAGAAATGATCATTGGAATTTCTCAGCAGGCACAGGCCACAGGTAAAGACAGTGCTGGGAGGGCTGGGATGTAGCTCAGTGGCAAAGCGCTTGCCTAGCAAGCGCAACGTCCTGGGTTCGATCCCCAGTACCAAAAAAGAAAAGACAAAAAAAAAAAAAGACAGTGCTGGGAAATCGGGATTGAGGAATGTAGGAAAGAACCTTACGTGGGGTGCAAGGAAATTAAAATTTTCAGAGGTGGAAGGCTTCCTTCATTCAAGGTACGTGATAAGAGAACATTCAGAAAAAGGCTTAGAATAAAAGTCTCAAAGCAGCTGGGCATGGTGGCGTACTTCTGTAATCCCAGCACTCAGGAGGCAAAGACAGAAGGATCATGAGTTCAAGGCCAGCTTGGGCTACAGAACAAGACTCTGTCTCAAAACAGAACAAAAATATCTCAAAGCTATGTCCTCTGTTTTACTACATTTTACTTCAACCTGTAAGGAGCAGAAAATTCACCTTCACGGGTTGCAAATTTGTCTGGATGAGAGGAGGTCTCAGGAAACTGGGTTTGGTGGAGTTAACCTGCCTGGTGCTATTTTGTTTTCCGGGTTCACATCCTCCATGCTAGACTGCAATGGGGCCGCTGTATACGCTGCCCCATGGGGTAGGACCAGCAGCCTCCCAACAGCACCTGGGAGAGGGGCAGGGAGCCCTGAGCAGGATCACGGGTGAAATAGAAACTACCCTTCAGAGGGGATGGGTGGGTGGACACTCATAATTTGTTTTTTACTTCCCACCACACCTGTGTGTCGATGCACTCCCAGGGCTTGGGAGTCACCCGGTCAAAGCCTTACTTGCTGCACAGGGTGCTAGAGGCTCACACCTGTAATCCTAGCTACTTAGGAGGCTGAGATCTGAGGACTGGGCTTCAAAGTCAGCTCGGGCAGGAAAGTCTAGGAGATATTTTATCTCCTCTTAGCCACCCAAAAGCCAGATGTGGCATTGTGGCTCAAGTGGTAGAGCACTAGCCTTGAGCTGAAAAGCTAAGGTACAGCAGCTGGGCCCTGAGTTCAAGCCCCAGCACAAGCC
This sequence comes from Dipodomys ordii, assembly GCF_000151885.1. Classification (NCBI taxonomy): domain Eukaryota; kingdom Metazoa; phylum Chordata; class Mammalia; order Rodentia; family Heteromyidae; genus Dipodomys; species Dipodomys ordii. The sequence continues at coordinate 1,962,993 of NW_012267362.1, read as the reverse complement.
TCACTTTCTTCTGTGACATCTAATATTATTTCTTGCTTTGGCAATTTAGAAAAAGGATCCTCTTCCTGCAAAGTCCGTCCAGCCTGCACAGACAAGGATTATTTCTATACACACACAGCCTGCGATGCCAACGGAGAGGTGGGTGGTCCTTCTTGGAGCTCCTCTGCCCCAGGTAGACTGTCTCCTGCTCCCCTGAGCTTTACCAAGGCTGTTTAAGGTCCAGCCATCAAGAAAGCTGGCACCAAGATAAAACCCCCACAGGGCTGGGAAGGTAGCTTAGGGGTAGAGTGCTTGCCTTGCATGCATGAAGCTTTGGGTTCAATTCCTCAGTACCACATACACAGAAAAAGCCAGAAGTGGGGCTGTGGCTCAAGTAGTTGAGTGCTAGCCTTGAGCCCAGGGACAGTGCCTAGGGCCTGAGTTCAAGCTCCCGGACTGGCAAACAACAACAACAACAACAACAGCAGCTCTCATAGACCTGTATGGTGACCCAGGGCTGATGGAGGGCAGGGGCAAAATGAGATAGTTTCATTCACTTGAAGGTCAGAAACTTGTGTTTGTCTCATTCGTCTGAATTTCCACATGTGCTATATTTTAAAAATCACTTCATTTTTCTTTGCTTGGTATGTGCTGGGCACCACCTGCCTGTCTGGGCATGCTCCCTTCTCCTGGGAGCTTGAGCTTCAGGCTCCCTAGGCTCCCAGGTGGTAAGGGGAACTGGGTCACACTCCTGGCTCACTGGAGAATGGCCTGCCCCTGCTGATTCTCATTCTCCCATGCCTTCTGCCTCAGAAAAGAATTTTTCTAGGCTGAGAAGGCGGCTCCGTGGTAGAGTGCTTGCCTTGCATGCATGAGGCCCTGGGTTCGATTCCTCAGCACCACATAAGCAGAAAATGCTCCAAACAGCACTGTGGCTCAAGTGGTAGATACTAACCTTGGGCTGAAGAGCTGAGGGACAGCGCCCAGGCCCAGAGTTCAAGCTCCACAACTGACAAAAAAAAAAGAGCTTTCCTTTTTGGTTGGATGGTCCATAATGTGTGTGTGTGTGTTGGTACTGGAGCTTAAACTCAGGGCCTGGGTTCTGACTCTTTTAGCTTTGCTCAAGGCTAGCCCTTCACCATTTGAGCCACAGCTCCACTTCCAGCTTTTTTTCTGGTTAATTGGAGATACGAATGTAATGGAATTTTTTCTTCCAGCTGGCTTTGAACCTCAATCCTTAGATCTCAGCCTCCTGAGTAGCTAGAGTAGACGTGTGAGCCACCAGCATCTGGCATGAGTACATTTCATTTTTCTTTCTTTCTTCTTTTTTTTATTGTAAAAATACTGTACAGAGGGGTTACAGTTACATGAGTAAGGTAATGAGTACATTTCCTATCGAACATTGTTACCTCTTCCATTATTTTTCCCCTACCATCCCTTTCCTCCCCACCTCCCCCATTCTCCCCTTCCCCCCTCAAAGTTGTAAAGTTCATTTTAAACATAGTGTCTTATATATCTCATTGTCAACCTGTATCTTTAGGCATTTTGTTATTTCTCTTCACTTCTCCAAATTATAAAAATGTATATACAGCCAGGCGCCGGTGGCTCATGCCTGTAATCCTACACCTGTAATCCTAGCTATTGAGGAGGTTGAGATCTGAGGATTACAGTTCAAAGCCAGCCCATGCAGGAAACTCCATGAGACTTATCTCCAATAAACCACTCAGAAAATTGGAGGTGGCTCAGTGGCTCAAGCAGTAGAGCACTATCCTTGAGCTGAAGAGCTGAGGGATAGTGTTCAGGCCCAGAGTTAAAGCCCCATGACTGACAAAAAAAAAAAAAAAAGCATATACAAGATTCAGGGCACCAGAATCAAATACAGTGAAAACAGGGGTTATACCATGGGGGAAGAACATACCAAAGAAACAAAAAAAAACTCATAGTACATTATAAATACATTAATTACAATAGCAAGAAAGAACCACTTGTGTCCCTATCTTGGGGTTCATTTCACTTAACATCATCTTATATGGTCAGTTAGAATGGCTATAATCAAGAAGTCTAATAACAACAGATGCTGGAGGGGATGTAGCCAAAAGGGAACCCTACTGCATTGGTGGTGGGAGTGTAAACTTGTTCAACCACTTTGGAAAGCAATATGGAGGGTCCTCAAAAGACTCCACAGAGAGCTCCCCTATGACCCAGCAATCCCACTTTTGGGCATTTACCCAACCAATCACAAACAAGGCTATACAACTATGTTTATCGCAGCATTATCTACCATAGCTAAGATATGGAACCAACCCAGATGCCCCTCAGTAGATGAATAGATCAAGAAAATGTGATACACACACACACACACACACACACACACACACACACACACACACACGGGAATTATGCCTCCATCAGAAGTGAAGTAAGCCAGGCCCAAAGAAACATAGGTCCCATGGGTTCCCTTATTTGCAATAACTAGTATATGTCTAAGACAAGCAGAAAAGGTCGAAGCTATGTACATAGGACCATATAAGATGATGTTAAGAGTACATTTCTTTTTGGACAGTGCACCCGTTCTCTTGCTCTCTCACAGTTTTTCCCTCCCATCCCCTCATACAAGTTGTATGGTTCATTTTCAACATAGTGTCTCATGAGTACACCACTGCTGCATTTGTCCACCCTTTGTCCCTCTATTTCTGGGCTCCCAAAGAGAAAGGAAAACAAAAACAGCAACCAAAAATCCCTCTTGTTTTCACTTCCTGGAGTATCATTTTTAATAAATATTGTTCCATATGATTAAATGTATGTAGGCATTACACCTTTGTGATCCTCTCCCAAGAGTATCCTTCTTTGGTCTCACTGTATGTGAAAGCCTTGAGTCCTAAATAATTTATCATGTTTCACTGCATTTTAGATCTAGCTTCTGCATATGAAAGAAAACATGCACCATTTGTCTCTCTGAGCTTGGCTTACCTCTCTTAATATGATTTGTTGTAGGGCCATCCATTTCCCCACTTCCAGCTTTTTGGTGGTGCTTGAGCCATCATTGGAACCTGGCTTTCTGCTGGTTAATTGGAAATAGATTCTAAAGACTTTCCTGCCAGGACTTGCTTTGAAACATGATCCTCAGATCTCAGCCTCCTGAGTAGCTAGGATTACAGGCCATAGCCACAGTGCTCAGCTTATTTTCATTTTCTTGATCTTATTGGGACAATGAACTCCTCTCCTTTTCTCCTTACTAGGTCTAACATTTGGCTGAGTGTGTTTTTCTTTCCTCCTTTCTGCCCTGTTCTCTCCTTCTCCCTGGCTCAGGCCAAGGCCTTGCAGTTCTGTGGTGTATTCTGCTGTGTCGAGTCTGCATGTCTGCCCCTTCCTCACCACTTTGGGGCCTGGAGGTGCTGGGTTAGGCCTATAGTCCATGGCCCAGAAGAGGCCACGGAGGCCTGTGCCCGAGGAGGCGCACTCAGATGCGCATCAGCCAGGTGTTCTGCCTGGAAGAAATCTGCTGGTTCTGTGGTGCTGATGATTGTGCTTGTGACTTTGCTGTGCTGCAGTGGCTTTTCAGAGACCAGGATGCTAACTTCTGGACCCACTAACTATGCCATTTTGCTCTAAGAGGTGGTCCAAGTCATTTTTCCTGCCAGAAATTCACAGGATTTGGGCCAGGGTAAGGTTAGAATACAAGTCTAGGGGCTGGGTATGGTAGTACTCACCTCTGATTCCAGCACTTAAGAGGCTGAAGCAGGAGCAACACAAGTTCCAGACCAGCGTGGGCTACCTAATGAAGACCCTGTGACTAAAGAAAAAGAAAAGAAATTTTAAAAAATCCTAGGGCTCCGGGAGGGAGAGGCAAGGCCATGTAAACAAGGGAGGGGGAGCTCAAATGAAGGCACACAGTTTCCCCTCCCTCCCCTTCCTCCCCTCCCCGCCCCCACCCTGTGTGACCTGTCACTTCTTATTTGGAATAAAAGGGACAAAGGTTCACCTGTTCTGATACCCAGTGCCACTCACCAGGGCATCTGACTTGATCTGAAGGAAGAGCGCCCACTTTCTTTCCTGCTTCTGCATTGAATGCTTCCATGAAAAGATAGGGATCCGTGGCTCATACCTGTAATCCTAGCTATTCAGGAGGTTGAGATCTGAGGATTGAGATTCAAAGCCAGCCCTAGCAGGAAAGTCCATGAAACTCTTATTTCCAGCGAACCACCAAAGAGCTGGTGGTGGAACTGTGGCTCAAGTGGTAGAGCACTCTCCTTGAGCAGAAAAACCTAAGGAACAGTACTACTCAGGCCATGAGTTCAAGCCCTAGTACCAGCACACAAAACGAAATAAAAGTTCCAAAGCTCCCTACCCTGGAGTGTTCACCCTCAAGTTCGAGTCAGAAATGAGCCCTGAATCTCACCGAGGCTGAGTTGTGCCTTATCTTCTTTGGCAGACACAGCTCATGTACAAATGGGCCAAGCCGAAGATCTGTGGCGAGGATCTGGAGGGGGCGGTGAAGCTGCCTGCCTCAGGGGTGAAGACCCACTGCCCACCCTGCAATCCAGGCTTCTTCAAAACCAACAACAGCACCTGCGAACCCTGCCCTTACGGCTGGTACTCCAATGGCTCTGGTAACCGTCCCATGCCCATTCCTGGCATGGTATCCATCCTCTTGCTGGCCAGGTGGGCGGGCCACTGCTTAGAACCAGGTTTAAGAGAAGAGAGGTCAAGGCTGGCCTGTAGGTCAGAATCTGACTTAACAACTTACTGCCTTCCTCCTCATTGCTTCTGCAGACCCATCTGAAGCCTGAAGGGACCCGGTCATCTTAACAGAGGCTTCCTGTGTGTGGCAGGTGCTAACTAGAAGTCTCGGGAGCATAGATGACCCATTTGGTCATCTACAAAAATGGAGCTGGGTGCTGGTAGCTTATGCCTATAATCCTAGCTACTCAGGAGGCTGAGATCTGAGGATTGCAGATTGAAGCCAGCATGGGCAAAAAGTCCATGAGACTCTTATCGCCAATTAACTACCAAAAAAGCTGGAAGTGGTGCTGTGGCTCTGGTGGCAGAGTGCTAGTCTTAAGGAGGAAAAATTAAAAAAGCTCTGAGATAGCATCCAGGCCCTGAGTTCAAGCTCCAGGACCAGCATCAAAAAATGAATTAAAAAACAAAAAAGGGGCTGGGAATGTGGCTTAGTGGTAGAGTGCTTACCTTGCATGCATGAAGCTCTGGGTTTGATTCCTCAGTACCACATACAGAGAAAAAGGCAAAAGTGGTGCTGTGGCTCAAGTGGTAGAATGCTAGCTTTGAGCAAAAGAAGTTCAGGGACAGTGCGCAGGCCCAGAGTCCAAGGCCCAAGACTGGCAAAAAGAAAAAAAAAAAAGGAGTGGAGTTGTAGGGTGGAGAGATTTATGTACCTATTAATTTGGATATTTTTAATGATAGTGTGATAATTAGGTAAACTTCATGTGTCAGGTTAGAAGGTACAACTACATTTTTTTTAAATTATGGTACTAGAATGTCAGGGCCTGGACTCTGTCTCTCAGCTTTTTTTTTTTTTTTTTCAAGGTTGGCCCTCTACCACTTAAGCCATAGAGCTATAGGCTTTCTGGTGGTTCATGGGAAAGCAGAGTCTCATTGATTTACCTGCCCAGGCTGGCTTTGATGTGTGAGCCTCAGATCTCAGCCCTCCTGAGTAGCTGGGATTGCAGGTGTGAACCACTGGCCCCCCAGCACACTGAAGTTTTGTTTTTTTTGGGGGGGTGGTCTGGTCGTGGGCCTGAACTCTGGGCCTGGGCACTGTCCCTCAGCTCTTCAGCTCAAGGCTAGCGCTCTACCACTTGAACCACAATGCCACTTCCGGCTTTTTTTTCTGCTTATGTGGTGCTGAGGAATCGAACCCAGGGCCTCATGCATGCAAGGCAAGTGCTCTACCACTGAGCCACCTTCCCAGCCCCACACTGAAGTTTTAAATGAAGCTTTTGGTAAGGCAAGAGTATAGGGGAATGCTAGAACAAGGGGCCAGTGTGTACATGTTGAGTTAATTATGTGCATTGTCTCTTAAGTTTTCTAGTCTGGTTGACCTACCTTTTTGCAGCAGTGCTTGGCCACCCCTGGCTGGCTGCCTCTTGTCTGTGGGGCTGTAGCTCCAGGAACAGTGGCCACTGGCTTCCTGCTGAATGATGGATTTGGGGTTCTGCAGATTGTACCCACTGCCCAGCTGGGACTGAACCTGCCGTGGGATTTGAATACAAATGGTGGAACACACTGCCCACGAACATGGAAACAACGGTGCTCAGTGGAATCAACTTTGAGTACAAGGGCCTGACAGGTGATACCTCTCCCCTCACTGTGAGCTGCCACCCCCAGCACTGCCTCAGGCTCTTCCAAGTTCACATTTGTTTATAATGGGGGAGTTCTGAGAAAAACTAGCTTGTTATATCATGCATCCCTCTGAAAGTTCCACTTCTTGTGGGCATATATTCGGCAAAAACTTAGTTTCACCCAGGTAACAATGGCTCAGGATTATAATCCTAGCTACTCAGGAGGCTGAAATCTGAGGATCACAATTCAAAGCCAGCCTGAGTAGCAAAGTCCATGAGACTCTTATCTCCAATTAACTACCAAAACCAAACAAACAAACACCAAAAGTGGAGCTATGGCTCAAGTGGTAAAGTGCTAGCCTTAAGTATAAAACTCAGGAACAGCAGCTAGGCCCTGAGTTCAACACAAAAACAAAAACAAAAAAACGCTGGTAGCTCAAGCCTGTAATCCTAGCTACTCAGCAAGCTGAGATCTGAGGATCACAGTTCAAAGCCAGCCCTGGCAGGAATGTCCGTGAGACTCTGATCTCCAATTAACCACCAGAAAACTGGAAGTGGCTCAAGTGGTAGAGCACTGGCCTTGAGCTGAAGAGCTCAGGGTTAGCACCCAGGCCCAGAGTTCAAGCCCCATTACCACAAAAGCACACACACACACACACACACACACACACACACACACACACACACTTTAGTTTCAGAGGCAGAAACAGAGAAAGAAAAATGGCTATCAATATGCTTAAGGTCTTACTCAGAGCTTCAGGGTCTTTACCAAAGTAAGTAGGATAAGTACAATGCATTATTGCCCTTATAGACTGGTACATACTTGGCCTGCATTAAAGAACATAAGAGTGTTAACTCTTTCCTCTCCCCTTCCAGGCTGGGAGGTGGCTGGTGATCACATTTATACAGCTGTTGGAGCTTCGGACAATGACTTTATGATTCTGACTCTGGTTGTGCCAGGATTCAGGTGAGGACTACAAAACCAAGAAGAAGCCCACTGCAACAACCATGTCAAAATCCTACATACTAGGAATGTTGGAGAGGAGCCTTTCAGAGCTGAACTTTCCTTTATGTTATTTGATTGATTGATTGATTGATACTGGGACTTGAACTCAGGGACATGAACACTCTCCCTTGGCTTTTTTACTCAAGACTGAAGCTCTACCACTTGAGCCACACTTCCACACCTTTTGGTATTTAACTGAAGATTAGATGCCCTGGCTGGCTTTGAACTGTGATCCTCAGATATCATTGTCCTAAGTAGTTAGATTATGGGTGTGAGCCATCAGGACCCTGATTCCTTTTTGGATATCCGATCAGAAGATATGAGAGCACAGTGGTGATTTGGCCAAGTTAACCAACATGCCAACACACTTTCTTAGTTACTTTCCAGGCTGATTTACTCACTGCTGTTTCTGTGTTGTGTTTGTATGCCTGTGTATGCACACAAGTGCTGGTATTGGAACTTGAACTCAGAGTCTTGTACTCTTTCTTGTCTCCCTTGCCCCAAAGCTGGCACTCTACTACTTGAACTGTACCTCTGCTTCTAGCTATTTTGCAGGGAGAGTAGTCGGAGATAAGAGTCTTTTGGATTTGTCTGCCCAGGCTGGCTTTAATCCTTGATCCTCAGATCTCAGTCTCCTGAGTAGTAGCTAGAGTTACAGGTATGAACTGCCAACACCCGGCTTCTACGGCTCTTTTGACTCCTCACCTTGCTGGGCCACATGCTGCTCCAATTCCTCCTCCTCACAGCATCAGAGATGATTTTTAAAACATAGGACCAGAGGTGCCCATATCCCATTCATCTTTATTTGAGACCAGAAGTTTGACAAGGATTGTTATTATTATATTTGTTCCTATATCCCAGAACAAAAGCATTATATTATTTGTCACTAAAACAACAACAGAACAGGGTACCTGTGCTCACATCTGCAATCTTAGCCACTCAGGAGGCTGAGCTCTATAGATTATAGTTCAAAACCAGGAAAGTCTTTGAGACTTTTATCTCTAATTAACCAGCAAAAAGCCAGATGTGGAGGTATTATTCAAGTGGTAGAGGCTAGCTTTGAGCAAAATAGCTCATGGGCAGTGCCTAAGCCCAGAGTTCAAGCCTAAGGAACTGCACACACAAAGAAAGAAAAAACCCCAAACAGCAACAACCCTCCAGGCAGTGTGGGATGGCGGAAGGGGCTTTGGACTGGAAGGTGGCCACGAGGACTATGCAATCATGGAGAGAAGAGCTGGGAACCGGAGCATCTCAGAATCTAGGCAACATGGCTAAAGCTCAAAGAAAAACCATAAATAGGTTTCCAAAACCAAAGCATGCTCTTCTGCTTATGAGGGCTTTTAAGATAAGGAAGGACTACTTCCTTCTTGGAAGCCCCTCTTTCATCCCTGAGACAGTGCTCAGCCCCTCGGTAGTTGTTCACAAGAATTCGTTTTCCTTCTCTTTTTTAACATACCTTGCTCTAGTGGACCAGGAAGATCCTGTGTTTGTAAGAACACACTTTAGCCGGGTGTGGTAGTTCATTCTTGTAATCCCAGCACTGTGGAGGCTAAGGCAAGAAGATCATAAATTTGATTCAAGCCTGGGCTGCCAAGTGAGGCCCTGTCTCAAGGAAGGAAAAAATAAAATAAAATTTAAAAAAAGCAAACTGAAGCCTTTATGGAGTAACATTTCAAAATAGTATTTTTCAATTTGCGAATCTGGGTAGCAGATATACTAGTCCGCTTTCTGTTACTGGAACAAAGCATCTTAGATAAGCCACTTAAAAGAGCAAACAATTATTTTGGCTCAGTTTTGGAGGTTCTAGTTCATGGTCAGTTGTCTCTGTTGCTTTGGGCCTATTGTAAGGCCACATATCTTGGCAGGGAGCATGTAATCGAGCATGCACGCGTGTGTGTGCGTGTGCGTGTGTGTGTGCATGTGTGTGTGTGTATGTGCGCGCGCGTGCGCGCACATGCTCCAGTACTGGAGCTCCAGTACTGGCGCTTTGAATCTTGGGCCTTCTACTCTCTGTTGGCTTTTTCTGCTTAAACCTTGCACTCTACCACTTGAGCCATATCTCCACTTCCATTTTTTTTTTTTTACTGGTTAATTGGAGGTAAGAGTCCCTAAGATTTATCTGCCTGAGATTGGCTTTGAACTTTGATCCTCAGATCTCAGCACCCTGAGTAGCAGGGATTACAGATGTGGGCTACTAGCGTCCTGCTTTATTTCTGCCTTCTTTACAGCTGAGAAAGCTTCGCCCTGGCTAGGTCAAGATCCCATAGCTTGGGTGGCATAGCTAGATTTAGCCTTTACTCCTTCCTGTCCCCAGCTGACCCTCTGAGAAGTCGTCTGTGCTTCTCCATAAACACAGTCTGACCTCAGGAGCCAATCTTCCCTTTCTGCCCCCACAGACCTCCACAGTCAGTGATGGCAGACACAGAGAATAAAGAGGTGGCCAGGATCACATTTGTCTTCGAGACCATCTGTTCTGTGAACTGTGAGCTCTACTTCATGGTGGTATGTTCTCCTTTCTTTGCTGGTTGTGGGGCTCTCACAGGAGGTCTATATTTCCCCCGCCCTCCCCCACTGGCCCTGTGGGCAGTCAAGATAACACACATCTAGCTTGTAGTGAATCCACAGAGGAAAAGCCCAGAATCAAAGGGGTGTCACAGGGGCTTTTTCTTTTTCTTTTTTTGTTTTGATGCCACAAAGGTTTGAACCCACAACCCTGAGCTTGATAGGTAGATACACTACAACCTTAAGCCATGCCCCCAGCCCTTTTATGCTTTTGTTATTTATTTATTTATTTATGGTGCTGGGGTTTGAACTCAGAGCCTCGTATTTGTCAGACTAGGGCTCTATCATGAGCTACATCTTCAGCCGTTGTTATTTTTCTTTTATGGTCAAGGCTGATGCTCTACCACTTAAGCCATACCTCCACTTCCAGCATTTTGCTGGTTAATGGGAGATAAGAATCCCTCAGATTTATTTGCCCGGTGGTATGGATTTGAACCTCGATTGTCAGATGTCGGCCTCCTGCATCTAGGAATTACAGGCAGTGCTGGGTGCTTTTGATATTTTTTAAATAAGGTTTTTCTTTTTCTTGGGCTGGATCTCCATCCTCCTATTTATGCTGCCCGTACAGCTGGGGTGACAGGCATGCACCACTAGCAGGATACCCAGGTTTTAACTGGTTGAGATGGAATCTCATTCACGTTCTGCCAGACTGACCACAAGCCATGAGCCTTCTGATCATTACCAGTATTGGTGTAAGCCCCTGTCCCCACTAACATAAGTTCTGAACTTGGATCTGCCCAATGTAAAGGCCTGTGGGATGGCAGCAGTGTGGGCTCATCTCCTCCTTCAGCCCTCCTGCCTTACCCATTGGTCTGTCCTGGCTTCAGGGTGTGAACTCTAGGACTAACACTCCTGTGGAGACCTGGAAAGGTTCCAAAGGCAAACAGTCCTACACCTACACCATTGAGGAGAACGCCACCATGAGCTTCACCTGGGCCTTCCAGAGGACCACGCTTCATGAGACAGTGAGTCCCTTCCCTTCCCAGGCTCCAGCTCCTGGAAGACACTGCCCAAACCCAGGAGGCTTTCTCGCAGGAGCTCATGGGTGAGGAGTCAGAAAGACCTTCAGGAATCAAGGAGAGACTTGCTCATGCAGCCCTCTGAGGATCATCTCATCTAACTGACTTCCAGGGAGGATGGTACTGGGTACCTTCAATTAACTGTCTGTCCTTACAGTCCTTACCTCCTGCTATTTGGAATAACAACTCCAGTTTTCTTAACTCGCAGTGGTATGGGTTTAATGCAGAAAACTTAGAAAATACAAATAAGTAGAAGGAAGATCTGTTAATTAACATCTGGAGTATTTTCTTCTGTCTAGTCTCTCCTCTCTCTCAATCTCTCTCTCACCCCTTCCTCCCTCCCCCATCTCCCTTTCCCTCCCCTTTTCCTTCTCCTTCTCCTTTGCCTCTCCCTCATTCTTTCCCTTTCTTCTCCCTCTCTTTTCCCCTCTCTTTCCTCTCCCTCTGTCTTATTCTCTTCCTTCCCTCTTTGTTCTTTGAGATAAGGTCTCACTATGTAGCCTAAGCTGGCTTTAAACTGCAATCCTCCTGCCTTCCAAGCACTGGGATTACAGGTGTGTATCATCTGGCTTGGCCTTAGCTGATATTTTGCTACAAAACATGGATTTCTTTCTTTTTTTTCTTCTATAGGTAAAGACCTCCTTTTTTATTTAACAGTATCTACTGTACATTTCCTCCATGGTACTTAATCTCTTCATACATAACAAAATGGGACAGCCTTATTTTAAAATGACCCCAAAATGCACATAAAGAACCACTGTTTTTTAATTGTTATATAAAGGTGATGTACAGAGGAGTTACAGTTGCATAAGTCAGATAAAGAGTACATTTAATTTTTTTGGGGGGGGGTCCAGTTGTGGGGCCTGAACTCTGGGCCCTGGGCGCTGTCCCTCAGCTCTTCAGCTCAAGACTAGCGCTCTACCACTTGAGCCGCAGCGCCACTTCCGGCTTTTTTCTTTTTGCTTATGTGGTGCTGAGGAATCGAACCCAGGGCCTCAGGTATGCAAGGCAAGTGCTCTACCACTGAGCCACCTTCCCAGCCCCCGTACATTTCATTTTGAACAATGTCAGCCCTTCCCTCACTCTCTCCCAGTTCCCGCCCTGTTCTCCCTCCTGTTCCCACCCACAGGTTGTATAGTTCATCTTCAATATAGTGTCTAGTGAGCAGTACGGCTGCATTTGTTCACCATTTATTCTACCCTTTTTGTCTCCCCCCCCACGTTTACCCTCCCAAAGACAGATACACAAATAAGACACCAAAAAAAACCCCCAAAAACATCAACAAAGAAAAAAAAACCTCTTGTTTCTGTTTCCTGGAGTTCATTTTGATAAATATTATTTTCTGTGATCAGATGCACATGTGCATTGAGCCTTTGTGATTCTCTCCTAAGAACCTCCTCCTTTGGTCGGTCTCTGTGTGAATGCCCAGAGACCTGTATAATTTACCATGTCCAAGTATTTTTTTTTCATTTCTGTCTTTGATTTTTTTTTTTTTTACCGTCCAGTGTACTCACTTGTAGAGTTATAGGCACCTACCACAAATGAGGGAAACGATGCAACCTATGTTTCTCTGTGTCAGGCTTACTTTGCCTAATATAATTTTTTCCTAATGGATGGTACAATATCATTCTTTCTGATGGATCCGTAGAATTCCATTGTGTACGGATACCATTGTGTATATATACCACATTGTCTTGATCCATTCATCCTCTGAGGGACATCTGGGCTGATTCCATATCTTGATGATGGTAAATAATGAAGATACACTGTTAAGTAGTGAAAAGAAAAGGATGCTTCCAAGACTTTTCCTCAAGTGTCATAGGATAAAATATGAAGTATTTTGCTATTTCCATTTTTGGTGCTGTCTTGAGCCTCCACTCTCTCCCCTCCTCTTTCCTTGTCTCTAGGGTAGAAAGTACACCAATGATGTTGCCAAGATCTACTCCATCAATGTCACCAATGTCATGGGTGGGGTGGCTTCCTACTGCCGCCCCTGCGCCCTTGAAGCCTCGGACCTGGGCTCTTCCTGCACTGCTTGTCCTGCTGGCTACTACATCGATAGAGACTCTGGAACCTGCCACTCCTGCCCGCCTAATACAATCCTGAAAGCCCACCAGCCTTATGGTGTCCAAGCCTGTGTGCCTTGTGGTCCAGGCACCAAGAGCAATAAGGTGCCAGCAGTCTACCTTTCATCCTAATCTTGGTTGGATGGCCTTGGAGGCTTCTCAGATGGACTAGATAGGTCGTCTTGAAGGGCTGAGAGCCAATTGTGTCCCCAGTACACACTCCGGCTGGAGTCCTGGAGGAGTATGACTGATGGGTTCTAAGCTGCAGGGCTTGATTTCCCTCAGTCATGGACAAAGTGGCATCTTCAGTTGAGAGCAAGGGAAGAGATAACCAATTTGTCCACAGGATAATTTGGCACTCATGCAGAGACCTGAAGGAATAAAAGAGTCTATGGCTGAATTAGCCTAGCCCAATCGAGCCTGTTATCATTTAGGAAGGCAGCGGCCCAGTCTTTGCTGGGGTGTACAGTTAACTTGTATGGTTGTCTCTACCTAGTGCCTTCTTGGCTTCATAAGCATAGAAATTCTTCTCAGAGCCACGTCCCAGTGGCTCATGCCTATAATCCTAGTGTCTCAGGAGGCTGAGATTTGAGCATCATGGTTCAAAGCCAGCCCCGGTAGAAAAGCCCATGAAATTCTTATCTCTGATTAACCATCAAAAAGATGGAAGTGGGGATGTGGCTCAAATGGTAGAGCACCAGCCTTGAGGTTAAAATCTAACCAAGAGAGGCCCTAAGTTCACTCTCTCCCTCTCCCTCCCTCCACCCCCTCTCTTCTCCAATGTGGTACAACAGTACCGCTGCCCCCATATAGTTTCTGCATCCAAGAAAGCATGCATGAGTAAAAGTCTTACTGATCACAACTACATAGAGATGTGTCCATAAGACATCGTTTGTATACTACTCTGCAAGCATTGCTTGGATTCAAAATAAGGGCAATGATTTCACCCACCACTAACCACCTCTTTTGGTAGTGTGGACTTATGATACAGCCTTCCCTTGCGCTCCCTCTGCTGCTGTGGGGAGGAATTGCAAGGGGTATGGTTGCTGTCCAAATTGGAACTCTATAGCAGAGCAAGAAACTGATTTCAGAGTTCATAGTCCTACCACTTCCTCCTCCTTTCCTTCTCTTCCCTCCCTTCTTCCCTCCCTCCCTCCCTTCCTTTCTCCCTCTCCCTCCCCCCCTCTCTTTTGTCAGTTATAGAGCTTGAACTCAGGACTGGGGTACTGTCCCTGAGCTCTTTTGTTCAAGGCTACTGCTCTGAGCCACAGTGCTACTTCTGGTTTTCTGGTGGTTAATTGGAAATAAGAGTCTCTTGGACTTTTCTACCTGTGCTGGCTTTGAACCACCATTCTTAGATCTCAGCTCCTGAGTAGCTAGGATTACAGGAATAAGCCACTGGCACCTGACAATCCTTGTCACCAGTGCCTGGCCAAGCGGAAATTTTTAAAGATGAAAATAATGAATAACAAGAGTAGTGTTAGTGCAAGGTTGACCAGACAGTGACTAGTCAGATGTCCTTGCAAAGAGACTTTTTGTATAAGGTTGTGGTGACCTCTGAAAGCTGGTGGTTCTAGAAGAATGCTTCAAGGTAGCCACTGCAGACAGTCATGCACAGATGGTGTAACTCTCCCTTACATCTTCTATGTGCCAAGAATTGAATGGCAAGATACACATAAATCCTTTTTCTATCTCTTTTTTTTTTTTTTTTGGTCCGGTCGTGGGGCCTGAACTCTGGGCCTGGGCGCTGTCCCTCAGCTCTTCAGCTCAAGGCTAGCGCTCTACCACTTGAGCCACAGCGCCACTTCCGGCTTTTTTCTTTTTGCTTATGTGGTGCTGAGGAATCGAACCCAGGGCCTCAGGCATGCAAGGCAAGCGCTCTACCACTGAGCCAACTTCCCAGCCCCTTTCTATCTCTTTTAATGTCTACCTCCAATCATTTCTCCTCCTTCAGCGCCCTTGGGCTGCATTAGGCTGGGGCGGGGGAGGGGGAATGTGTACTGCCTGTTGCAGCCCCTGGAGATCCCCTTTAGCTCCTCAACAACGCCCCCTATAGCCTCTTGATGCTCCCTGCAGCTATCTGGCCTGACCTGCTTCCTCTCCCCCCCTTAGATCCACTCTCTTTGCTACAATGACTGCACCTTCTCACGTACCACCCCGTCCAGGATTTTCAACTACAACTTTTCGGCCTTGGCAAGCACTGCCTTTCTGGCTGGAGGGCCAAGTTTCACTTCAAAAGGGCTTAAATACTTCCATCATTTTACCCTGAGTCTCTGTGGACACCAGGTAAGGGATTCAAGGAAGGTGTGAGAATTGCAGAGGAGAAGCTAATGGATCAGAAGCTAGACCCCAACCTAGAGGAAAAGATACAATGGCTGCAGGCAAGAGGGAAGGAGGAAGTTAAAGGGTTTTAAAATAATAACTCTCCCTGTAAGATTAACTCCTGTGGATGATAAGCGTTTGGGTAAATAGCAATGTTTGTTTATTTATTTCTTGTTATCATAAAGATGATACATAGAGGGGTTATAGCTTCATAAGTCAGATAATGAGTTCATTCTTTTTGGACAGTGTTAACCTCTCCCTTTGCTCTCTTATAGTCTTGCCTGACCTTTCTTTCCCCTCAAAATGAGGACAATTTACACATCCCAAGCATGCTCAAATTGGTTGTCAGCATTTCACATTTTAGATTTCCAGATTAGAGATGCTCAACTGTAAAGTCTATTAAAACAATCTGCAAAACTATTAACATGAGGCAGAGCCATGTGCTGTTACCACACCTGTAGTCTCAGCTACTCAGGAGGCAGAGGTTTCTTGAGACTGTCTAAAAAAAAAAAAAAGGCTATAAGTGAGCCTCCAGTGTCCAGCTGTGTCTTGGTTTTAGGGAGTAAGAAGTAGTGATCACTGAAGGATGAGAGGAAGCCCCAGAAGGACACTTGGTGAATTGGGAGATAGGTAAAGGTGGAGAATTAGGGGATGGTGGTGGTTTTGGTTTTGGTTTTGCCAGTCCTGGGATTTGAACTCAGGGCCGGGGTGCTGTCCCTGAACTTCTTTTGCTTGAGGCTAGCACTCTTAACACTTGAACCACAGCTCCACTTCTGGCTTCTTTGGTAATTTATTGGAGGTAAGGGTCTCACAGACTTTCCTGCCTAGTTGGCTTTGAACTACTTTGAACTGATCTCAGCTAGGACTACAGATATTAACCACTGGCACTTAGTTTGGATGGTGGAGTTTTGTTTTTGTTTTTTGTTTTGGTTGTGGCTCCTTTGTTCTTTTCAGAAATGCTTACTACATATGATCACAGTACAGATCCTAAGAGGACCAAAGAACTGTGATGCACGGTGTTCTTGTTGCTCTGGGGTTTATTGACTTTGTACAATCTAGAGAAAAGCTGAGAGATAGTGATTTGTAATAATGTTTGTAATAAAATCTTGTACCATTGAAAATGTCATGTTCTCAAGCTTTTGAGACTATGGGCCCGGGAAGGGCCTGCCCTGTCAAGGGCACCAGAGTTTTGCTCTCCTGGGTATATTTTTAACTCCTCAATAATGTGACTTGATCCCCCATCCCCCAAAAAAAGAAGAAAAAAGAAAATATTGGGCTTTGCATAGCAACCAAGTTATACATTAATATTCTATGAACCTAATGCCTAAGGTTCTCGAAGGAACATTATCTCAATATATTCTCTTTTTTTGGGGGGGGAAGCTTGATACTTGGGCTTGAACTCAGAGCCTGCAACTCTCAGTTTGCTTGCTTGGCTTGCTGGCTGGCACTCTTGAGCCATACCTCTAGCCCTTATTTTCTTTATTACAAAAGCCCAAGGGCACAAAGCTCTGGTTCAATCTCCAGCCCAAGGAAAAAAATCTGAATTCCTACCATCTTCCAGACCTCTACATAGTGAGGTTATTCATGATTGGAGAAGAACCTACTTCTTTTTCTCAATATATTTTTTTCTTTAAAAATGGAAGGGAGGGGGAGGGGCTGTGGTATAGTTCAGTGTTAGAGTGTTGGTCTAGCATACACAAGCCTCTGGGTTCTCTGTTCCCAGCACCTCTCCCCAGAAAAGTTCATCAGTTAAAACATATAATAAAGGCTGGGAATGTGGCTTAGTGGTAGAGTGCTTGCCTCGCATACATGAAGCCCTGAGTTTGATTCCTCAGTACCACATATACAGAAAAAAGCCAGAAGAGGTGCTTTGGCTCAACTGGTAGAGTGCTATCCTTGAGCAAAAGAAGCTCAGGGATAGTGCCCAGGCCCAGAGTTCAAGCCCCAGGACTGGCAAAAACAACCACCACCACCACCACCACAAAAATAAACCAATAAAGCCGAGCACCTATGGGTCATGCCTCATAATCCTAGCTTCTTAGGAGGCTGAGATCTGAAGATCCTGGTTTGAAGCCAGCTTGGGCAGAAAATCTATGAGACTCTTTATTTCTGGCTAATGAGCAAAAAGTCAGAAGTGGAGCTGGCTTAAATTGTAGATAGTGATTTGTAATAACATTTGTAGTAAAACCTTATAAAATTGAAAGTGTCATGTTCTTGAGTAACAGCTTTAAACGTCTTCTTTTAGGTTAAGGGAGCCAGGTGCTGATGGCTCACAACTGCAATCCTAGCTACTCAGGAGGAAGAGGTCTGGTTATGGGGTGTGACTGAACCACTAGGTGTCTCTGTCTAGAAAGTGATAGAGACATGCCTGATAGAAGGCCAGCACTGAGGGACACACTGAAGGAACATGAGCTTGGCTAGATGTTCATATAAATTGTACAGGCTTCTGGAATCCATTTACATGTTTCTGTTTCTGTCTAGAAAACAGACTCAAGGAAGGCCTCTTAACTTGTGTGCTGGCTGTTTAGAGCTCCAAATCAGTTGGTACCATTATAAACCTGCTCATATAGGGCTCCCAGGTGACTTCAAGAAAATAAAATGGGGGCTGGGAAGGTGGCTCAGTGGTAGAGCACTTGCTTTGCATGTATGAGGCCCTGGGTTCAATTCCTCAGCACCACATAAGCAAAAAGAAAAAAGCTGGAAGTGGTGCTGTGGCTCAAGTGGTAGAGCGCTAGCCTTGAGCTGAAGAGCTGAGGGACAGTGCCCAGGCCCAGAGTACAGGCCACACGACCAGACCCCCTAAAAAAAAAAAAGAAAGAAAAGAAAATGGGGCTGGGAATGTGGCTTAGTGTTAAAGTGCTTGCCTGGCATGCATGAAGCCCTGAGTTTGATTCCACATAAACAGAAAAGGCTAGAAGTGGTGCTATGAAGAAAGAAAAGAAAGAAAGAAAGAAGGAAAGAAAAAAAGAAAGGAAGGAAGGAAGGAAAGGAAAGAAAAAGAAAGAAAGGAAGAAAAGAAAGAGGGGAAAAAAGAAAAGGAAAGAAAATGCTGGAGACCTCTGGGCCAGAGTCCCCAAAACTAGGACATATTGACATTATTTTCTGTGTGTGTGTGTGTGTGTGTGTGTGTGTGTGTGTGTGCCCTGTGAGCCTTGAACTCAGGGCCTAGGCTTTTTTGCTCCAAGCTAGCATTCTACCACTTGAGCCACAGTTCCACTTCCAGCTTTTTTTTTTGCTGCTTAATTGGAACTAAGAGTCTTATGGACTTTTCTGCCCAGACTGACTATGAATAACCATCCTTAGATCTCAGCCTCTGAGCAGCTAGGATTATAGGTATGAGCCACCACACCTTAACCTCCCTACTTCCTTTTTTAAAGTCTGTTTTACCATAGACCTGTGATGAATCATTCTACTGCAACATAGCATTGAAAGTGTGAACTTTCAGATGGGGATGAGGAGGGGGACTCAAAAAACACTCCCTAGTCCTTTTGAGAATTTCTCTGTAACCATTGCCATTTGTCTACATCCACCCCCCCAGGGGAAGAAAATGTCTGTGTGCACTGACAATGTCACTGACCTCCGGGTCCCTGAGGGCGAGTCAGGTTTTTCTAAGTCTATCACGGCCTACATCTGCCAGGCAGTCATCATCCCCCCAGAGGTGACAGGTTACAAAGCGGGGGTGTCCTCACAGCCCGTCAGCCTTGCTGATCGACTTGTTGGTGAGTAACCAGGCATGTGAGGTTGTGTGTGTGTGAGATATACATAGTCCCATGGGAGGGGCCTAGCATCCTGACCTTTGTCTGCTAAGTGTCCCTGGGAGCTCTGATAAAGCTTTGGTATATGAGCCAAAGCTTTTGGCTCAAGTGTTTGGTTTTTTTTTTTTTTTTTAAGTGGGGAAGGAGGTTGGAGGTAGAGTGCTAGCCAATGAGCCAAAAGCATCAGATAGTGAGTTCAAGTCACAGTCTTGGACCAAAAAGACAGTTGTTTTCATGAGCCACTTGGGGGTTGTGATAAGGTGAAGTCCGGCAGGGAAATGGATAGAGATAGAAGAAATCATGTTGAGCAAGGTAAGCCAAGAGCAAAGAGACAAACAGCGCATGGTCTCCCTGATAAGTGGATGTTAAATTCAAAATGTAAGGTGATATGACAAAATTAACAAGACTTAAGAAACAAAGGACTTCCACTCATCTGGTTGAATCATTACTAAATAACCCCATACTGCTGATCACATGTATGGTATATATGTGCACACCGGAGGGAAACCAGGACGATGACACAGAACTAGAGGAAATCGGGGAAAAACATACAACAGCGAGACCCATCAGCTGCACTGGACATTGATCAAAATGAACTAAGCAACTCAATGGCAGCGATGGGAGGGAGGGAACAAGTGGGAAAGAGGGAACAGCTGGTTCTAATGCAAAACAAAAGAAAT
Source organism: Dipodomys ordii (assembly GCF_000151885.1). Lineage (NCBI taxonomy): Eukaryota > Metazoa > Chordata > Mammalia > Rodentia > Heteromyidae > Dipodomys > Dipodomys ordii. Next base: position 1,943,302 of record NW_012267362.1, on the reverse strand, counting down.
GTACATATCACCCCATGTGGAAGAAATAACTGTATCGCAAAGCTCATAGAACTCATAAATGTTATAGACATGATAGACAATTTGCCCCATGAAAGTTAGAATGTGTGTGTGACTTTAACTTTAAGCATCACTATCCCACAATACTGTGAAATTTGGGAAATCATGTAATCACTTAATCACAATAAAGAATTTGGAAAAAAAAAGATGAAGTCAGCTGAATGTTTATAGGTATTGAAAGCATCCAAGTGGCTTCCAGCTAATGCTACCAGTGAGAACTAATTAGGAATGCTTAATTTGGCAGGTGTGTCAACAGACTTGACTGTGGACGGAATCACCTCCCCAGCTGAACTTTTCCACCCAGAGACCTCAGGAATACCAGATGTGATCTTCTTTTTCAGGTGGGGAGAGGCTAGTTGACTAATGCTTTTGCCCAATTTCTTTTGAATCCCCTCCCTCTCCAGCCACCAACCTACCTGACCAAGCCAGACATGTGAGGTCTAGCAGATCTACCCAGTTATGAGAATACATGCTGGTTGTTCCTTCATCCTGGCTTCTTGGGTATTATTGGAACAGTTCTTCCCTGAAGGCAGAGAGAAATACCAGCAAAATCTGCAGGAGATAATCCCATCTAGCCTAGGCTCCAGTATATACTAGCCTTATCTTCTCTAGGCCAGTGTATTTCTCCTTTGACTAGGTCTATTGACCAAGCTCTATGGGCTCCCTATGTGTTAGGCTGGAGGCCAAGTCCAAACTTGCCTGATGAAGGAATCATCCCATCTTGATGTCATTTAATGGTGCTCCACTAACATGGTAGAGTAGCTCCCTTCCCCATGGGGAACTGGCTTTGTCTGCAGGTCCAATGATGTGACCCAGTCCTGCAGTTCTGGAAGATCATCCACCATCCGAGTCAGATGCAATCCACTGAAAACTGTCCCTGGAACTCTGTCACTACCAAGGTAATCCCTACAAGGAAGCATGACAAATGCCACCATCTCCCTTCCTTGAATTCACTCCATCTCAACAGGCAGGGATTGCTGAGACAGAGCAGAAGAGAAAACCCCATGTCTAGGGTTGCAGACATGGTCCCAACCCCTCAATCATCAAAAGGCAAGAATGGGGCAGGAGGAAGAGTTTCTGTTACCTCCTGGCCCCTGGCCGTTATGGTGACAGCTGCGTAGCATAGTGACTAACGGCTATCTGTGAGAGCCACATTATTACTTCGTGAGGTTATTACATTTCTTATCTTTTCCAGGCCTCCTATTTCTTATATATAAAACGAGCATATTAAGTCCCTGTAGGCAATTGTTTTGAAGATTCAATGAAACAATGAGACTTTAGGACTTCTCTTGAAGTCTTGCCATTATTAATATTAGGAACAAGTTGGGGCTGGGAAGGTGGCTCAGTGGTAGAGTGCTTGCCTTGCATGCCCTGGGTTCAATTCCTCAGCACCACATAAGCAGAAAGAAAAAAGCCAGAAGTGGTGCTGTGGCTCAAGTGGTAGAGTGCTAGCCTTGAGCTGAAGAGCTGAGGAACAGCTCCCAGGCCTGGAGTTCAGGCCCCACGACCAGACCCAAAAAAAAAAAAAAAAAGCGGTTGCCTATGTCCTGGGTTTAATCCTCAGTACCAAAAAAAAAAAAATTAGGAACAAGTTATGATCCTAAGAATCTCTCTGCAACCAGAAGATCCAATCTGAGCCAGAAGCCAGTGGCTAACATGTGGAATCCTAGCTACTTATGAGGTTGAGATCTGAGAATCATGGTTTGAAGCCATCCTCAACAGACAAATTCAGGAGACTCCAATTAACTTGCAAAAAGATGTGGCTCAAGAGGTAGAGCACCAGTCTTGAGCAGAAAAGACCAAGTTAGAGAATAAGGCCCTGAGTTCCAGCCCCAGGACACTACTCTCTTCCTTTCTCTTCACATAACATCAAGTAATATCTTGATGAGCACTTATTGCTTAAGGAGCACAGTTTAGAAATTTTTTCTCTGAAACCATTGATTGGGGATCTGCGAAGTAAAGCAGGACATCTTGATTAGCCAGGCCTCTGCCGCATTCCTATAATTTTAGCACTTGGGAGACCAAAGAAGGAGAATCTCAAGTTTGAAGACAGCCTGAGCTACATAATGAGACCCTGTCTCCAAAAAAATAGGCCGGGGGTCTTGACCCAGCCATAGCGTTGGAGTATAAAATTATTGTCCTTGCTGTTGGAAACATGAAAGTACAAAGCATATATCCATACCTGAATGCTCTCTTACCCCCAGTCCTTACCAAGGACGCTATATTGAAGTGACTATTGTAGCCAGGCAATGGTAGTTCATGCCTGTAATCTTAGCTGCTTAGGAGGCTGAAATCTAAGAACTGGAAGTCAAAGCTAGTCCAGGCAAGAAAGTGTGTGACACTCTGATCTCCAATGAACCACCAAAAACCCAGAAGTGGAACTGTGGCTCAAATGGTAGAGCTACTTTAAGTGAAAAAGCTAAGGAGTAGTACACCCAGGGCCTAAGTTCAAACCCCAGCATCAACATAAAATAATAAAAGTAGCTATTTAAAATGTCACGTATCAGGGCTGAGAAGGTAGCTCAGTGGTAAAGCGCTTGCCTTGCATGCATGAGGCCATAAGTTCGATTCCTCAGCACCACATAAGCAGGAAAAAAAAGCCGGAAGTGGTGCTATGGCTCAAGTGGTAGTGTGCTAGCCTTGAGCTGAAGAGCTGAGGGACAGCACCCAGGCCCAGAGTTCAGGCCCCAGAACCGGACCCCCCCAAAAAAAATAAAATAAAATGTCACATATCAACCAGGCACTGCTGACTCATACCTGTAATCCTAGCTACTCAGGGAGGCTGAGATCTGAGAATCATGATTCAAAACCAGCTCAGGCAGGAAAGTCCATGAGACTCTCATCTCCAATTAACTATCTAAAAACTAGAAGTAAAGCTGTGGCTCAAAGGGGTAGAGTGTTAGCCTTGACAAAAAAACCAAAAAACTCAGGGACCCTGAGTTCAAGCCCCAGAACTGGTAAAAATAAAAATAAAGTCACATATCCATGAGTTCTGAGGATTGCAGTTCAAAACAAGCCCAGTCAGGAAAGTCTGTGAGATTCTTATCTTCAATGAACCACCAAAAAGCTGAAAGTGAATCTGTAACTCAGCTGGTAGAGTGTTAGCCTTGAACAAAAAAACTCAGGGACAGCACGCAGGACCTGAGTTCAAAACCCAGTACCAGCACCAAAAAAAAAATAAAAAGTCACATCCCCATGGGAAGGCCCTCTGAGGGGCTCAGGCACTTCATGTTAGCTGCAACCTGTCATCAGCAGAACATAGGCAGAAAATGGGGAGCCCAGTGGAGGTTGAAAGGCCTCACCTGTAGTTGGTAGGACCCAGGTGGTGAGAGAAGATGAACAAGGCAAGGGCTGAATCCACCAGCTCTTCCTCACCAGTCGAGTGAATGCGAGTCAGCTCAGATCTCCTTTCTGCTTTGCTAGCACGTGCTCAGATGGGACCTGTGATGGCTGTAACTTCCACTTCCTATGGGAGAGTGTGGCTGCTTGTCCGCTCTGCTCAACCGCCGACTACCATACCTTCCTTAGCAGCTGTGTGGCTGGGATCCAGGTAGGCTGCCCTCTGATCGGGGACATCGGAGGAGAGAAGGGAACAGGAGGTCTGAGATCCTTGTTTTTCTCCCTGACAGAAGACGACGTATGTGTGGAGAGAACCAAAGATATGTGCTGGTGGTATCTCCTTGCCAGAGCAGAGGGTCACCATCTGTAAAACAATAGATTTCTGGCTGAAAGTGGGCATCTCCGCAGGCACCTGTACTGCCATCCTGCTCACCGTGTTGACCTGCTACTTTTGGAAAAAGAATCAAAAGTACATGCTGGGATGCTGGAGTTTGAAGATGGGCAGGGTTGGGGCACTGAGCAGGGAAATCATCTTAGTGTATCGGTTAGTGGGCATTTGATCTAGAGTTGATCCCAGAGCCTATAAATGCAGACAAACACTTGTAAAGTCAATTCCCTGGGATACACCTTGGTTATGCTGACTCCTGAACAGGGATGGTACAATGTGGCCGTCTATAAATGGCTACTTGATTCTCAAGAGAAAAGCCAAGAATGGCCGGTGTCATTGGCTCATGTCTGTCATCCTCGCTACTCAGGATGCTGAAATCTGAGGATTGTGGTTCAAAACCAGTCTGGGCAAGAAAGCCTGTGAGATTCTTCAATTAACCACCAAAAATGCCAGAAACCGAATTGTGGCTCAGTGGTAGAATGCTAGTCTTGAGCAAAAAAATCTCATGGACAGTGGGTGCTCAGGCCCTGAGTTCAAGCCCTGGAATCAACACACACACACACACACACACACACACATGAAGTATGTCCTTGAGCTGGAGATATTTGTTCAGCAGAAGAACACTTGCCTAGCTTGGAAAAGACCCTGTATTCAAAGATCTTCCCTGTAACAAAAACAGAATATCCTTTCCCATGTTATATACTGAACAAATAATGTGTCATTATAATATATCTATTGAGCTTTACAATCATAGAAACAGCCAATCTGTGTGTGTACCAGTCCTGGGGCTTGAACTCAGGGACTGGGTGCTGCTCAGGGACAGCCCTTGAGCCACACTTTCACTTCCAGCTTTTTGGTGCTTAATGGGAGATAAGAGTCTCATGGACTTTCTTGCCTGGGCTGGCTTCAGACTACAATCTCAGATCTCGGCCTTCTGAATAGCTAGGATTACACACGTGAGCCATGGGTGCCCAGCATGAAACAGCCTATCTTAAAGAAAAGCGATCACTTAAACTTGGAGCCAAGAGCTCTTCTCTTACTCCAGCTATGAACCAGGTATTTTTCTGTCCTTCAGATTCCTTTCCCAAGACATGAGAATATCTGCTTAGAGTTCAACCTCTCTCTGCCTTTCCTTCTTGCTCCTATATTCTGGTGTCATGTCTTTCGCATCCTCTCATTCCACAGACTAGAATACAAGTACTCCAAACTGGTGATGAACACGACCCTCAAGGACTGTGACCTGCCAGCAGCTGACAGCTGCGCCATCATGGAGGGCGAGGATGCAGAAGACGACCTCATCTTTACCAGCAAGAAGTCACTCTTTGGGAAGATCAAATCATTCACCTCCAAGGTAGATAGCCAGAGCATTGAGGTCAGCCCCGGAGGGCTGGACAAGACACCACTCCTAGGCACTTGCAGACCTGTAATTATGCTGCCTTTAACTCCTCACACTATTCTGTCCCCCACCTGGAAATCCTGCCTTCTACCTTCTCGTGTTCACCCCAGTCCTTTCTCCTGGGGTCCTAGTCTACTCTTGACCCAGCTCCTCTCCCAGCATGCACTCGAGTTGGTGAATTGTTTGAACCTTTTTAACTTCCAAAGTGTTGAACCATCCATGATTGTAAGAATCATTCCCCCTCAACCCTTCTTCAGTTCTTTTCTTTTGGGGGGGGGGGGTTGGATGATGGACAAAAGATGGTCTCTAGGAACATGTGATGGGCTAAGGCTCTCCTTTGACCAGTGGAGGGCGCTGTCTCCTTGGTGTCTGGACCCAGACCCAAGAAGATGAGTCATAGGGTAGTCTAAACTGCTCACCACTGAGCATTTCAGAGCTGGGAGGGTTGGCTCCAAGTGGGTGGGTGAGTTGAGTATGAAGCCCATAAATACAACACAGACACCACTGTCTCTGGGCACGGGGCCAGCAGAGAGGCCTGGAGGGCTGCTGCAGCCAAGAACGCACACCTGACTACTGCTGGGAGCCAATCATCCAAACAGGTGTGGGTGGGGAGCATGGAGAGAGGGAGGAGCAGACAGAAGGGTGAGTGAAGAAAGAATGGTAGCTAGGTGTTCTGATGACTGAATCTGTTCCCTTTGTGCTGACCGTGTTGCCAGGTTGACTCCCTTGGCCTCCTTAGATCTTTATTTATGTTCTTCATCCTTGGAAGAAGAGTTTGCTTGGGGAACTTCCTCAGTCTACCTAGGTCTTCTAGAACCCAGCAAAGATGCAAAGCAGGCTGCCAGGCACCTGTGGCTGTAATGCTACTTAGGAGGCTGAGATGTGAGGATTGAGGTTCGAGGCCAGCCCAGGCAGAAATGTCTGTGAGACTCTTATCTTCATTTCACCAGCAGAGTGCAGATGTGGAGCTGTGACTTGGTAGAGTAGGTGGGCAGGGCCCAGGCTCTGAGTTCAATCCCCAGTACTGGGGACTGGGGAAGGTGAGGGTGGGGAGACAAAAGAGGAGGCAGGAGGGAAATACACACACACACACAGAGCAGTTTGATTTGGTTTTGTGCCTGAGTTTGAACTCAGCGCCTAGGAGCTGTCCTTGAGCTTTATTGTTCAAGTTTAACACTGTACCACTTGAGCCACGGCTCCATTTCCAGCTTTTTGGTGGTTAGAGATTAAGAGTCTCAAAGACTTTTCTGCCCAGATCTCTTCAAACCAGATCTCAATTCAGACCTCAGCCTCCTGAGAAGCTAGGATTACAGGTGCTCCAACAGGGTTTTGTTTTGTGAATGATTTTTCTTATTCTCTGCGCTTGAAAGGAGCTATCTCATTTCAATATTTCCACAAAACCACTGAAAGTTCTTTAAGGGTTCCTTCTGTCACCTGTTATCCGTTTCTCTTCTTTGTCCCCCTAAACTTGTCCCTGCACAGCAGCCAGTTCCTGTCCCCATCTCTCTTTCAGAGGACTCCTGATGGATTTGATTCAGTGCCACTGAAGACATCTTCAGGAGGCCCAGACATGGACCTGTGAGAGGCGCTCCAGCCGCCTCGCCTTGGCACATTCCCTGGCAAGCCTGTGACGACTTGGGTGCCAGCATCTCACAATACCCGCTGCTGGAAATCTCTTCATTGTGGCCTTATCAGAAGATGTTTGAAGTTCAGATCTTGTTTTTTTATATACATATATAGAGAGAGTCCCCAAACCTTTTCTGCTTGCCTCAAATCTGCCAAATATACCCACACTTTGTTTGTATATGATTCCCTTGCTTGCATTTTGTTTCCTAACTGGTCCAGCTGCCAAAGCCACAGCCTCACTTGCGCATTTGGTTTAGTTTAGTTTATGGGTTTTTAAAAATCTGTTTATTTGGTTTTAGATCAAGTTTCTCTATGTAGCCCAGGTTGGCCTCCAACTTGTTATCCTCCACCTTCTACCTCCCAAGTGCTGAGATTACAGATGAGCCCAGACTACCCATAATTGTTATGGTTCTGGAGTTTAAAAATATGTCTTTTTAAATAAAGAAATTATTTCTTAGCCAGTGGCTCATACCTGTAATCCTAGCTACTCAGGAGACTGATCTAAAGGTCGAGGTTCAAAGTCAGCCTGGGCAGAAAAGTTTGTGAGACTCTCATCTCCAACTAACCATCAAAGAGCTGGAAAAGGACCTATGGCTCAAGAGGTAGAGCACTAACCTTGAGCAAAGAAGCTAAGGGACAGTGCATAGGTCCTGAGTTGAAGGCTGAGTATCAGCACAAAGAAAGAAGATAGGAAGAAAGGAAGGAAGGAAGGAAAGGAGGGAAGGAGGAAGGGAGGGAAGAAGGGAGGAAGGAAGAGAGAGAGAAAAAAATGATTTCTTCTTTTTTCTTACTTAAGGGCAGAAACTGCTAGAGTTTTTCTGGTTATATGCCCTCAGTTCATGATCTCTTTAAGAGTCAGGCTGGGTGAGGAGATGATGGGGTTTCTGATAGATAGTCTTCATGGTAGCTGGGATTCATTTCTTCTGGATAATCAGTTCAACCTGAGGGCAATTGTGAGTCTGAGGACAGGAATGGGCAAGGCTTGAGTAAGATGGGCTTTGTAAGCAAAAAGGCAAGAAAGGAGGGGATTTTTGTTTGTTTGTTTGTCTTATTTTATAACCAGGTATCTAATTTCCTTCTCTTAAGTAAGCAATAAATATTCTCATTTAAGCCAAATGAAAATATGAAGAAAATGCCCAGTTCTGGAGATGTAGCTCAGTGGTAGGACAGTTGCCCTGCATGCACAAAGCCCTCGATTCCATCCCCAGCACTGGAAAAAAAAAACAACAACACTGCAACAACAAAAATATCCAACCCCCCTGGCCGATCTCACTATTTTTCTAAAACTTTCCAAGCCCAGGCACTGGTGGCTAGCATCTATAATCCCAGCTCGTGAGGAGGCTGAGCTCTAAAGGTCAAGGTTCAAAGTCAGCCTGAGTGGGAAAGTCTATGAAACTCTTATTACTGGAAGTGGAGGGTGTGGCACGAGGAAAAAGAAATGGAAGGGTATGGTGCAAATGGTAGAGCTCTAGCCTTGAGTGAAGATGCCTTCAGTGAAGAGGCCCCAAGTTCAAGCTCTAGTACTGGCATTATGAACAAACAAACAAACAAAAACCTCCTATCTCTCTATGACACTGAAGGGAACCAAGCCAAATGTTCTAACCCTTATCCTCACTCAGCCTTTACTTGGCAAAACCCTGCCTGTGAGGAAACTCCTGTGTTTGAGCAACCCCGTCCTCTAGTCCCAGTTCTATTACAGAAAGAACACAGTAGGCCAACGTTACAGCTGGCCAGTATTGGAATACCCAGTCCACAATGACATGGCACTGAGTGATCCTGATAGCTGTTTCTGGATTTAGTCACAGAATTACCAACTTCTAGGCTAGCTAGAAAGGAAGTGAGCCAAGTATAGGTGGCTCACGCCTGTAATCCTAGCTATTCAAGAGGCTGAGATCTGACGATCACAGGTGAAAGCTACCCAGGCAAACAAAGCCAAAAGACTTGTATCTTCAGTTCATGAGCAAAAAGCCAGAAATGGAGGTATGGCTCGAGTGTCAGCCTTGAACAACAACAAAACTAAACTAGAGTATGAGAACCTAAGTTCAAGCCCCAGTGTGGGCAAAAAGAAAAAAAAGAGTTGGGCCCCAGACTCATAGCTTGATGGGAGAACCAGACTAGTCTTCAAGGAGGGATTCTAGTGATGTTTAACAAGATTCTCACCAAACTGGGATGCTTCTGGCTTCCAAGTCCTTGTCCTTCTCTTTTTCCTTTTCTCATTTCCTTTGTGCACTAAAACAAAAAATGAGATGCTGGTGACTCACACCTGTAATCCCAGCTCCTCAGGAGAGGATCATGGTTTGAAGACAGCCTGGGCAGAAAGTCTGTGAGACTCTTATGTCTACAAAAAAAAATGCAGAAGTGGAGCTGTGGTAGGAGAGTGCTAGCCTTGAGCAAAAGCTTAAGGAGGATGTTCTGGCCTTAAATTCAAGCCCCCAAACAGGCACAAAACCAGAAAAAGATTACTGACTCATTTCTGGCAACCTCAGGTATGAAAGGTGAGTAGGATGGGTAATTCTCCCTATCCCTTTCTTACTTTTATTCCAATTGTAATTGATGGGCATGAAGTACCCAGGATGATAAAAATGAGAGCAAGACTTTCAGTCACTTTTTCTTTCTACTCTTGGCAATTCTCCATCACTATCAGGCTAGCATGACTACCTCTTGGTCAAGCCCCAGTTGCCTGTGGCTTGTGCCTGTGTCCCTTCTCTGTGACCATTTGGGTAACCAGATGGTTAGTATAGAATGGAAAGGTATTTCCAAGTGATTTGTCTGCCACAGTTGGCTTGCTCATCTGATTGCCCAGGGACACCTTGGCAATGGTCTTAGAAGCCATTGAGAAGTGGAGCTATGCCAGGACTCCTGGCCATTAGGAGCATCAGTGGTGGCAGGCAGTCCATTGGCTAGAAGCATTTCTAGGTTTCAAGTGTTTCTAGTAGACAAGTTCTCTCTCCTGGCGAGGCACCACTGGCTCAGGCCTATAATCCAAGCTACTCAGGAGGCTGAGATCTGATGGTTTGAAGCCATCTAAGACAAGAAAGTTTGTGAGTCTCTTACTTCACTTCCAGAAGTGAAGCTTTGGATCAAGTGGTAGAGGGCTAGCTTTAAGAAAGAAAAAAAAAAGCTAGGGAACAGAGCCTAAGGCCTGAGTTCAGGCTCCAGTACTTTCTTTTTTGTGGCTCTATGAGCTTGTAGCCTTAGTGGTATGTCTCCAGATAGCTGCTCACAGGTAACTCCTGAGCTCCATCAGCCTTGGCAACACCTGAGCTTCTGCTTCCTGATGAGTAATTAACTGCCATTTGGAATGAAGGTGACAGAAGGTTCTTAAACTATTCTAGAAAAAAAAATAAGAAAAAGTATAGTCTTTTGACTTCTTTATTCTGACATTTTGAAACTGAGTACCTCTCAAGCAACCCCAAGTCTCTGCTCTCCTTTCTAGGAGGCAATCACCATTTTACCAGGATGTTTTGAAGGGAAATGGTTAACTTAGACACTTCGGTTTTAGGGGGTTTTGTTGTTGTTGTTTGGTTGGTTTTTGCTGGTCCTGGAGCTTGAACTCAAGGGCTGGGCACTGTCCTTGAGCACTTTGTGCTCAAGGCTAGCACTCTATCTCTTGAGCCACAGTGCCACTTCTGGCTTTTTCTGGGTAGTTTATTGGAGATAAGAGTTTCATGGATCTTTCTGCCTGGGCTGGCTTTGAAACATGATCCTCAGATCTCAGCTTCCTGAGTAGCTAGAATTACAAGTGTAAGCCACTGGCCCCAAGCTCAGATTGTTTTTTAAATTTAAAAAAATTGTGTGGGTACTGGAGCTGAAGTCAAGGCCTGGGTGATGTCCTTTAGATTTTTATCACTCAAGATTAGTGCTGACAGCTGGGGATGTGGTTTAGTGGTGCTTGTTTAGTATGCACAAAGCCCTGGGTTTTGATTCCTTAGTACCACATAAACAGAAAAGGCTGGAAGTGGTTCTGTGGCTCAAGTGGTAGAGCTCTAGCCCTGAGCATAGAGAGGCTCAGGGACAGTGCCCAGGCCCTAAGTTCCACGCCCATGACTGGCAAAAAAAAAAAAAAAAAAAATTAGTGCTGTAGCACTTGAGCCACAACTCTCTTTAAGGTCTTTTTCTGGCTAATTAATGATAAAGTCTCATGCATTTGTCTTCCCAGACTGGCTTTGAACCAGGATCCTCAGATCTCAGCTTACTGAGTAGCTAGGATTACAGATGTGAGCCACTAGCACCCTGTTTAGATTATTTTTACTTTGTTTTATTTTTACCAGGGTTTGAACTCAGGGCCTCTTGGTCTTGTTTGCTTGACTTGCTTAGCACGTGCTGTATCAATTAAGCCACACCTCCAGCCTAGCTAGTTATTGTAGAAATGGAGTCTCATAGGCTTTTCTGCTTAGGATAACCTCAAGCCACAATCCTCCATATCTTAGCTTCGTGAGAAGCTAGAATTATATAGGTCAACACGTATTGAGATATAATTCACATAGCTAACAATTCACCTATTTAAAATACAACTCATCAGGCACCAGTAGCTCACATCTGTAATGCTAGCTACTCAAGAGGCTAAGATCTGAGGATAGCGGTTCAAAGCCGGTCCAGGCAGAAAAGTCCCCATGAGACTCTTGTCTCCCATTAACCACTCAAAAAACAAAACAAAACAAAACACAAGTGGAGCTGTGGCTCAAAGTGGTAGAGCACTAGCCTTGAGCAAAAGAGCTTAGGGACAGTGTCCAGGCCCTGAGTTCAAGCCCCATGAATGACAAATACACACACACACACACACACACACACACACACACACACACACACTATTCTATGGACTTTAGTGTGCTCATGGAATTATATATTTTTGTTTTCAGTACTGGGAATAGAACCCAGGAACATTCACATGCTAGATAGGTGCCCTACCACCGAGTCATAACTCCAGCCTGTACACATAAGTTAGATCTACTGTGGGAGAAAGCATTTAGCCCTTGACCTAGGGCTACAGTGGTTTGTACAAAGCTATTTGAGGAGAGAATGTAGACTCAGGAAATAATGTTTAAATTATATTGGTTCCCTAGGGTCAAAGAATATACAAATAACTCTTATCCTGTACCTGTCACCTGTATTTATTTCACTGAAAATACAAATGAAGATTGTGGTGTATTGATGGACCAGGGGATTTCTTATGCCAACAAAACTTTTTTTTCCCTCTGACTCTACCTTAAAGATAAGACTGACTATATTTATACAAAAGACACTTTATAACAGATTTTTTTTCCAGACTTGTAAAATCAAATTTGTGTCTGGTGAGGACGAATTGGATTTCCTTTTTATTCTGTATTTTAAGCATTTGTAGTTTGTTAGGGGATGGGCATTGCATGTCATATTTTTGGTGAAATAAAAACATACATTTGGAGTTGTTTTTCTTGAATGTAAATGGGCTGGTTGGCTGGGTAAACAGAAAATGGTGTTTTTGAGTCCTAACTAGAAGGAAGAGACCGAAAAGGGCCAAGAAGAGCAACATAGACCTTTGCTAGGAGGGAGTTTCCTCCCACGTGCTGAGGCGTCCATGATCAGAACCTCCATTTTCACAATAGTAAAGTTCACCAAATGATACCGAGACCAGGTGAGTGGCAAACAAGTTTAACACATAAATCACCAGGCTTGTTCCATTTCCCCTCAGTTCAGGCCTCAAATGGCACACGGCCAAACACGTAATTACAGACCCACAAATATAAGTAGATTCAGCTAATTGGGGGTAGGAAGTATATTATTACAGACTGGATGTGGAGAAAATCCTAGAGTTAAAATTTCCCAGGGTTACTGGCTTTTCCTGCTTCAGTACTTTCCTTCACTTTAGTTGAGGGCACTTGACTCTCCAAAAGAAGTCTCTCCAGTAGGTGAGTTTAGGACTTGGTGGACTTTTAAGTCTGAGTGATACAACGCACCACAAGCTCTACATGAAGGTGTTTAGGGGAAATTTTAGCTTGGAAACAAGCATCCTCCCCTCCAGTCCCTCTACTCTTCTGATGCCTGAGACCTTTGTTCTTTTCTTCTTTACCTCTCTCCTCTCTCCTTATATTCCCTTCTACCTCCTTCCCTTCCAACACAGTCCCACTAGATATCCTAGGATCATCTTGAGCTCCATAGTTTCCTGCCTCAAACTCCCAAGTGCTGGGATTATAGATGTGAACTACCACACCTAGCTCAATGTCCCTTGTCTAGTTTTCACAAATTTAACCATATACTGTGCAGGGTGCTAAATACAATAAGCCACAGACCATCAAGTTTGAAATTAAATGTATGAGGGCTGGGAAGGTGGCTCAGTGGTAGAGCGCTTGCCTTGCATGCATGAGGCCCTGGGTTCGATTCCTCAGCACCACATAAGCAAAAAGAAAAAAGCCGGAAGTGGCGCTGTGGCTCAAGTGGTAGAGCGCTAGCCTTGAGCTGAAGAGCTGAGGGACAACACCCAGCCCCAGAGTCCAGGCCCCACGACTGGACCCCCCCAAAAAAAGAGAAATGTATGAGATGTAAATGTGAGAATAATTTTGTGTGTGTGTGTATGCGTGTGCACGTGCATGTGTGTGTTTGCCAGTCCTGGGGTTTGAACTCAGGCTGGGCACTGTCCTTGAGCTGTTTTGTTCAAGGGTAGCACTCTACAGCTTGAGCCATAGCTCCACTACCAGGTCCCCCACCCCCTTTTCTTTTTTTTGGTTTATTGGAGATGAGAGTCTCAGGGACTTTTCTGCCCAGGCTAGGTCATGATTCTTAGATCTCAGCCTCCTGAGTAGCTAGGATTGCAGGAACAAGCCACCTGTACCCAGCTTCATTGAGTGGATAATTTTAAATGTTTCCCAGTCATTGACAAAGTAGTGGCCAGAGAAGTTACTGAGGATTTGTTCTACACTTTAAAGAAGATATTTCATTGTGAACCACAGACAAACATGACAAATAAACAGATAAACTGGTACAGTGGCAATACAAAACTTTGTGGACAATTTGGGAGATATTCAAAGAGACTTTAGAACATCAATGAATTTCTTTTACTGGTGAAGCTGACCATCTCTGTAATTCCAGCTACTTGGGAAACAGAGAGGGAGGGACATGGGAAAAAAGAAGTGAAGAAGAAGAAAAGTAGGGAGAAACAGGGAGGAGTAGAGAAAAAGGAAAAGGAAACAAGGAGAGGAGAAGGTAGGCTTACTACTTCCTGGTTGAGTATTTAAACCCCTGAATATTCAGAAGTAACACCCAAGACTATTCTGAGTATAAAGGGATAACAAAAATGACACATCCAAGTGGATTTAAACTCTCATCAGGACATTTTAATTTTTTAATTTTTTGTCGGTCGTGGGGCTTGAACTCTGGGCTTGGGCGCTGTCCCTGGGCTCTTCAGCTCAAGGTGAGCGCTCTCATGGGGTTTCCTGCCCAGGTTGACTTTGAACCGTGATCTCAGATCTCAGCCTCCTGAGTAGCTAGGATTACAGGCGTGAGCCACCAGTGCCAGGCCTTTTATTGGTTTTTATAGTTAGTTGCTTTATTAATTTTGCAATACTAGGGCTTTAGACTATGCTAGGCAAATATGCTATCACTTAAGTCATGTTCCCAGTCCTTTTTTGGGGGGGGTCCAGTCGTGAGGGCCTGAACTCTGGGCCTGGGTGCTGTCCCTCCGCTCTTCAGCTCAAGGCTAGTGCTCTACCACTTGAGTCACAGTGCCACTTCCAGCTTTTTCTTTTTCTTTTTTTTGCTTGTGTGGTGCTGAAGAATCGAACCCAGGGCCTCATGCATGCAAGGCAAGCGCTCTACCACTGAGCCACCTTCCCAGCCCCCCCCCCCAGTCCTTTTTAGGTGCTTTTTCAGATAGCCTTTCCTCAACTTTACCCAGGCTCAGGATCCTCTTACCTCTACTTCCTGAATAGCTGAGATTACAGGCTTGGTACATATATTCTTACTGGTAAAGCTGACCATCTTAGAGTCAGTATATAAGATACACACACACACACACACACACACACTCTGCTGGTACTGGGGCTTGAAATCAGGGACTGGGTGCTGTCCCTTAGCTTTTTTGTCTAAGGCTGAAACTCTGCCATTTGAGGCATAGCTCTACTTCTAGGTTTTTCTGGTTAATTGATGATAAAAGTCTTATGGATTTTCCTGCTAGAACTGGCCTCAAACCTGGGTCTTGAGCTCTTAGCCTTCCAAGTATCTAGAATTGCAGGCATGAGCCACCAGCATCCAGCTTGGAAACATATATAGAGATACACATTATATACTATATATTATATATACTACAGTATATATATTATATAATGTATTAAATATTAGTACATATATGCTATGTAATACATAAAATAATATATATGCTATAGTATATATATTACACACACACACACACACATATATAGGCAAAATATGGTTCTAAGCAATAGGTTATAAACAACTCTAAACATCTTGTTTTGAGGAACCCTGGCTCAATCTGTTGATCAGAAAATTGAATCCTTACCTAATATTTTTATTGTGTGTGTGTGTGTGTGTGTGTGTGTGTGTGCTGGTGCTGGAGCTTGAACTCAAGAGCCTTGTGGGTTTTTTTTTTTTTTTTGGTCAGTCATGGGGCTTGAACTCTGGGCTTGGGCACTGTCCCTGCGCTCTTCAGCTCAAGGTGCGTACTCTACCACTTGAGCCACAGCGCCACTTCCGAGCCTTGTGTTCTTATTGACTTTTTCACTCAAGGCTGGCAGTCTACCATCTGAGCCATACCTCTACATCCTGATATTACTTTCAAAGTTAAACTCAAGATAGATTGAAGACTTAAGTCTACACTAGACACTCAATAGAAAAAAATACTGTGAGATACCTAAAAGTCGAAGTATTAAACACGAATTCAAGGCCAGTCTTAGCTACATATATAGTAATACCACACACACACACACACACACACACAGCTATATATAGATATATAATTATATATCTATATATATACATATATATATATATATATATAGCTTTTTTTTTCTTGATCCTGGGGCTTGAACTCAGGGCCCGGGCCTGTCCCTGAACTCTTTTGTTCAAGGCTAGCATTCTACCACTTTGAGGCACAGTTCTACTCCTAGTTTTTGAGTATTTATTGGGAAATAGTCTCATGGGGACTTTTCTGCCCAAGGTGGTTTTGAACTGCTACCCTTGGATCTCAGCCTCCTGAGTAGTTACGATTACAGGCATAAGCCACCGGTGCCTGGCCCTACTGCATTTTTTTCACAAACATAAGAATGTTATACAAAATATGATATAGTCTTTGTTCAAGAGGATTTCAAATTTCAAGACCCCAATACCTGTAACTGCCTTCAAATCTGATACTATTGTATATTTTGGAAAGCTAGGCTTTCCCAACCCTGTTATTTTAAAGGTTGGTAAAAGGACAACCTGATTTACCTAGATTAAGAAAGGTATTTAAGCTTTGAAGGAAGAGAACAGAAACCCTGAAGTAACAAAATGTGTAGCTATACTCCCATAACAAGCTACATGTGGTGTGTTGCTTGTAATCCCAGCACTCAGTAGGCTGAGGCGGGAGGATTACAGTTCCAGGCCAGCCTGCACTACACAGACCCTTTCTAAATGGATGGATGGTTAGACTAGTGAAAGGGCGGGAGAGAGAAGGGGAGAAGGGGAAAGAAAACTGGCATCTGAGAAAGGCTCCGGCTATCAAATCACGAGAGAACAGTCTTTAGCGTAGGCTAGGATAAACCCTTCGACAGGAGAAAGTGGAGTCATCTACAATTTCGTGGGATGATCAGCATCCTTGACAGACTGGAGCAGAGTTGGGAGCCCCACAGCAAGCAGAAGACCACGCCTATCCTATCCACGCCCCTCCCACCACGGCCCCACTGCGCCTGCGCAGAGAGCCAGGTCAGCGTGCATGCGCAATACGTCAGTCACGGGCTGGCGGCTGTGGTCCTGTCCTCGTTTCTGTGAGTGTCGGTCCGGAAGACACGAAGATGGTGCTAGATCTGGATTTGTTTCGGGTGGATAAAGGCGGGGACCCGGCCCTCATTCGAGAGACGCAGGAGAAGCGCTTCAAAGACCCGAGACTAGTGGACCAGCTGGTGAAGGCAGACAGTGAGTGGCGGCGATGTAAGTACCAGGATGCGCGAGGTATCCCTCGGCTTCGCCGCGCGAATCCAGTCACCGCTCCAGAGGTCACAGCTTCCACGCTTTGCCATGTTCTCTCTCGGGCTATGGTGGCTCCCAGCCTTTGCCTGTCTCCCTAACCACCTGGCGCCGGGAGTCGTCCGGCTTTGCCCTGAGCTCAGCCTGCGCACAGCCTCTTCTGCGCGTGCTCAGTGCTCACCGCCGGTCGGCGGGGAAGGCGCACGGCGCATGCGCTGGGGGCAGCTGTCAGGCCTGCTGCTTTTCCTCCACCCGGGAGTTACCCAGGTGGGAGCCGCCGGGGCCAGAGTTTTTAGTGGAGTTCCAGTCTCATCACTTATCCCGATCGTCTTTTGCTAGGCCATCTTAGCCTCCCTGTTGGGATAGGATCAGGAGTGGTCGTCTCAGACGGAGTCAGGTCCTTAGCACATTAGGTTTATTCCACCGTCTTGGAAGCATGTGGGGACTTTGGAGAATGCTCTTGGCCCAAAGCAGCAGTCCCGGAGCTTTGGAGATGGCCATTTTCTGACCTATGAGTCAGTCATTCCCGTGGCAGATCAGACCGACCGAGGGGAGGGATACTGTGAGCCGACAAGAAAAGCTTGTGATTGCTGAGGTGGTTTGATCTGTGGAAGTTGTGGTAGAGTTGGGCAAAAACCTGAAGCTGATCGGAGCATCTTTCAGAACGCTAAATCAAACCCTGGAATCCTCAGCCTCTCAGGCGGCCTAGATTAGCCCGAGGGCTCCCTGCTGGGCCGGATGTTGTCAGACACATGTGATTCGTTTTGTCTGATGCAATAGGTCCGTAACCAACTGAGAACCAGGTTCTCCCCCCCCCCCACCAATGATTTTTTTAAAATTAAGATACCTTAGGAGGGTTCGTTGTGAGATTTCCAGACGTGCACAGAATGTATCTCTATCAAATTCACCTTCTCTGTCTTTCTCCTTTGACCCTTTCCCCTTTCTTAAAACAATTTGAATAGAGTTGAGAAACAGGTTTATGATAGGACGGCAGAGACATTAGGTACACAGAAGTGTGATGGATTTCTGTTGAGAAAATTGATTTTACTAAGATTGTAAGGTCTTGGGTACCAAATAAAAGTGTTTACTTGGAGTTGTGTGCTGATTCTGTTAATTTGAGACACTCGAATGTGGTAGTTTGTAAGATTCCATCCTTGAATCTGAAGGTTTGAATTGTGATGGAATTGAAATTGCCATATGTTTTATTTAGGCTAAAAATACTCCAGACATGATGGCATAAACCTGTAATCACTCAAGAGGCTCAGGTAGGAGGATGCCTTGAACGCAAGGCCATCCTGAGCTAGTCTGGAGACCCTGCCTACAAACAAAACAAAACAAAATCTCTCTCTCTCTCTCTCTCTCTATATATATATAGTTAAGGTATTATCAGGAGTGTCAGATTTCTGTATCAATCAGGTCATTAGCCAGCAGCTACATATATGACTAAATTTTTTGCTGCTTTCTTGTATGTAATGTACATGTCTGTCTCTGACAAATGGGCACAGATGAGCTCTTTAGGGACAAAGATTGAGTTTTATACACATACATGTAGGACATACAGATGTCAGAGAACAAATTTACAGTAACCAAAAGATTATTGTTTAATTGTATTTTGTTTTGTTTTGTTTTTTTGCCGGCCATGGGGCCTGGACTCTGGGTCTGAGCACGGTCCCTCAGCTCTTCAGCTCAAGGCTAACGCTCTACCACTAGAGCCACAGCACCACTTCCGGCTTTTTCTGTATATGTGGTCCTGAGGAATCGAACCCAGGGCCTCATGCTTGCAAGGCATGCACTCTACCACTGAGCTACCTTCCCAGCCCTGTTTTTTGAGATTGAGATTTCACTGTTTTTCCAGGCTGGCCTAGAGCTCATGAGTTCAAGTCTCGAATGCTCCTCTTGCTTCAGCCTCTTGAGTAGCTGGAACTGCAGTTATATACACATACCTGACTAAACTCTCACACTTGGCTTTAAAGGCTGTGTGTGTGTGTGTGTGTGTGTGTGTGTGCGTGTGCGTGTGTGTGTGTGTTTTAATGGGGCTTGAACTCAGGGCTTCAAACAAAATAGGCAAGTGTTTACCACAGGACAGTGTCCCCAGTCCTATTTTATTTTATTGTTTATTTATTTATTTCTTTGCCTGAACTGGGGCTTAAATTTGGGGCCTGGACACTGCCCTTCAGCTTTTTTGTCCAAGGCTAGCACTTTGTAGCTCTACTTCCAGCTTTTTATTGCTTAACTGGAGTTAAGAGTGTCCTGAACTTTCCTGTCCAGGCTGGCTTTGAACCTTAATCTGCAGATCTCAGGCTCCTGAGTAGACAAGAATTCAAGCGTGAGTCACCAGTGCCTGGCCTTTTATTTTATCTTGTCTTTACTAAGTTACCAAGGCTAGCCTTGAACTTGCCTCCACAGGTGGCTTTTCTGTATTGTTACCAGAGTATGAATACATACATTTTCACCAGGGTTACATTGATTCAGGATTCCTGCTCGTTTAAACATCTTAATAGTCCTTATTTTTCAATTCTAGATCCATTAACACAGCATTCTATAAATAAGTGGGGGGGAAACAGGACAGGTAAAGCAGACGTTTAAAGAAAAGGGTTGAAGAATTTAGGAAAGAACAAAAGGGGATGGTCATACTTCCCCGATAAGCTGGAGACAAAGGAAATACATCTGGAAGGTTAGCATCAGAAAACTTCAGTTTGCCTGTGTGTGTGTGTGTGTACGTGTGTACGTGTATGTACGTGTGTGTACGTGTATGTACGTGTGTGTACGTGTATGTACTTGGGCTTGAACTAAGTGCCTGGTGCTGTCCCTTAACTTTTTTTGCTCAAGACTGTTCTACCTCTTGAACCACACCTCTACTTCTTTTTGGCTTTTGGTGGTTAATTGGAGAAATAGACTTTCCTGCTTGTGCTGGAAAGTCTGTATCTTAGCTTCCTGTGAACCATTGGCACCCAGCTTCGATTTACTTTTTTTTTTTTTTCTTTAAGGATTAAAGCAGAAGAAATGTCATTGACATGTAGATTGAAATGAAGGTATTTGCGAAACCTGTCCCTTTTTTGTCTGGTTTATTGGAACGGTGCACAAGAACATAGTCCACAGCAGTGACCCCTTGTAATTTTTTATTTAACTCATATGTACATCCCAATTCCAGTGTGTGGCACTGTAATAAAGGCTTGTGGGCTCACTTAAACTATGTACCACTAGGGCTCCATTGAGAACACAGGAGGCTACCCTAACTTTCAAGTCAACCTCCCACCACACAGGTGATGACTGCAACTCACTGAGCTGCAATTTTTTCTTTATTATTCAGAGTAGCATAACAAAGGCACATTTGGGCATATTTGTGTTGGCTGTACTCTGCAAGCCGCAGGAGTACTGTGATTCTTGGAATTTGCTGCCGGCCACAGGAATTCTACCCTACCCAAAACTATCCTGAATGAGATTTCTTACCTTTACTTCAAGTTCTGTTTTCTTTTTTTTTTTCAAGTTCTGTTTTCTGTTGACCTTTATTATAAATGCCTTAAGCCAAATCCTTATCTTTGTTTACTCCACAGTTTCTCAAACTCTCTCTGAGTTAGGCTTAGTCCAAGGCAGGAAATCTCTCTGGAATGCAATTTAAAGTTTAGGAGTAGCAGTCTTAAATTTCCTGGGACTGATGGACTGGGATGGCTGCCAAACATGTAGTTGTGTATTTGCTTGTAGTTACTCTAAAAAAGACTGTTGTGGGGCACCAGTGGTACACAGCTGTAATCCTGGCTACTCAAGAGGCTGAGATCTGAGGATCATGGTTGGAAGCTATGCTGAGCAGGAAAGTCCATGAAAGTCTTATTGCCAGTTAACCACCCAAAAGCCAGAAGTGGAGCTGTTGCTTATTACAATATTGCTTAAGTGCTGGAACACCAGTCTTTAGCAAAAAAGCTAAGGCACAGCGCCCAGGCCCCAAGTCTAAAACCAGTACTGCACCAAGAAAAAAAAAGAAAAAGAAGACTTATTTTAACATAATAGATCCAAAATTTTTGTTTTTAACAAAGTACATTATAGTATTTTGTTTTGTACAAGTCTCCTAAATCCAATGTGTGTTGTTTTGCACTTACAGCACCTCTCTGGGCTGACCACATTTCATACATTCAATATTCACATGTATCTAGAGAGGACCTCATTGGACAGTGCAGTCAAAGGGCATAAAGCTCCAAAAACTTCAGTGTAATTTACAGTCTCCTATGGCTCCTAGCCAGTCTTTTGCTGCTCACAGCATATGATCTCCCAGTCTTCATTCTAGCTATTTTATATGACTCAGATAATTGTTTACCATCTTGTGACCGGTGCTAATTCCTAACACTTTCCCCCCTCCACCCAGCTCTGCTCCTGTAGCACTTTGTCTCATATTTCTGTCATAGCATTTATCCTTTTTTATATATTCTCTCAAAGCTTTTGTTTTCTGAGATGGAATATATGCAACACAGTATAACGACTAATTTACTAATAGACACAAGTAACCATTATCCACAGTAAGCACCCCAGGAGCCTCCTTTCACCTCTCTATCCCTCCTGCAATTTGTCTTCTCTCTCAGACATGTATAGCAGTAGGTGGTTATTTTTCCCTGCTGCATAGTATTCCAATGTGCATATATGCCAGTAGAATTGATTGGCATAATTGTCCACAAAATGCCATTGAAGCAGAGTGAGTTATTACCAGTTTCGAGGGAATATGAATTAGTTATATACACTCGTTAAATTTTATTGTAAATTGGCAACTTATGGCTGTATAGACTTAAGAGATACAGAGTAATATGATTTATTAATACAGTGTGGAAAAATTAAATCAAGGCAATTAACATCTATCACCTTCAGTATGGTCATTTATTGTGCTGAGAACCTATATATGTTCTGTTATGTGTTCTTTGGGTAGGGTATCAAAGTGTACTGTTTAAAAGTTCTTGCTTTGGCCTGGTGGCTTGGCTCTTGTTAAGGAAAAGAGGAACTGCTTTGGGATAAAAAAAGATATTTGAAATGTAAGGTTTTGTTTTAAACTAGTTTCTTTTCAAGAGGGAAATAAGACAGGTCCCAGACTGTTCAAGAAATAGCGGAGAGTATAGGCATATTTTGATATTACTTGTGCACTGTTAAACATTTCAAAATCATCATATGTGTTCATTTTATGTACATTTATGTACATTTTACCCTATTCAAACTAGCCAATCACAAGCAGATTGTGAACCTGAGCTCAACCAATCTGAGCAGAGGGGAGGGGCCTGCTGCATTAGGAATAAATATCAGAGCAGACTGCCTGCTCTGTGTGCTTGCTTGCCAGATTTTTGGCTAATGGTACAGCCTTCTGTGCAGAAGTAAATTTTGCCTTGCTGAAACAGTTGTTTATTTTCTTGTCTATCTTCATGACTCCAAAGGTTCTTGGATCATGGAGAACATATTTATAACCATAGACACAGCACTCATTTCCTATAAACATGTACCTGGGAGTGGAATGGCTGGGTTATATAGGCTGGCACATGTTTAGATTTATTAGGTATTGGCAAACATTTTTCCAAAGTGGTTGTAGTGACTGAAACTCCACCAGCAATATCTGACTCATTCTGTATTCTTCCCAGTACTTCCCAGTTCTTTCAACTTAGCTAGTCTGATGGTTACACTTGGCTTTAATTTCCATTTTCCTGCATTTCTCTTATTTTGCAAGAAGAAACAGAATAACTCATCTCTCTATTGCAAACTTAGAAAAGAAGGCAGAAGAGGGCCTCTCTTTCCTCCAGTGACAGATGTGAGAGTGGAAATCACACTACTTTGAAGGGCATTGTTTTTTGGGTTTTTTTTTTTTTTTTGGTTTTTTTCTTTTGGGTCCAGTCGTGGGGCCTGAACTCTGGGCCTGGGCACTGTCCCTCAGCTCTTCAGCTCAAGGCTAGCGCTCTACCACTTGAGCCACAGCGCCACTTCCGGCTTTTTTCTTTTTGCTTATGTGGTGCTGAAGAATCGAACCCAGGGCCTCATACATGCATGGCAAGCGCTCTACCACTGAGCCAACTTCCCAGCCCCTGAAGGGCATTTTTTAAATGCTGGTGTGTTTCTTATTTTGCAATAGTAATCTTTTTCTGAGCCTTGTCCATCCACAAGCTTTGTCATCTGCCCTCTTCACAAGGTTCATTTGGTCTTGAGACCTGATTGTTTTGCACTTTTAGGACAAAAAAAAAACTTAATAGCAGTTTGGGTAACCTGCTTTTAGAAGTGTCAGTTAAAGCTTTTTTACTAGATAGATTTTTTTTTTTTTAGTGTTTTATAGGAATTTTTCTACATTCTGGATACAAGAACACTTTCATTAAATACATACAGTCTTGCCATATTTTGATGAACAGACGCTTTTAACTTTAGTGGTCTAGTTTAGTGACATTTGTGCTTCTCATGTTCTGTTTTTTACATCCCAAGTTTCAAAAAATATTTTCTAGATTATTTTTTCTACAAGTTTTGTTACTTTTATCTTTCATATTTAGCTATGTGATTCATCTCACATTGTAAAAGCTAGGAATAGAAGAGTGTTTTGTTTTTTTTTCTCATATGGACAGCCAATAACTCAAGAACAGCAAAGTAGGAATAGAGGGAACTTGCTTTTTTTTTTTTTGTGTCCGGTCGTGGGGCCTGAACTCTGGGCCTGAGCACTGTCCCTCAGCTCTTCAGCTCAAGGCTAGCGCTCTACCACTTGAGCCACATCACCACTTCTGGGTTTTTTCTTTTTGCTTATGTGGTGCTGAGGAATCGAACCCAGGGCCTCAGGCATGCAAGGCAAGCGCTCTACCACTGAGCCACCTTCCCAGCCCCTAGAGAGAACTTTCTTAATCTAGTAATTGTTATTTATTTTAAAAACTATCCATAGCTAACGTCTTTGATGATGAAATAGTGAATGTTTACGATGGGTGCCAATGCTAAGGCCTGTGATCCTAGCTATTCTAGAAACTGAAATGTGAGAGTTGTGGTTCAAAGCCAACCCAGAAAGAAAAGAACATGAGACTTTTGGTCCAATTAGCTAGCAAAAGTCCAGAAGTGGAGGTGTGGCTCAAGTGGTAGAATACCAACCTTGAGTGGAAAAAGCCAACTAAAAAGCTCAAGGCTCCGAGTTCAAACCCTAGTACTGGCACAAAAACAGGTACAGTGGGGGCTGGGAAGGTGGCTCAGTGGCAGAGTGCTTGCCTTGCATGCATGGTACAGTGTTAAAAACAAGAAATTTACACCACCGCAATGCACAAACCTTACTCAGTTTTCATATTTTAATGTGTGTATGCATACATGCTTGCATATATGTGCATGTGTGTGCAGACACGTATGTTTCTATGGGATTTTATCACCACTACCAGCCCACCCAGGCTACAGGCCCTTTCTTGCTATGTCTTTCCAGTTACGAATATTCCCTTTTCCCATCCTCCTCTATCCCTGAAAATCACCATTCATTTTGGTTTCCATCTCTGAAATTTTGTCTCTGTTTATAAATGAATGAAAAAAAATAGGTATATCATTTTGTGCTAAAGTTCAAAGAGACATCAAAGACATAAGCTTATTCCAAAACCTCAGATAGTACTATGTGTAGCTTTTGTCAATTTGACCTCTCCAAAGCTTAATTTTTACCATATTGCCCCCCAAATGCTTAGACTCTAGTGATCCAACTTTTGCAAATCAGAATTAGACTGATGAGCCATAATAGGTTAATTTGGGCCAATATGCTAGCTGATTACTGTATCCTCTTCCCCCAAAGAAACCATATTATAGGGAATTATCATGAAGGCTGCCAGATGAGCATTCTGTCACAGAAAAGGGAATAACTTAACCATTTCTAGCCTAGAGATGTAGAAATGTGGTTGCCTTCTTTCTTTCTTTCGTTCTTTTTAAAATAATGTGCATTAGTTATGCAGAGAGGATTTCATTGTTACATTTCTATACATGTTCACAATACATACCAATCAATCTTACCCCCGCTATCACTTTCCCTTTCCCACTTCTGATTGCCTTTTTTCTAGATTCTAGTATATAATAAGCATAGTTTGAGTAAATTTTAACATAATTGGCCAGGCTATAGTTACATGAATTGTATCTGAGTATTTTCATTTGTGTTACTGCACAGTATATGGGTTGATACTTGTACTTTTTTGGGGGGTTGAGGGAGGCGTGTTACAATGATTTGAACTCAGGGCCTCCCACTTGAGCCATGTTCCCAGCCCAGTATGCCATTTTACAATTTCAGCTTCAGAAAGGTTTTTTTTTCTTTTCATCAAATACTGGGGATCCCCTACTGTAGTCACCAGTCAGTTAACTCAAAGACCCTTAAGATTTCTCAACTTTATGAGGCAGATTTCAGTTCTGCCTCCATTTTGACTTTAAGCTGAGATCAATATTTTGTTAGTCAGCAGTGTGAATGTATATACATGTGTGTGTGCTCATACACTCACACACACACACACACACACACACACACACAAACACACAAACACATGCCAGTCCTAGGCTTTGAACTCTAGGCCTAGGTGCTGTCCCTGATCTTCTTTTTGCCCTAGGCTAGCACTCA
This sequence comes from Dipodomys ordii, assembly GCF_000151885.1. NCBI lineage: Eukaryota > Metazoa > Chordata > Mammalia > Rodentia > Heteromyidae > Dipodomys > Dipodomys ordii. The sequence goes on along the minus strand of NW_012267362.1, from coordinate 1,917,790 downwards.
ATACTTGAGCCATAGCACCACATCTACCATTTTCTGAGTAATTTATCAGAGATGAGAGTCTCATGGACTTACCTGCCTGAGCTGCCTTTGAACCATTTTCCTCAGACGTCAACCTCTTGAGTAGCTAGGATTATAGGCTCGAGCCACCAGCACCCAGTCTGTTAGCTTTCTGTTAACCCAGAGATCAGCTTCTTTTGTGGAAGATTTGCTTTGGGCTCACAGTTTGGAGGGTCAGTTCATATTTGTTGGTGCTGTTGCTTTTGGAACCTTGGTGAGCTAGTGAATCATGGCCGGAGTGTACGGTAGAGGAAACTGCACACCTCTTGGTGACAAGGAAACAAAAAAAGAAAAGAAAGCCAGGTGCCAGTAGCTCACACCTGTGACACTCTTCTCTCCGATTAATCACAGAAAAAAGCTGGAAGTGGTGTTGTGGCTCAAGTGGTAGAGTGCTAGCTTTGAATAAAAGAAGTGCAGGTATAGTGCCTAGGCAGAGTTCAAGACCCAGGACTGGACAAAAAGAGAGAGAGAAGTGGGAGGGGAAGGGGATGGATTTCCACTATCCCCTCCACAGCATACCCTTGTGACCCAGGACCTCCCAGCTGGCCCACCTCTTAAAGGTTCCACCACCTTCCAGTAGTTCTAGGCTGGGGTCCTCTCAGAGCCCTTATCCAAACAATAGCAGGTACTAAGGAGCCATGGTGAGGAGTAGCTGCATTCTGTGCATCTTTGGATAGTGTTCCCTTCTTTATTCTTAGGCAGATTTCAAGCCGACAACTTGAACAAACTGAAGAACTTATGCAGCAAGACAATCGGAGAGAAAATGAAGGTAAGAGAACTAAGCAACAGCCTTGAGAGCTTGAGCAGACTCATAATGAATTCTTTATCCATTTCCCCTTTAGCCACTTTATAAGAAAATATATTAAGCGAGATGGGCCTGACTGTGATCTCAGCACCAAGCCTTCTAGACTGAGAGTTCAAGGCCAGCCTAAACTACGTAGTGAGACCCTGTGTCCAAAAAGAAACGCACTAGGGGTGTGGCTCAGATAGTACAGCACTTGTCTAGCAAGGTTGAGGCCCCAAGTTCAGTTTTCAGTACCACTAAATTAGTGAATTAATCAACTAGTTAATTAATTGAATTCAGTATTCTCGATCATTTTTAAGCTATATACCCCAAAATGAAACAAGCAAAAGGAAAATTTGGAACCAGAACGAATGAAGACTATAACACAAAGCCCACCTTCTATTCAATGAAACTCTACATTTTTCTAGCTATGGAAACAAATTTTGATTCAATGAATGTGTAGTTTTCTTCCTGTTGGCCTCACGATGCTTAATCATCTGCCAGTTAGTGGTCCCATGACACCTTTGGGAAATGTAGACCAATAGGAGCTGGGGGTTTGTTTTTGTGGTAGTGGTGCTTGAGACAGTCTTACTGTGTAGCCTGGAACTCCTGACCCTCCTGCCTCAGGGCTGGGAGTTTGGCACTACATGTGCATGCTATCTCACTCAGCAAGCTAGGTGTTTTGATAACAATAGGTTGTCAGACCTCGTTCTTTTAAGTGTATAGCACTGAGGAGTGTTCTAGTACTTTCCTAAACATCTACATCTCATTTTGGTTTTGACTTTTGCTGCAAACCTGGAGAGGAGGTAGTATATTAATTTATCAGTCTTCCCTAAAGAGAAAAGGAATGGGTTTAGGAAATTAAGGAGCTTGCCTAAAATCACAGCTTCAGTTGAATGCAGAGTCAGACCTCAAATACAGAACGTGAAGTGGATGCTACCATTGACTCATCCTGCCTATCATATCATTTAAAAAAAACCCTTGAGATTTTGGCCATTTTGTTTTGCCACAGTAGTCAGTGGGTTTGTGATTTGTTTTAAGTCTTCAAGCAGTTGTACAAGGGGTTACAATTTTAACATACCCATGTATGCACACGAGGCATTTGACTCAAATCACTCCTTCTGTTATTCTCCCACCTCCCATCAGGCATAGTGTTTCCCACTTTTTCACATATGTACATGGAGTGTCACGACTTATTTGTCAACCATTCCTTTTTCCATTTGTTCACTCCCTCCCATTGGCCCCCCTCCCTCGCAATTCAAGACAATTCAGCTTCCTGAGTCTTTTTGGTTTTTGTTTTGTTTGGTCCTGGAATCAACCCTAGAGTCCCACACATACTAGGCAAACACTGCACCTCTGAGCTAAAGGTCTAACCCTTGTTCTTGTTCTTCGTTGCTGGGGTGTTTTTGTTAATTGTTTTTGTGTGTGCACTAATATTGAGGTTTGAATTCAGGGCCGTAGGCCCTTGCTTAGCTTTATAGGTTAAGACTGGCATTCTACCATTTGAACCAACCACTTCAGGCTTTTTGCCAATTAATGGGAGATAACAGTCTTGAATTTGTTTACCTGGGCAGATTTTGAACCTAAGGCTCAGATCTCATCTTCCTGAGTAGTTAGGATTGCAGGCATGAGGCACCAGTGCCTGAATTGAACATGATTTCTATACTTTTATGTATATGTGCTTAGCAGACACTAAATCTTTTCTTTCTTCCTTCCTTCCTTCCTTCCTTCCTTTCTTTCTTTCTTTCTTTCTTTCTTTCTTTCTTTCTTTCTTTCTTTCTTTCTTTTCTTTTCTTTTTTTTTTTTTTGGTCAGTCATGGGGCTTGAACTCAGGGTCTGAGTGCTGTCCCTGCGCTTTCCTCAAGACTAGCACTCTACCACTTCTTGAACCATAGTGCTATTTCCTCAAATTATTTTTGAGTTTTGCCATGATATGATAAACCTTGTTATAAGGACCCCTGTGTAGTCCAGTTGGCCTTGCACTCATTATGTAGCTCAGTGCTGGACTTGAACTCTAATCTTTTGCTTTTGCCTCTCATCTTAAACTGGCTGTTCACACCCCACCTTTCACCCCATATCACGCATGCCCTTAAATTGTCTTCTTAAAATGGCCCTGCTTAGTATAAGGATTAGAAATTATGGTTTGCAAAATATTACTACAAAGAATAAATGAGAAACCAGAGGGAGGAAAAGGAGCCCCGACTGTGCCCCTGTGAGGCTGTCATGCAGCACTGATTGTACTTAGCTGTGGATTCTCTCTTCTGTTTTCCTTGACTCTCCATAGTCTGTCATTCTATCCATTTTTCTCTTCATCTCAGTGCCAGGATTGTTCCCAGTATGTAGACAGATTCACCCTCAGGGCCCGAACCATACTCTTTCTCCAGAAATTTAGAGTTCATGGCCATTTCAAATACATTCTCTCTTGATTTCCATGACTGACCTTTGTCTAGGAAAAGCCATTCTTATGTGCATGATGTTACCCTTCTCAACCTAACAGATTAATTGACTTATCCAGGATCAGAAATCTAAGAAGTAGCAGAATAAGCGTTGAAACTTTAATTTCTGGCTTTCCATTTACTAATCTTTTTCCTTCATGTTTCAACTTCATATAGGACATTCTGTGATCAGTTTATGTGATGTATTAATCTGACGTCCACTTCAAAACAATGCCAGATATTTTCTTTTATTTAATTGGATTCTCCTTTTTTCTTCCCGCAGAAAAAAGAGCCAGTGGGAGAGGATGGATCTGTTCCAGAAAATGTGTTAAATTTTGATGACCTCACTGCAGACACATTAGCAGTAAGTTACTATCCTTTGCTCAGCTGAGCTCTTGTTCTTTTGTTTTAACTTCATCCCTAGACGGCAGGTGTTGTTTCACATAGCACAGTGGAGCTTTGAATTTCCAACATGGGCTCTTGTTATACTGTATAGTAGAGTACTTGTTCCACATAGATAGATGAAATAGAAAAGTTGAGGGGAAGGAACAAAAAAAAATAATAAAGAACCAAACTGTGTTTGTTTTTTGTCACTTTCTCAGTGTACTATAATTGAGTAAATTATTCACCACAGTGGGCAGTAAGTTTCTAGTGTTTTTGTCACTGAACATTTTTTTTTTAATCCTTGACATATAGCAAGAGTATAAACAAAGAAAGCAAAAGTGTTTGTGCTTGAAGGATTGGATTGCTAGCCTATTCCTGTCTAGCTCCTACTCAGGGCTCTCCAAGAAATCCAGTTATAGTTGGAAACATCTACAATAAGGTTAAGATAAATTAAAGTCTTCCTGGAATATAGCACTTTAAATTTGTATACATAATAAAGCACTAAATTGGTTTATTAAAAAAAATTTGAAAGTGAAAATTAAGGAAAAGTTCTCTAGAGTCACTGTATTAAACTCCTAAGAAACAGGTGGCTCACGCTTATAATACTTAATACTCTGGGCCTGAGATGTGGAGGATTGAAGTTTGAAGCCTACCTGGGTAGAAAAAAAAAATCTATGAGACTCCATATCCAGTTAACCAGAAAACAAAACAAAACGACTGGAGATGTGGTTTAAGTGGTAGTAGAACACCAGTCCTGAGCAATCAAGTCAAGCAAGACCCTGAGTTCAAACCTGGAATGAGAAAAAGAAAAAAAAGAACAACTTCTAGGATTCTGGGGCTGTTGATGCCTGCTTATAATCCTAAGATTTAGAAGGTTAATATAAGAGGGATGTGAGGTTTCTTTTGATGCGACTTTGGGCTACATAGTGAGACTTTGTCTCAAAAAACAAACAAACCCAGGATATAGAGCAACAGCAAGAACACCCCAAAATCTACTCATCTCTGCCCAAGATACCCCCCTAGAGAAAACATCATGGCCTTGTAGGACAAGATCGTACATATCCCTGTGAACTAAACGTTGTTTATTTTTAGTTTGCTTTTTTGAGACAAGGCCTCTCTATGTAGACCTTGACGATCGTTCTGCCTCTTCCCATGTGCTGAGATTATAGGTGTAAGATACCACACTCCCAGGCTGAAGATGTAACTCAGTAGTAGAGAACTCGTGTAGCATGTTGGAGGCCCTTGCTTCAATCCTAGGCCTATGAAAAAACTAGAAAAAGAAAATAGTACACATCCTTGTGGCTATGTCAGTAGAGGACAGGGCTAGGGCACTACAGCTTGCTGCTGCTGTCTACCCCAATTATGATGGCCTGGGTGTGAGTCTGGCCTGGTTATCTGCAGACCCTGAAAGTCTCACAAATCAAAAAAGTCCGACTTCTCATCGATGAAGCCATCCTGAAGTGTGATGCGGAGCGGATAAAGCTGGAGGCAGAACGCTTTGAGAATCTCAGAGAGATCGGGAACCTTCTGCACCCTTCTGTGCCCATCAGTAATGATGAGGTAAGCGTAGGTGCCCCACCAGGGCAAAGGCTTTCTTCCTCGCTGTCTGCCAGGGCTGAGGCTTGCGGTGACTGGGCCGGAGGAGAGCTGTGTGACTCTGGTTCTCAGTGTCAGAGCTAACTCTTTGTGTGTTCCCTCTGCCCACCAATTGAGCATTGCAGGAGTCAGATGCTTGCCTGATTGGGAAGTAGCAGAGACAGCAGGTAGGAGGGGACTCCTGGCACAGAAATTGCTTCTAAATGGGGCTGCTGTCCTCCACTGTGTGTTGCCCCTGGTAGCAGTGAGTCCTGTGGGAGGGATCTGTTAAATCAACCTAACCCCCCTCCCTCACCCACACCCAGCTGAGAAGCTGCAGGTTGAAGGGAAATCTGCATGATAAAAGTTTCCTGCTGAGCGGGAGCTTCCCCTGCACAAAGCTGCTCTGAGCCCAGCCTTTGTTCCCAGACACCCCAGCCGTGGCTGGGCCCATCTGTGCCTCTTTTCATTCATTCCCTCGTGAACATTAAACTTACTGCTGGCTGGGTGTGAGGGAGGCCTCAGAGTCTAGGCCGACTCGGGGGTCGTGGCCCTGAGCCCGCCCTCATGTGGCCCTAAGACCAATGGGAGCCTGGAAAAAAAAAATCTTCTACATTCTCCTCTGTACCCCAGGCAATGGCTGATTGTCTGGGTGGCTTGTCTTTAGACAGGATTTTTGAAGTCATTTGAAAAGGTTAAAAAACAAAACAAAACAGCTAAAACATTTTTTTTAAAAAGCCAAGGCTACTAATTTCTTAGAAAAATCATGATTTCTAGTTTTCCTGGCTAGAATTGTGTCAAGGACTTCATAAATGATTATTTTCCTGTTGATCAAGTTCCCTCATCTCTGTACACAGTGATTATTAGAAGCTGCTGCTCAATTTAAGCCAGGGCCTCACAAAGGTCTGTTGTTTATGGATGGGGTTTGGGGAAGATGGAGGTTGTAGAATTAAGAAATCCTCTCTGTTTCTGGTCTTGTTTCCTTAGGATGCAGATAACAAAGTAGAGAGGATTTGGGGCGATTGTACAGTTAGGAAGAAGTACTCTCATGTGGACCTCGTGGTGATGGTGGATGGCTTTGAAGGCGAAAAGGGGGCCATCGTGGCTGGTAGTCGGGGGTACTTCCTGAAGGTAAGAATTGGGAGCCAGTGGGGGTAAGGAAAGGGCTAAAAAAGAAAAGCCTAAAATCATAATCATACTTAAAGAGGCCCACAAATCTGCCACTTGTGCTGCCTGCTTGTCTGCAAATGTGTAGCAATTAGATGCAATTCTCTTTCTAAGGCAAGAGAGTGCTTATCCAGATTCCATAGAACAAAAGGCACTCAGTGATCCTCTGTAATGAATGCGCTTTGCTGACTGAATCAGAACAGTCTTCGCCTTTGAGGAGCTCAGTGTAATTGGACAGTCAGACAAGTAACAAAGAATCAAAACCCAGTGTAATAAGCTTGTGGTCTGAGGATGCCCAAGTGCTTTGAGATCCGGGAAGTGGAGGCAACAGACACAGATTACAGTAGGCACATGAATTCAGGGAAGGCTTCCAGAAGGCTGTGGTAAAATAATTTTGGAAACACCATATACTTAAGTGTGTTCTATGTTTACAAATAAGTCTAGTAGTTTCAGATTCAGCACAGGAAAACTCACATGCGCCCTGGATGAATAATGCATTTGCCTTCCTTGGGTCTCTTAAAGAGAATTCTCTGAATGGGCTTCCTGGTCATCACCAGGAGTTGTAGCAGTCCACAGTCTTCAGTGGCCTGCTGCATGCTCCTGCCCATTGCCTAGGTACCTCTGAATGTGTGTTCTGTGGGGTGAACAGAAGGGTGACAGGACCCAATCACCCAGTGCTGTGTCTCTGCTCTAGGGGGTCCTGGTGTTCCTGGAACAGGCCCTCATCCAGTATGCTCTCCGCACTTTGGGAAGCCGGGGCTACACCCCCATTTACACTCCCTTTTTCATGAGAAAAGAGGTCATGCAGGAGGTGGCACAGCTCAGCCAGTTTGATGAAGAACTTTATAAGGTAAGTGGCACGGGGCCGCATGGGAGACTGAGTTCTTGGCCTCAATAGCACAGAGCAAGCCTCTCCAACAACATTCTGCCATGCTTCATGTCTATGGTATGGAGCACTTAAAATATGCCTCTTTCAGTCAAAGAGGCAAACTTTTGTTTTTTTTTTTGAGACAAGGTCTAATAATGAGGCTACGGTTCCCTTGCCTCATCCTCCCAAGTGCTGGGATTATAGGTGTGTGCCATCATACCAGGCTTGTACACAATTTTAATGTAAACAACCACATGTAGGCTGGTAGGTGCCATGTAAAACAATGGTCTTGGCCTGGTAATCTGTCTAATATATATAAATGGAGCATACTTTATCACCAGCAGCTGAGAAAAGAAGACAGTTTATTGGGTGTCTAGACAAGCAAAAGCTATAAACAGCGTTGATCTCCCAGCCCCTTTCATGTCTTCACTCCCGAGTCCACACTGGAAGCTCCCACAGAGCAAGACATGCTTGGAATCAATGGCACTTCCCTTTGAGTACCATCCAAGGGACAGCCAGAGGACTCAGGGTGAGCTTGACATTCTGATTAGATGTAGCAACACAAAATGGAGCAACTCAGTCTGTCCAGCACTCAGAATTTCTAGAATGCCTCTGCTTGTTCCTAGTCCTGCAGAGTTCATCTTCTTTATTTACTCACTAACTCACTTTAATGATGCTGGGGTTTAAACTCTAGACCCTCATACATGTCAGACAAACATTCTGCTACCTCCATACCCAAGTACATTCTGAACAGATTACTGCCACTGGGTTTAACTTAAACCCAGAAAGCAGGCCATCTCTTTTTGCCCACTATTGGCAAAATGACTTGGCCCTTAGTAAATGTCTCACAAGTATGTGTTGACTAGATTTATTTCTATTCCACTAATATAGTTGTGTGATCTATCTGCCAGCATTGACCTTTTTATCACTTATAAATGTCTTATTTTCTTAATTTACATTTCTGTGATCTCTAGCAGGGATTTTATTTTGTTTGAGTTTTTTTTGTTGTTGTTGTTTTGGCCAGTCCTGGCTTGAAGTCAGGGCCTGGGCACTGTCCCTGAGCTTATTTTGCTCAAGGCTAGCACTCTGCTACTTGAGCCACAGCGCCACTTCCAGCTTTTTCTGTTTTTGTGGTATTGAGGAACTGAACCTAGGGCTTCCTACATGCTAGGCAAGCACTCTACCACTAAGCCACATTCCCAGCCTTGTTTTTTTTTTTAACTCAATGCCTCATACTTGCTAAATGGTACTCTGCTATTTGAGCTATACCACCAGCCCTTTCTACTTTAGTTATTTTTCAGGTAGAGTCTCATGTTTTGTTTTTGTTTTCGTGCTGCTACTGTGGCATGAACTCTGGGCCTGGGCGCTGTCCCTTAGCTTTTTTGCTCAAGGCTAGCATTTTTACCACTTGAGCCATGACTCCACTTACAGTTTTTTCTGGTTAATTGCAGATAAGAATCTCATGGACCTGAGAATGTGGCTTAGTGGTAGAGTGCTTACCTAGCATACATGAAGCCCTGGGTTCGATTCCTCAGCACCACATAAACAGAAAAGGCCAGAAGTGGCGCTGTGGCTCAAGTGGCAGAGTGCTAACCTTGAGCAAAAGAAGCTCAGGGACAGTGCCCAGACCCTGAGTTCAAGCCCCAGGACTGGCAAAAAAAAAAAGAAAAAAAGAATCTCATGGATTTTCCTGCCTGAGCTAGCTTTGAACTGTAATCCTCAGATTTTAGTCTCCTGAAGTAGCTAGGATCATAGGCATAAGCCACCAGCACCCACGGAGTCTCTTTTACCAGAGCTAATCTGGACCTTCATCCTCTTAAGTAGCTGTAGTATGTGCCACCATACCCAGCTTTTTTTTTTTTT
>NW_012267362.1:1777789-1907657 GCF_000151885.1 Dipodomys ordii | reverse complement strand
GAAGTGGTGCTGTGGCTCAAGTGGTAGAGCGCTAGCTTTGAGCTGAAGAGCTGAGGGACAGCACCCAGGCCCAGAGTTCAGGCCCCACGACCGGAACAAAAAAAAAAAAAAAAAAAAGTCGATTCCTTCCACCTGCATGTCCAGAAGAGACAGGACCCACAGAAGTGGCTCCAGCTTTCCCTATCGTTGCCCAGCTCTGCTGTGGAAAACAGCCCAGGAAGCACATGGCAGAGTGGCAGACTGGAACCAGGCTGCCTGAATCCTAATGTCAGCTCCACCACTTACTTGCTGTATGACCATGAATAAGTTGCCCAACCTCCCTGTTCTGTTTCTACCTCTGTCAAAGGAGGATCATGATCATGGTACCCATCTCTAGAATGAACAAGGATTGAACCAGTCAACATATCTAAGGCACTTTACACCAAGTTCCTGGTGGCTCTCTAGAAAATCCATTGTTCTTAGCTAGGCACCGGTGGCTCACACCTATAATCCTAGATACTCAAGAGGCTGAGATCTGAGGATCATGGTTCAAAGCTAGTAGGGGCAGAAAACTCCATGAGACTCTTTATCTCCAGTTAACCACATAAAAAAGCTGCAAGTGTAGCTGTGGCTCAAGTGGTAGAGCACCAGCCTTGAGTGACAAAGCTCAGGGACAGCACCAAGGTCCTGAGTTCAAGTCCCAAGGCTAGCACCCACCCCCCCAGAAAAAAAAAATCTGTTGATTCTTGTTACCACTGAGGCAGATTGGACACCGGTACCTCCTCTCTCTTGGGTCCCACCTGACCTGACTGCCAGTGGTGATGGACTAGGTCATCACTGCTGGCGTGTCTCTACTTCAGTTCTTTCCTTTATTCAACCTGCACCACTGTCCCTGTCTCCTTGTGTCCCTCTCTGCAGATTGAACAGTTTGTATATGCGTCACCCCATGACAACAAGTCATGGGAGATGTTTGAAGAGATGATCGCGACTGCAGAAGAGTTCTACCAGTCTTTGGGGATCCCTTACCACATTGTGAATATTGTCTCAGGTAGGAGACCCCTTATCTCCTCCACCTACCTTTCCTGTATCTCACCAACACCCCTCCCCAGCTGAGCCGCCCCACACAGAGCTAGCCTGCAACCCACTCCTTCCCCATGTTCATTAAGATCCCAATCCTCCTCCCTTGGGAGTGATGGGGCTAAGAAGCTCTGAGTACCAGTTCACCTCTGGCGAGAGGATGTGAAGGAAAGAATTCTTCATGCTACTGGAGGGTGGCCTTCTGAAATACCAACCCTCCTTCCTGAATTCTAGAGGTTTTTCCTTACAGGCTCTTTGAATCATGCTGCTAGTAAAAAGCTGGACCTGGAAGCCTGGTTTCCAGGCTCAGGCGCCTTCCGTGAGTTAGTCTCCTGTTCTAATTGCACGGATTATCAGGCTCGCCGGCTCCGAATCCGATACGGACAGACCAAGAAGATGATGGACAAGGTAAATGACCCCCAGGGATGTGGGCGGGGGGGCCCTCAGAACAGGGCACCAGCTCCTCAGCCTGAAGCATGTTAGTTCTCAGAACCACAGGAAATCCTGCATGCGGTCTAGACCCAAAAGAGAATCTGAAAATAACTTTACTGAGTCAAGACTCGGTTCTTTATTTATTTTGTGGGTGTGTATGTGTGTTAGTAGTGGCTCAAACTAAAGGCCTTGACACTTTGCCATTGTTTTTTGCTCAAGCCTGGCAATATACCACTTGAGCCAAACCTCCATTTCCAGTTTTTTGCTGGTTAATGGGAGATAAGAGACTCACAGACTTTGCTGCCTGGGCTGGCTTCAAACTGAGATCCTCAGATCTCAGCCTCCTGAGTAGTGAGGATCACCAGCATGAGCCCATCTAGGACTGGGTTCTTATAGATAGAATCCTGATTCTAGCTGTATTCTACAAGGTAATTCAAGCTTTTCTCTTTCTGGCTTTGTTTTCCTTAACTCTAGAGAAAGAATAATCTCCGTTTATCTACACAGAACAAATTGGAGGCAGTATCTTCCTTCTTTTCGCCCAAGAAGGTCGGGTTGTAAGCTCATCTCTCAAACCCAGTCCAGACCCTTATCTGTTATACATTGGGTTTGGCATGAATTAAAAGGAGGGACAACAGTGATGGTTTCGTCCTTCCTGCCAACGCTCAAAGGACTAGACCTACCATTTGTCACGCATGCAGGCATCTTCCTGGAGTTATCCAATAGGCATTAATACCAAACAATTCTAGTTTTCAAAAATTGGAGATGGATAGAAGCCATCGTTTTCATTTGGGGTATTTGTAGCTGGGGGAGTTGTAGCTGAATGCATCCCACTCATTGGGAAGACCAGATGGGGTGGGATTTGACTTCCCTTGGTACCCGCTCTTCCCAGGTGGAGTTTGTCCACATGCTCAACGCTACGATGTGTGCCACCACGCGTACCATCTGCGCCATCCTGGAGAACTACCAGACTGAGAAAGGCATCACTGTGCCCGAGAAGTTGAAGGAGTTCATGCCGCCAGGTATGGCTCCCAGCTCAGTTTCTCTCCCTCCACTTTCCTGCCCCCACACACACTTGCAGAGTATATGAAGCTGTCTCATGGGATGGTCTCCCCAAAATTCTACCTGTCCTTTGGTGCTGGACAGTGCAGGGGAAAAAAGAGAAGGTAGCCCGTGTGGTGTAATACTCCAACTCGGCTACAGTGCAGATGGGGAGGGAAAAGGATTGATAAACATCTCTGATGATTGTTGACTCCCTTGTCCAAAGTGATGGTTGTCATGTTGTACTCTTGCCTGAGATCCTTGCGCTTTGACTCTCTGGGAAACATTAAGTGTTGTGGTTGGCTCTTCTCTCACAGGACTTCAAGAACTGATCCCCTTTGTGAAGCCTGCACCCATTGACCAGGAGCCATCAAAGAAGCAGAAGAAGCAACACGAGGGCAACATAAAGAAAGCAGCAGCAAGAGAAGTCACCCTGGAAAACCGACTGCAGAACATGAAGGTTACTGAGGCCTGAGCATCCCTTCATCCCAGCCTGCCAGGCCTCCTTTCTGTCAGCTGGGTTCTGAGGCCTGCCCTGGAGCAGGGAGGCCACGCCCCACTCCTCACCCTGCCCCACCTGACTGCACAGCGAAGGGGAACTGTCTTGCCATGTGCCAGGCAGGCATGCCTGTCTCCCCACCAATAACTGATGAAGCCATGTAATAAAGCATCTCTGGGGAGGGCAGAAGACGTCCTCATCTTCAACCTGGGCTCCAACCCTGTCTCTGCCTGTTCTCTCTAGGACTGAACTCTTGCCTTCCCTTCCATGTAAGGGTCCATTTAGTGTGTCTGGTAGTTGAAGGCAGCATTGGATCTAGTAAAGGCTCAAGGCGGGAGTCCAAACATGCAGTTTTGCTAGGCTGTTGGTTCACATGTCTGTCATCCTTGCTACTCAGGAGGCTAAGATCTGAGGATCAAGGTTTGAAGTCAGCTCGGGCAGGAAAACTTGGGAGGCTTTTATCGCCATTTAACCAGCAAAAAGCCAGAGGTGGAGCTGTGGCTCAAGCGGTGGAGTGCCAACTTTGAGCAAAAAACACTAAAGGACAGCACCCAGGCCCTGAGTTCAAGCCCCAGTACTGGCAGATAAAAACAACCATAAGTCTTTGACACAAGCGTGCAGGACTAGGGCCAGGATCTTGTATGAGTTCACTTCTCCCTAAAAGCAGTGGGAAGGAATAGCTTAAAAATCTCCCAAAGCCTCTTAGCATTTGTTTTCTGGGAGGAGCTCCATGGAGAGGGCGAGAGGCTCCTAACTCCAAAAGAACCCAGAGGTTCAAGAGCTTAGTAACCATGGCTTCTCTCTCTACAGTTGTCATTAGGTGGAGAGAACACTATAAGCAGCTCCTTGCTGCAACTCCAAAGGCTACAGATAACCAGGGCAGAGGGTACAGGAAGAACATTTTGTCCTTCCCAGATCTCCTTGGGCCCCAATAGGCAGGTACCCTCTCCCTGGGGAAGGTAGTATTCATGCTCACTCTTCTTATGCTGCCTTTCATCTGCAATCTACAACCCTCCACTCTTAATAACCACTTAGGTCAAGCTAGCACCTCTCTGCTAGCAGGTAAAAGTAATTCCTGTAGATGATCCCTTTCATCTTTGCCTGGTCCCAGGAGGTAGGGCAGGGACATGATTATACCTGTTCTATCCAGACAGATGTCCATGCTGAAGTTCCGCCTCCTAGTGGCTCTGCACTTGTGTCTCCCTGGGAGGTTGAGAGTTGGAGTGTGATCTGGGTTCAACACATCTTAGCCCCTGTAGTCCCTAAGCAGCCACTTCCCTGGGCCTGCTGGAGCTTAGTATGAAGGAAAAAAGCCACGTGGCCCAGTTTCCACTGGGGGCTGATCCTGTGGATCTTACTTCTGGAAACCCTGTCAAAACCTGGCACCTGCAAGGGTGAAAGCAGTGGCTTGCTTGCTGCTCTGCCAGCTGGGGGGGCCCCAAGCAGGTTCTCCATCCTGTAGCTCTGGGATAACAAAGCCAGAGCAAGGAGACAAAAGAGCAGGCGACTCCCATTTGTAATTCAGGACCAGAATTCACATTCCTATAGCCTCACTCTTTGGTTTGAAGAAAGGCAGCTTGCACAGTGAACCAGAGGCTGATTTTGCTCCACTCCCATCCCATTTTGGATGCCCATTTGAAATTCAGGTGACTGCATACCCCAGTCTGTCTGAGACCTGAGCTGGGAGGTCTCCATGCTCTTCTGTATTGCTGACCTCCCCGCTGCAGGCTGCTGTACTTGGGAAGGCAGAAGCTGGGTTTCGGTCCCTTCGCTTTTTCTGCTCAAGGCTGGCACTCTACCACCTGAGCTCCAGCTCCACTTCTAGCTTTTTGATTCTTAATTGGAGATCAGAATATCATGGATTTGTCCAGACTGGCTTTAAACTTCAGTCCTCAGATCTCAGCCTCCTGAGTAACTAGGATTACAGGCATGAACCACCAGTGAAGCTGGAACTGAGCCTCTAGGCACTCTGGCCTGTCTCTTAACTCCCCTGTATTGGCTGTCTTACCTCTTCACCATTGCTAGGTGTCTGGAGCCAGCTTCACTTGGAGCCTGGACATCCTGAGCTGCCATTCTGTCTTTGCCAACCTAATAAGATGGCTGGATAGACCAAATGATCCATCAGCAGGGAAGGTCTCCTGCTTGCTGAAGCCAAAGGAGAGAAAAACAATTGTAAAGGCCAGGATGACTAACATAGGTTTTCCCACAAGGTCAAACAAAAACACCCTGGCAGGTGGGTGGCCAGGCACCCATGGGAGCAGGACTGCAGGCAGATGAGAGGATCCCTGCTCTCAAAGAACTCAAGTAAGTCTATTGGGAAAGGCGTGGCTCACACCTTGGAGTGAGCTGAAACAGACTCCTCTCCCTGAAGCTGTGGGGCAGGGGTGGTTTGGGGCTGATGCAAGCTTTGTTTAGGTTGTGCTGATCCACCTGGAACCAGATGGGAAAGGGTCCAGATAACCCCGACTCCACCCACATAGTTAGTTGCCTTTTCAGCCCACAGCTGATGCCCTCATCTCTGGCACCTTCACGGCCCATCACCAACCTCAGCCACCCAGGTTACCTCAGCACACAAGCCCCAGAGGCTCTGGAGAGTGAGTCAGAGCCCTGAGTCCCTCACCAACCCTTGGTTCCCACACCCAGGAATTTAAGGCCCAAGATGGGAGTTTTCAAGCAAGAGACACTGGGAGGTGGTGTCTGGCCTCTACCAAGAGTCAAGTTGAAGCTGGACTAACAGAATTTAAAAGACAAAAAACCAGGGTGAATTGCTGGAAACTGTTATGGACTGCAGGGCAGGGCGGCTGGTCAACCAAAACCTAGAATGAAACCTTGCTCCTGGGTACCTGCTCTCTGGTGACCTGTCCTGAAGCTTCTTTCCTGAAGCTCTTCCACTTACCTTGGTCGTGCGAAGGGAGGAGGAAAGAGCCCCCCATACCTCCCACAGGGGGCCTGGGGCAGCCCTGGCTGCACTCCCGGGATGGGATGAGTCTGACAAGGCAGAGCTGGGATGCGCCCCAGAGAAATGTGCTGCATGTCAGAGCCTGTGCCAGATGAGGGGCCTGCTCTACTCCCCCAGTCATCTCCCAGCATGGGGTTCCCCCAACAGCCCCTCCCAGACAGGCACAAAAGAGGATGCATCCTGGAAGCTCCCAGCTGCTTGGGCTCAGGTGGAGCTGATGGCTCCGCCTCTGACGTTGCCCTTTTAAGATTCCCCCCCCCCACTCGTGGGGGTGCTGCAGGCAGGGTTCTGTTGCAGAAACCTGCAATGTGCAGCTTCCCCACTGTCCTGCCTGGAAAGAGGACCAGTTTTCAACCTCCAGGTCTGCCATGGGGGCCCCAGTGACTTCTGAGGAAGTTGCCCCCCCACTTTTTTTTAATCTGGTGGAGAAGATCTCAGTGTTTTTTAACTGGCTCGTTCACAAGCTGGCATTTTGGAGCCTGTCCCCTGCTTCTCCATAGGACTGGACTCTACCCTCTGCTACATAGACCTGCCATCAGGAACCCTCTGGGAAATTACTTTTATGGAGGTGTAAATTGCTATAAGATGGTGTGACCCTTCAGGGAGTCTTGTTTTTAAACCCTGAAATTGAAGAATTAAGCTTCCATTTAGAATAGCATCTTGTCTCAGTGACAAACTTCTTTTCTCCCCAAACCTAGCCCATGTGTCTTCTTCAGCTAGCTCTATTCTGAATCTGCCCTGTCCTTTTCATGGCTCTTTCCCTTTCCCACCTCTTCCCTTCAGGACTAACCTCCTTCATGCCCATCTTCAGACAGCTTCCTGTGCTCTGGCCTCTCCTGTGAAATTACCATTCCATCTGGCTTCTTTCCCTCGAAGATCTATCAACAGTGGACACTTGCAGTCTCCACATCTCATCAGTATTCCTGGCCCTTCCTCTCAACCCCCCTTGGAGGGAACATGGCACATTCCAGATAGAAGAAACATTGAGAGGCCAGGAAGGTCTGAATCGTCCTGAATGGGCCAAGTGCAGAGTTAGGGTGGATTTGAGTTGAGGAGGGAAAGGAAAGAAGGCAGGGAAGGAGACAGCACCTGGCCCTAAATGGTAAATTCTTGGGATTTCTGGCCTTTCTTTCTTTTTCCATTTGTTGTCCTGCCAGTGATGTGGAAAATGAGTTGGAGGACAAACGCATCTTCCCCACCTCCCCCAGCTTGAACTCAGGGCCTGGGCTTTTCTGGTCAAGGCTAGTGCTCTACCGCTTTGAGCCACAGCTCCATTTCTGATTTTCTGGTGGTTAATTATGAGTCTCACAGACTTTCCTGCCTGGGCTGGCTTTGAACAGCGATTCTCAAATCTCAGCCTCCTGAGTAGCTAGGATTACAAGTGAGGGCCACCAGCACCCATCTCTCATCTTTTTTTTTTTGGGGGGGGGGGTCCGGTCGTGGGGCCTGAACTCTGGGTCTGGGTGCTGTCCCTCAGCTCTTCAGCTGAAGGCTAGCGCTCTACCACTTGAGCCACAGTGCCACTTCCGGCTTTTTTGTTTTTGCTTATGTGGTGCTGAGGAATCGAACCCAGGGCCTCAGGCATGCAAGGCAAGCACTTTAACCACTGAGCCACCTTCCCAGCCCATCTCTCATCTTCTTTCATCTGATCATCTCAGCAGCCCCAACTACATACTGAGCATCAAAGTGTAGATCTCTATCTGATCCTCTACTTTCACTACCTGTTCTTCTTGCCCCTTCTGCCCCAGTATTCGCTCCACACTCATGACGCTCAGCCTAGGCAACATCCTATGTATCCTTAGGCCAGTCCGTAGCACTGTCCCACTGAGTGCCCTGTCACTTCAATATGCACCTATAATGAGCTTGGTCCTCAGGATTTCTGCTGGTATGCGGGCCCCAGTCCCTCCTGCAGGTGGCAGCTTCCTTGTGGTACCAGAGTAGCCTGGTGGCTAGTTCAGCCTTCTCTGTCTGTCCAAACATTGCAAATGGCTTTTCTGAGTTCAGACTTCTCAGCCAGGCACTGGGCTCATGGAAATGTTCAGATTAGCAGGCGCTCTGCTCTCCTGGGCCTCACCATGTACTCCCCCTCTGCCAGCACTGCCCATACACCTATCCCTTCGTGTTTGCTTGTGCAGTTCCTTCTGCCCACCGGCCTTTCTACTTACCTCTCTGAGATTCTTCCTGTGACTTCAAAGTGGCTCAACTACCACTTCCTTAAACGGCTTTCCCTAAAGTCTCAACCCATAGACAAAAATATTTATGAGTATAGCTCCACTACACCTGTTGTCTCCGTATTAAATTGGCCACAGCTCAAGGCCAGAACTGAAGTCTTGTTTATCTATGTGCCAGTGACATCTAGACATGTAGCCCTGAACACAGATGGGACTAGGCAAGGGCTTCATCCTCTGCCTGTAATGCCAGTCTTTTAAGTCACCCTTGACAAACAGCTCAGGCAACTGTAGGTTGAACCTGCCATCCAATGCAATCTTTTTTTTTGGGGGGGGGGGTCCGGTCGTGGGCCTGAACTCTGGGCCTGGGCGCTGTCCCTCAGCTCTTCAGCTCAAGGCTAGCTAGCACTCTACCACTTGAGCCACAGCGCCACTTCTGGCTTTTTTTTTTCTGCTTATGTGGTGCTGAGGAATCGAACCCAGAGCCTCATGCATGCAAGGCAAGCACTCTACCACTGAGCCACCTTCTCAGTCCCTCCAATGCAATCTTTAACTGAGCCCTGGAGAGAGTCTGGGGCATCAGGCACTGGAAATGCAGTATAGCACAAGTAAATGAGTTCAGAGCTTCCTGCAGAGCAGGCTAGAGACCCAACTACCTACCAGATGGGAGCTCCAGGCATGAAGAGACACCTGGTCACTCCCTATGGTGTCCATCCACGCACTCATTCAAGTATTCATTTGAAAAATACTTACTGGATGCCTATTATAGGTCAGGTTCCATGCTAGGTGACATATATTTGAGACACATTTGTTCTCCTTGGTCCTAGAACTTTCTGCCAATGGGTAAGACAGCTGTTAGCCAAGTAAATTAACAGGTACATGCTCTGTGTAATTACAAATTGTCATACATGAAGGAGGGGGCATTTCAGACTGTGATGTTCAGTAACTGGAAGGAAGCCAGGTGTCTAGAACTGAGCCAAGAGGGAGGAGGAAGAGGAAGCCCCACCACTGTGCATGGAGCTTGTGAACTGATACAAGGAATTTGGATTTCACTCCACAGGCAACAGGGAAGACCCAATGTAGAGTTTAAGCATGAGTACGACATGCTTAGACTCTAGGTTTTGCAGTATTTGTCTGTGAAAGATGCCATGAAGGGTCCTTTAGTCCACTAAACTAGACTATATGGCACCTCCCCCAGAAAACCAGCCTGGACTCTTTAGTCAATGCCACCAAAAAAAGAAAGAAAAGGGGAAAAAGGGCAAGACAATTATAGTGGTGTACAGTCAGATGTAATGCAGAAACTAGTTTGAAAGCAGAAAGTATCTAGGAGCTTTGGGAGACAGGAATTTGGATCAGGCTGGGTATTAGGTGATTCCAGGAATTCTCACTCATGTTCTTGGCTCTCACCATGACAGAGGTCCTGTGGGTACATAGCAGTGGGGACAGGGAGGCCCTGCCTGCCTGAGCTGCCTGCAGAAGGGCCTAGAATGGAGCCACTGTTATGTTAGTTAACACTTCATCTCTCCAGCATTCTCCAAAAGTTAAGTGAGAGAAAGCCAAGTGTCAACAATTATTGGGCCCAGAGGGGATAACTATCATGGTATTTATTATTTTCATCCTCTTTCTTTCTTCCTTTCTCAATTTTTTCCAGACATATATATACATATATATATATATATATATATATATAATTTATTTTGGTGCCAGTATTGGGCCTGGAACTCAGGACTTTGTGCTCTTGCTTAGGGTGTATGTGTCTGTGGTGTCTGTGTATTTATTGTGTTGTTCTTGGGGCTTGTACTCAGGGCCTGGGCACTGTCTTTGAGCTTTTATGCACAAGACTATTGTTCTACCACTTGAACCACAGCTCTACTGCTGCTTTTTTTGTGGGATAATTGGAGATAAATGTCTCACAGACCTTATACAGGGGCTGGCTCAAACTGCCATCCTTATATCTCAAACTCCTGAGTAGCTAGGATTACCGGTGTGAGCCACCAGAATTTAGCTACCTTTCCAGATTAATTTTGGATCAGAGTTTCATAGTTTTCAGCCCATGATTTCTTAGCTTTGTTGCTTTGGACCTCTGGTAGCATAGTATATCATGGCAGAAGGTGTAGTAGAAGAGAAACCAGAAAGAAATTTAATATATAATATACTGATAACATTATAATCTAATATATATTATTCTATATTATATACTTCATACAGTGCTGAAGCTCACGGGCTTTATGTGTGTATTCTACCACTAAATCATATTCCTGGCCTCCATAATTTGCAAAACAAAAAGGTAGTGTCCAGCATGCAGCGGTTCAAGTCACACAATCCTTCAAGTTTACAATGGCAAAAAGTGCAACCATGCAACTCTTCATTTTCTCACTTTCAGTCTAGTTTATAATAAATCTTATCACAACCTGCCAGCTGCTGGTGGTTGAAGCAGCCTGGGCAGGAAAGTCCCTGAGACTGTTATCTCCAATTAACCACCAGAAAACCCAGCACCCAGGTCCTGAGTTCAAGCTCCACAACTGACAAAAAGAACGAAAAGAAGAAAGAAAATCACAATTCTTTGAGAAATCTCCTCTCTACTAGTCCTGGAGTGAGAGCTAAGAAACAAATGCTTGGAGCAGCAGCAGGCTGGGTGTGCAAGGCAGATGTGGTATACAACACTCAGGGGTCTACTTTGATTTGCCGACCCCTTTCTCTTTATTAGGCCCACCATGGTTTCAGTTCTGTGCCCCTTGTAAAGCAGCACTGAGTCCAAACTTGGCACCAGACACCAGGGCCACTCCTCATCATTTTCTCCTGTCATAGAAACTGTCCTCTCCACCTATCAAAGGTCACCTTGGCTTTCCCATCAACTGCCTCCCTCTCTGCCTTCCTTCTCAGCAGGATATGGGTTCCAGAATCTCAGCCCACAAGGATCTGTCTGAGACAGAGGCCACCTGGTTCTCCCTGATGCAGCCCCTAACTGCCCCTTTCAGGGTGCTAGGTCACCTCAGGCCCTCCCTGATCTCAGCTGCAGCCAAGGGAACACATTTTGTTCATTCCTTTCAGTCATTCATAGTATACAATTTAAGAGCATGGAGCCAGATTAACATAACCAGCAGATTAAATTACTTTGCTAAAGAATTCTTGCCAGGAATGCTCTTACAGATTCTTTAAGAGGCAGCCCAATTTCTCACCTTTTTCTCCAAGAAGCCTTCTGGGATTTCACACATCTTCCCTGATCTTTCTGAATTCTGCTTGCTCGTGTGTGTGTGTGTGTGTGTGTGTGTGTGTGTGTGTGTGCACGTGCATGTGCACGTGCATGTGCATGCGCACACATGTGTGCCAGTACGGAGGTTTGAATTCAAGGACTGGGCTCTGCCCCTTAGCTTTTTTGTTCAAGGCTGGCAAATAAATGGTAGGCTACTTGAGCCACAGCTCCACTTCTGGCTTTTTGCTAGTCAATTGGAAATGAATTTCCAGGATGTTCTTGCCCAGGCTGGCTTAGAACTGCAATCCTCAGATCACATAAACCTGGCTGTTGGAATTTCTTTCGACTTTGATGCCTCAGTTACTCCTGCAGCCTTGCTCCCAAGCCACACTATTCTGTTGAGAGCCAGAGTCATGCTTTATCCAAGTATGCACTCGTGACAAGTGTAGAGACCCTCTTTTTAGTAAGGCTAAATGAGAAACACTCCCCCCACCCCCCCCACACACCCCAGAGCTGGAGGAGACTCCTGGGCTATCTCACCCAGCAAGTCACTCTCAAGCCTCCAAGAGAGCATAAGTTCCCTTTCTTGTCTTTTTCCTTTTGAGACAACATCTCACTCTCTTGAACTTGAGAAACTCTTGCCTGAGCCTTCCAAGTATCAGAGATTACAGGTGTGCACTAAGTTCCCTCAATAGACTCCAGGACCTCATTGCAACCTTGGTTTTAATCTCAGGAGGTAGGCCTAAAGTTCTTTAAACTGGAAAGTTCCATGAAGCTTTTCCTTTTGGAGTCTTACTAGGGCCACATCACAGTGGATATAAGATTTTCAAGTTTCCATTCTGCTTTAGTGAAGTAGACAAGGAAGCAGCTCTCTGTCCTGGGCCCCTAGGAATGAGGCTGGGAGGAAATGAAGTATTAGAAGTATTATATGCCAAATGTGCTTGGAGACAAATCTTGAAGGGGTCCTTGCATCTCTAAGCCTGCCTGCCTTGGGCAGAAAGGCTGCTCACTTAGAGAGGGGTTTGGTCATTACACACACACACACACACACACACACACACACACACACACATACACACACACTGCCCCATTGCTAGGCTTCAAATTCTGGTCTCTGACCAGAGTAGAGGCTGCCCTCCCACCCAGAAAGTTTATTTTAGCTACAAAGGGAGCCAGATGAATGGAGCTGTAGTTTCTCCAGCAGGCCTTCATCAGAAATGAGTCTCATTACCCAACCCCAATTCAAAGGATAATTAACAGATGGTATAATTTCCGAGCACTCTCTGCACCACATGGCTATTAGGTAAAGAGCAAAATGCCCACGCAGTCCCCAGATCCTCTCAAACCATGGAGTCTAGAGAGACTGGGTCTATAAAGGCCACTGAGCCACTCCTGTACTCTAGAAGTGCCTTTGGCCTTGTCTCGAGGACAAAGGGCAACCACTCCATTGGGCCAGGGGCCCTTCACCTACTCCATCCTTTTCCAGCTCACTCACTCCCCTTTGCTGATCACAATCTAACCCTAATCCTTTTAGCCAGCTCCTTTGTATTCCCAAGGAGTGAAGAGAAAAACTGGTTTCTCATCCTTGGCATATCTGTGTGGTCATGGGAGCTTCTCCTGGGCTTGGACTCCCCACCTTGATCTACTGTGACCAGCTGAAAGGGACAACTTTGTGACCAGAGGAGAACACCTAATCCAGCTCTTTTCAACTGGATCTGTTTGCATCCTCAAGCTCCACACAGAGCAAGCAGCCCACAAACACTTGGTTAGGGCATCAGTCGTGAACCATACCCCACACCCCAATCCCATTTCCCCAACCCCACCCCACAACTCATCCTAGTTTAACTCATCTGAGTTTGTTTGTTTACTTAGTACCAGTACTGGGGCTTGAACTCAGGGCCTGGACACTGTCCCTTAGCTTCTTTGATCAAGGTTGGCACTCAACCATTTGAGCCACAACTTCATTTCTGGCTCTTTGGTTAACTGGAGATAGGCTCTCAAAAGGACTCTCCTGCCTTGGCTACATTCACACTGTGATCCTCAGATCTCAGCTTCCTAAATTGCTAAGGATTACAGGCCTAAGCCACTGGCAGCCAGCAACTCATTTGTTTTATATTCTGGGATTGGGATTTCATTTTGGGTGTGGGGGGGGAAAGCTATCACCAAATTATATTTTTGAAAATGAATTATTTCCGTCAATCCCCTCATTTTACAAAGGGAAAACTGGCATGGTCACACAGCGAAGGGGTGGTGGACAATAAAGCCCGGCGGGCCTCCCTTCCTCTTGGGGAAGGATTGCCTTCATACTTTACTTTCTCAACATTCTCCGCGCTCTGGGACTTCCTGCAAAGCCTGGTGTGGTTCTGCACTATAAGCAGCTGGACCCCAAGAGCATCATGGACACAAATACCACCTCTGGATCCGAGAAAGGCTTTGTCATGTTGGGCCAGGCCCTTTTAGCTCAGTCGGACTGGGACGAGCCCCAACAGCAATCAGGGCTCTGCGGGGTTGTGTGATTGGGGGCATAGCCCGGGAGTCCTTCCGAACCACTGCTGTTATTACCTTTCCCTGGGTGACTTCTGATGGATTCCTCTCTAGGTCGGGGTAGATGCCACACGATCCCAGGGCAAGGATCCGCGGGAAGCCGGGAGCGTCTGGGGCCGAGGAGGGCGCGGGGTGGGGCCCACCTCTTTCCGGGCGGCGGGCGGCGCCGCTTTAAGGCGACGGCGGCGCGAGCAGGTTTATGGTAATGAGCCGCCGCCGCCGCCGCCGCCGCCGCCGCTCTGCAGAGCTCGCTCGCCCGCCCGCCGCGGAGGCGAGGGAACGCGGGGCTGGGCCCGGGGCCGCGGCGACCGGCAGCGGCGAGGACGCCGGGCGCGGGCGGACGGTGCGGGAAGGGGCCCTCGGGAGCGGCCGGGCTGGGCTGGGGGTCGGGGCGCCGCAGGTCCGCGGGCGCAGGTGGGCGATCCCACGCGGGCGGAGGGGCCACGCTGGGGCTCGGGGCCGGGCGAGCGCGGCCGGCAGGCCCGGGAGGGCGCCTCGGGGCCCGCGGGCGCAGGTGGGGAGCGCCGGGGCGAGCAGGTGGAGGTGCGGGCGCGAGCCTGCGAGGGTCGGCCCGGGTGACGTGGGCGCGAGCTGGGCTCCGGGAGCCGTGGGAGCCGGGGACGCGGCGCAGGGCCCCGCCGAGCCGTCTCCAGACGCAGGCCCCGCGCGCGGGGCGCACAGGTGGTCCCCGCGGACCGGCGCCCCGGGGCGGCTGGAGCCGGAGGAGGAGCCGCGGCGGCTGTTGACCCGGGCTGGCCGGGGAGCAGGGAAGAGATGCGGAGCCGGGCCGCCAGCGTCCCCCTCCCCACGCCACTGCCGCCGTCGCCGCTGCCGCCGCCGCTGCTGCTGCTGCTGCTGCTGCTGCTGCCGCTGCCGCCACTACGGGGAGATCAAGTGGGGCCCTGTCGTTCCCTGGGGTCTGGGGGACGCGGCTCCTCGGGGGCCTGTGTCCCCGTGGGCTGGCTCTGCCCAGCCTCGGCCTCGAACCTTTGGCTTTACACGAGCCGCTGCAGGGATGCCGGCACGGAGCTGATTGGCCACCTGGTGCCCCATCACGATGGCCTGAGGGCCTGGTGTCCCGAATCTGGGGCCCACATCCCCCTCCCACCGGCCCCCGAAGGCTGCCCCTGGAGTTGTCGCCTCCTGGGCATCGGAGGCCACCTGTCCCCACAGGGCAAGCTGACCCTGCCCCAAGAGCACCCATGCCTAAAGGCCCCTCGGCTGCGATGCCAGTCTTGCAGGCTGACACAAGCCCCAGGGCTCAGGGCAGGGGAGGAGGAACCGGCAGAAGAGGCCCTGGGGGGGCGCAGGAAAAGGAACGTGAATACAGCCCCTCAGTTCCAGCCTCCCAGCTATCAGGCCACGGTGCCCGAGAACCAGCCAGCGGGCACCTCTGTTGCATCTTTACGGGCCATCGATCCAGATGAGGGCGAGGCGGGCCGGCTTGAGTACACCATGGACGCCCTCTTTGATAGCCGCTCCAACCATTTCTTCTCCTTGGACCCCATCACTGGCGTTGTGACTACAGCCGAGGAGCTGGATCGAGAGACCAAGAGCACCCATGTCTTCAGGGTCACCGCGCAGGATCATGGCATGCCCCGCCGGAGTGCACTGGCCACACTTACCATCTCGGTGACGGATACCAATGACCATGACCCTGTTTTTGAGCAGCAGGAGTACAAAGAGAGCCTCAGGGAGAACCTGGAGGTTGGCTATGAGGTCCTCACAGTCAGGGCCACAGATGGTGATGCCCCTCCCAACGCCAACATCCTGTACCGCCTGCTGGAGGGGTTTGGGGGCAACCCCTCGGAAGTATTTGAGATCGACCCTCGCTCTGGGGTGATCCGAACCCGTGGCCCTGTGGATCGGGAAGAGGTGGAGTCCTACAAGTTGATAGTGGAGGCGAGTGACCAGGGTCGAGATCCGGGTCCAAGAAGCGCCACAGCTGCTGTCTTTCTGTCGGTGGAGGATGACAATGACAATGCCCCCCAGTTTAGTGAGAAGCGTTACGTGGTCCAGGTGCGGGAGGATGTGACCCCAGGAGCCCCGGTACTCAGAGTCACAGCCTCGGATCGAGATAAGGGAAGCAACGCCCTGGTACACTACAGCATCATGAGTGGCAATGCCCGGGGACAGTTTTATCTGGATGCCCAGACTGGGGCTCTGGATGTGGTGAGCCCTCTTGATTATGAGACAACCAAGGAGTATACGCTACGGGTGCGGGCACAGGATGGCGGCCGGCCCCCTCTCTCCAATGTCTCTGGCCTGGTAACTGTGCAAGTCCTGGATATCAATGACAATGCCCCCATCTTTGTCAGCACCCCCTTCCAGGCCACTGTCTTAGAGAGCGTCCCCTTAGGCTACCTGGTCCTCCATGTCCAGGCCATCGATGCCGATGCTGGTGACAATGCCCGCCTGGAATACCGTCTGGCTGGAGTTGGGCATGACTTCCCTTTCACCATCAACAATGGCACAGGCTGGATCTCTGTGGCTGCTGAGCTTGACCGAGAGGAGGTTGATTTCTACAGCTTTGGTGTCGAAGCGCGAGACCATGGTGTTCCAGCCCTCAGCGCCTCAGCCAGCGTCAGTGTGACCATCCTGGATGTCAACGACAACAACCCAACCTTTACCCAACCGGAGTACACAGTGCGGCTCAATGAGGATGCAGCTGTGGGCACCAGTGTGGTGACAGTGTCGGCCGTGGACCGTGATGCCCACAATGTCATCACCTACCAGATCACCAGTGGCAACACCCGCAACCGCTTCTCCATCACCAGCCAGAGTGGTGGTGGCCTGGTGTCCCTCGCCTTGCCGCTGGACTACAAACTTGAGCGGCAGTATGTGCTGGCGGTTACTGCGTCCGATGGCACAAGACAGGACACAGCACAGATCGTGGTGAATGTCACCGATGCCAACACCCACCGTCCCGTCTTTCAGAGCTCCCACTATACGGTGAATGTGAATGAGGACCGGCCAGCGGGCACCACGGTGGTGCTCATCAGTGCGACGGACGAGGACACAGGTGAGAATGCCCGCATCACTTACTTCATGGAGGACAGCATCCCCCAGTTCCGCATCGATGCGGACACAGGGGCCGTCACCACTCAGGCGGAGCTGGACTATGAAGACCAAGTGTCTTACACCCTGGCCATCACTGCTCGGGACAATGGCATCCCCCAGAAGTCTGACACCACCTACTTGGAGATTCTGGTGAATGATGTAAATGACAATGCCCCTCAGTTCCTACGGGATTCCTACCAGGGGAGCATCTATGAAGATGTGCCCCCTTTTACCAGTGTCCTCCAGATCTCCGCCACTGATCGTGACTCTGGTCTCAATGGCCGGATCTTCTACACCTTCCAAGGAGGGGATGATGGAGATGGTGACTTTATTGTGGAGTCCACGTCAGGCATCGTACGAACCCTGAGGAGGCTGGATCGTGAGAACGTGGCCCAGTACGTGTTACGAGCGTATGCAGTGGACAAGGGCATGCCCCCAGCCCGCACACCCATGGAAGTGACAGTCACTGTTTTGGATGTGAATGACAATCCACCTGTCTTTGAGCAGGATGAGTTTGATGTGTTTGTAGAAGAAAACAGCCCTATTGGGTTGGCCGTGGCCCGGGTCACAGCCACCGACCCTGATGAAGGCACCAATGCTCAGATCATGTACCAGATCGTGGAGGGCAACATTCCTGAGGTCTTCCAGCTGGACATCTTCTCTGGGGAGCTCACTGCCCTGGTAGACTTAGACTACGAGGACCGGCCTGAATACGTGCTGGTCATCCAGGCCACATCAGCTCCCCTGGTAAGCAGGGCTACTGTCCATGTCCGGCTGCTGGACCGCAATGACAACCCACCAGTGCTGGGCAACTTTGAGATCCTTTTCAATAACTACGTCACCAACCGCTCGAGCAGCTTTCCCGGGGGCGCCATTGGCCGGGTGCCTGCCCATGACCCTGACATCTCAGACAGCCTGACTTACAGCTTTGAGCGAGGAAATGAACTCAGCCTGGTCCTACTCAATGCCTCCACAGGAGAGCTAAGGTTGAGCCGGGCACTGGATAACAACCGACCACTGGAGGCCATCATGAGTGTGTTGGTGTCAGGTAAGGAGGGGCCCAGGTGAGGCTGGGGTGGGAGTGGTCTTCGGGGAGCCACTGGAGGTAGAAAACTGTCTACGGAGGTACTAAGGGCAGTGGCTGCCCAAAGGGAGTAAACCAGCCTGGGAAGAAGCCCCAGGAATCCTGGCCAGCCTGGTCCAGGCCCCGTCTGCCGCCCCAGGCTGGGCTGGCTGCTTTGGTTGGCTGCCCCCTGCCTACCAGCCTGTGACGTGTTGGGGGAAGTGTTGTGAGGCTGCCCTGGCTATGGCTGCCAAGAATTGTGGGGGAAAAAAAAAGGCGCGTGGAGGCCTGGGAGGCCAGGAGAGCTGGGGGAGGGGCAGAGGGTACCATGGCGGGATAAGGGGAAGCAAGCTGGCCCCTCGCCTCCCTGCCCACCAACAGGACAGTCCTGTGATCTCATCCAGCCTCTGGCAGGGCTGAGGGCTGCAGGGGGCACAGGGTTCAGGGGTCAGGACCCTGCAGTCCTCTTCTGGCCCTTTCTGGCTCCCAGCTGAGCTGCAGAATGGGCCGACATGGACTCTGTCTGGGCATTCTTTTCCCTCCAGGCAGAAAGAGCCGGGCCTGGCTTCCCCTTCAGAGCTCCTGCAGGAAATCAGGCCAGAGCGCATTGTCTCTGTCCAAACAGACCCCACTGTCAAGAGTCCTTAGTTAGTTGGGGGTCTGACTTGGGGGGAAGGGCTGCAGTGAAGTCAGGGCATGCTGGGGTCCTCTGTCCACTCCCCCCCCCCCGCCTAGTTTCTCCATGGGCTCTTTTTAGGTGGCAGGCTGTCCCTGCTGTCTGTGACCATCTCTGGTTCAAGATGGAGCATGGTTACCAACATGAGCCAGGAGACAGCCGAGCTTTCAGTGCAGACCACTTCAAGAACCCTGATCCGGTGGGGGACAGATTTCCAGGGGCGTGGGAGCTTGGCCAGGACTCAGGCTGGGCATTCCTGCTGCTTGGCCATGCGCTCAGCCTGCACACTTCCCAGACACAACTAGGGGAGGAGAGCCAGACCTGCGGGTGACAGTGTTCTATCTTTCCTATCAGTTTTTTTTGGGGGGGTGGGGAGAAGCAAAGAGGGGACCAGACCCAGGTTACTGAGCACCTACCCTGAATCTGGGGATCCTGGGAACCTCTTGGGGGGTTCACTGTTAGCTACTCTCCCCTTCAAATACTCAGCCCCCCCCTGCCCCGCCCCCATGCTTGCTAATAGATGCTTTGCTGGACCAAGCCCCAGGGAGACGCCAAGACCAAGGAGAACAGCCCAGGATGTCTTGGCCTCCTCTCCAGGAGGAGGAGGTTGGGGGGTGCATTCTCATCTGTGCCTGGCCCTAAAGGCAGAGGCCTTTAGGAAGGAAGCCTCTGTCTCCTGCCCTCCATCCCTAGCCTGCTCTAGGTGAACGTGGCTAGACACTGGAGATTCAGGGCACAGAATAGCACCATTCAGCCTTCTGTCCCCCTGCCAGGGCAGAGGCCGGACTGCAATCCCCTAGATTAGAGGGGAAGTCCTGGGTGGCACCCAGGGCAGCTGGGGCTGGCCTTCCAGTCCTAGCTTCCCTCCCCCTCAGCCCTGACCCTCAGAGGCAGTCACCAAGGCAACCCCAAAGTTCAGGAGGCTGGGAACTGACGCCCACCGCCTCTTTGTTTTCCTTCTCAGGCTCTTTGTCTCTTCCTTCTTTCCCACCCTGCCCATGCTGGCCCTTTAGCACTGCCTCTCTCCGCTGCCTTCTCCCGCAGCTCCTGTGAGTCTCTCCTCTCTCACTCTCTCCATTGCGGGCCCTTTCCCTGGGCCTTTGTCTTCCCCTGTTCCATCTTGGTGTTTAGGCCTCAGTGACTCTCTTCTCCCTGGCGGCTGCAGCTGCACCAGCCCAGGTTGGCTGGTTTCTCTGCAGCCCAAACTTTGCCTTTCTGCTCCCTTTCTCTGCCAGGATGGACACCAGTGCCTGCCTATGGCCTGCCTGCTCAGTTTCCCAGACCAGCAGAGCCTGGGGGGAGGGGAGGGGAAAGGTGGCACCACCTCAGTTCCTACCCTGCCTATGAATCTGAGGGGTGACCGAGGTCAAAGCAGGAACGAGGGACTGGAGGAAGGATAGAGCAGTAGGTTGGCTGTTGCGGTGGGGACAATAGCAGAAGGGGCAGGTGGCCGCAGATGGTGGGCCAGATGGGAAGCAACAGAGACACACTGGACGAGGGGCACAGACGGGGCCTGGAATGGTGAGGGGAGACACAAGGAGGAGTTGGTTTTTTTTTTCCCAGGGCTGAGGGGCAGTGAGGCTTTTCTTGCTTATTGCTCTTGACTGCCCCTTCCCTAAGAATTGAGAGCACTGTGTGTGGAGTTTTTGGGTTACTTCTTGCCTAGAAGGAATATCCTGTCCAGAAATCTCTGGGCAGGTGCATCAGAGCCCTGCGCCAGCTGTAGAGCAAGTGAGAGGAGGCAGGAAGATAGTAGATGGACAAGCTTCCTAGTGCAGCAAGCTCAAGAAGGCATGGAGGACTATGGGCTGGTGTCTTGAGAGATCAGATAGGAAGGAGCAGCCTAGGCAGGAGCTTCTAGACCAGAGTGGGAGGAGCAGAAGTGATCAGTGACAGCAGGTTTGCTGGCAAGAGCAGGTGGCTCACAGCTATGAGACTGGAGGACAGATTGCATGGGCTTGGAATATAACTGAGATGAGTGTCTGGCTTCAGCCTGCCCCAGCTTAAGCAAGCTGCCCAGGAAGCTTGACCATCCACCATCCACCTCCAGTAGGTGTGACACTGCCACAGAATCTATTCCCATATTCCTCTCTTGTTTCCACCCCGCCCCAGCAACTGGCCCCTGCCCATTCCTGCTTGGGTGCCATGTGCTCTATCCAACTGGGGCCTCTCCTGCTATGCTTTTAAGTCTACTATACTCTGCATAGATTCTCATTAACTTCTTAGTGTTCACTGCACACCTACTATGTGTAAGGCATAGTCCTAGATAAATATATGATTATCTCCCACAGTCTTCCCAAGCCATTTTCCCTTCCCCTGTGGCCCCAGCTTTCACTTTTGAGGGAAACCAAATCCATTCCCATGTGTAAGCACATTCAGGTGTGCATGGTATTTCTGAGCGTCAGATGTGTGGGCGGCATGAGACATCAGCAAATGCGTTAGTACTTAGTTGTTTATAAGTGAGTGTGTCGCCCGAAGGTATGGCAGGTAGGCACTTGGGTGCAGTGCGGTGAGCCAAGTGGGTGATGAGTACCCAGAGGGTGTAGAGCCAGAGGAGACACCAGCCCAATGGGGTTCTGGGGTCTCCTGGTGGAAGCCGCCCAGACTCTCCCATCTCTTAACTGGATCCACCACCCCCATGTACCTTGACTTTAGTATGGAACAAGTGGGTGGTTCAGGTGGATTTCCTGGGGTGGGGTCCCCACAGCAGCAACCCAGAATTGGGCGGGGAAGAATGCTTTGTGTGGGGTGTTGCCATGGAGATAGCAGGCCTATGCCCAGGCAGTCATGGGTGTGAGTGGGAGGGGCTCCTGATGGCCTGCTGACCCAGCTCACTCCCACTCTGCTGCAGCGAGCTGCACCAGGGTCTGGGTTATGAGAGCACTGCGCTGTAAAGCGCGACAGGACCATGAGGGATTTTTTTGTGGGTCTTTCATAGTGCTCTGGACCTTGGGGAAAAGTAAGCAAATGGAGCTCCTGTTCCAGATTCTGGTATAAGGGGGCAGGACCCATGGCTGGGGCAGGGACCCATCACAGACCCCCCCATGCTTTACAACCGTAATCCTAGCTTCTCAGGAGGCAGTAATCCTAACTACTGAGGATCGCAGTTCAAAGCCAGCCCAAGGCAGGAAAGACTGTGAGTCTCTTATCTCTAATGAAGCATCCAAAAGCCTAAAAGTGGAGCCAGGGCTCAAGTGATAAGGCACTAGCCTTGCGCAAAAGAGCTCGGGGGCAGTGCCCAGGCACTGAGTTTGAGCCCCTGTGTGTCACGCCTCAGAACGGGGAAACTGGGGGGGGGGGAAGGTATGCAGAAACACGGTCCAACAGGACTGCCCCTGCAAGGGGTGCTGCCCTCCAGTGACCTGAGTCACTGGGCCTCCTTTTATGCCAGGCTTTTCGTGGGCGCCACGCAGGTGCAGGGGGAGGGGGCGAGGGAGAGACAGCATTTGCGACCCACTGGCTCCTGCTCCGGAGTCCCCGCCCAGGGCCCCCGCCTGCCCAGGCCGGGCGCTCACGCGCATCCCCTCGCATCCCTTCTCCGCAGATGGCGTGCACAGCGTGACGGCGCAGTGCGCGCTGCGCGTCACCATCATCACGGACGAGATGCTCACGCACAGCATCACGCTGCGCCTGGAGGACATGTCACCCGAGCGCTTCCTGTCCCCGCTGCTGGGGCTCTTCATCCAGGCCGTGGCGGCCACGCTGGCCACGCCCCCGGACCACGTGGTGGTCTTCAACGTGCAGCGGGACACGGACGCGCCCGGGGGCCACATCCTCAACGTGAGCCTGTCGGTGGGCCAGCCCCCGGGGCCCGGCGGCGGGCCGCCCTTCCTGCCGTCCGAGGACCTGCAGGAGCGCCTGTACCTCAACCGCAGCCTGCTCACTGCCATCTCGGCGCAGCGCGTGCTGCCCTTCGACGACAACATCTGCCTGCGCGAGCCGTGCGAGAACTACATGCGCTGCGTGTCGGTGCTGCGCTTCGACTCCTCGGCGCCCTTCATCGCCTCCTCCTCCGTGCTCTTCCGGCCCATCCACCCCGTCGGCGGGCTGCGCTGCCGCTGCCCGCCCGGCTTCACGGGCGACTACTGCGAGACCGAGGTGGACCTGTGCTACTCGCGGCCCTGCGGGCCCCACGGGCGCTGCCGCAGCCGCGAGGGCGGCTACACCTGCCTCTGCCGCGACGGCTACACGGGTGAGCGCGGGCGCGGGGGACCCGGGACCTGCGGCCGCGGGGAGGGTGCAGGGGGGCGGAGGAGGGGGGCAAATGGTGATGGCCGCCTCACTCCTTCCTAGAGCATAGATAGACTTCCGCTCCCCAGCGAGCATTCATACATTCTCCCTGCACTTCGATGCCTGCCTACCAAGGAAGGAGTGGGGGTGTGAGGGGCCTTCCCCTCACGGTGTGCATGCACCCCTACCCACCCACATGCACACACACATGCGCGCGCGCACACACACACACACACACACACACACACAGAGGCATCCCAATAGTCAGCCCTGCTCCTGATTTGTATTTCATTTTTGCCAATAGTAGCTGTGTTCACACATGGACAAAACTGCTTAACCTCTCTGGGCCTCCATAACTTTCACACAGAAATAATGAATCTACTTAGATCAAACGTTGGTGGTCGCCTGGTGCCCATAGGTTCACGCCTGTAATCCTAGCTACTCAAGAGGTTGAGATCTGAGGATCATGGTTCAAAAATCAGCCTGGAAAATTCAAGACTCTTCTCTCCAACTAACCAGCACATTGCCAGAAGTAGAGGTGTGGCTCAAGTGATAGAGTGTCTATCTTGAGGGAAAAAGCCAAGCAAGCCCGCAAAGCTCTGAGTTCAAGCCCCAGTACCAGCTTTAAAAAAAAATAAGTTCGTTGTAGGGATTCTTTTAATTAAGTTGACCTATGGAAAAAGCTGGGTCTTGAGGATATACTTTTTTTTTTTTGTCGGTCGTGGGGCTTGAACTCTGGGCCTGGGTGCTGTCCCTCAGCTCTTCAGCTCAAGGCGAGCACTCTGCCACTTGAGCTACAGCGCCACTTTCGGTTTTCTGGTTGTTTATTGGAGATAAGAGTCTCACGGTCTCTCCTGCCCTGGCTGGCTTTGAACAGCGATCCTCAGATCTCAGCCTCCTGAGTAGCTAGGATTACAGTCGTGAGCCATCAGCACCCGGCTTTGAGGATATACTTTTTATCCTGAGGATATACTTTTATTTGAGGAGGTGACTGAGGTTACGTCTAGATCTGGTCTCCCCCACAGCCAAGTGAGCTACCTTCCCAGGACTCCACACATTTTCCCCTCAAGCATGGAGGAGCTGGGGGCAACCGCAGGGTATGGAGATGGTGGTGTTCCAGAAGGACACTGCACCCTAGGCAGAGTGGTTCTATTTCTACCTCCCTCCTACACGTCCCACCCCTGGCTCTCCCAAAGATGCTTACTGCCTCCACTCTGCACTCTGACCCTCCCCGCAGGCTCTCGCTGCTCCTTGGGCCACACCCTGCTCTCCTTCCTTGCCAGGCTTCCTCCTGTCCTCCAAGCCCACTGGCTCTGCCAGCAGCGTGGGCAGCCCCACCACCTTCCCTGCCGCATCTTCTTGCCCAGAACTTGCTAGACTGACTTCCCTGCTACTGCTGGGGGAGGGGGAAGGGAAAATGCTTGGGGGAGGGGAGGGGAGTCTTTGTCCAGGAGGATGGGGAGAGGGGGTTTAAAGAGTAGGCGAACAACAGTTTCCATGGAAACAAGAGCCAGTCACTAGGCACAAGAGCTGAGAGCCTATCTCTAGAATCTGGGAATGAGGAGGGAAAGGGGTGGATTTTCTCATCTGATGCTGCTGGAATTTTTAGCTCCCTTGAGTCCTGATCTGTCCCATGTTCAGATTCCTATTCTCTCAGCATTGCCCAGGGGCACAGGAGTCTTCAGTCTGGACCTAAGGGTTCTGGATAGAAGTTCCTTGTTTTATTATTGGAGAAGTCCTGGCTTTCCTCCTCACTGACCCCATCCCATAACTCAGACAAATCCAAATGGATCTGAGGTACCATCCCCAGGGAAGGAAAATGATCTTGGTGCCTGACAAAAAGTAGCAGAAGCTGCAGAGAGGGAGGATCAGGGGCTGGTACAGTCCTCATAACACTCTTTCCATTTATTCCTGGCAGGGTTTGGGGCCTTGGGACCAGCCAGGCCTGTATCCACATAGCACCCCCTTGGGGGGGGAGGGCTGGGAAGGAGAGAGGCCTGGGAGCTTTGAGGGACTTGTGGGGGGCTGGCTGCAGTGAGAATGGCCTGGCAGGCCAACCAGAGTACCCTGGAAGGGTTGGCGTGTTCCAGGTTTTGCCAGGAAGTGGAGATGCCTGAGAGAGTCGGGGAGTATTTCACAAGAAGCCATGGGAGATGTTACTGGGGGTTCATTGGTCAGATTTTCATCACTGTGAAATATATCTAAGAAACAATTTGCAGGAGCCATTAATTTTGGCTCAAGGTTTCAGAGGTTTCAGTCCATGGTCAGCCCCATAGGTGTGGGCCTGCAGCGATGGGAGTTGTAGAGCAAAGCTGCTTACTTCTTAGTGGCCAGGAAGCAGAGAGACAGGAAGGGGACATAAGAAAGCCTTCAAAGACACACCCCTGTTGTCCTACTTCCTCCCAATAGGCACTGCCTCCTAAGGTTTCCAGCATCTCCCCAAATAGCATCACCAACTAAAGACCAAGTATTCAGTAGATGGGATGGTGGGGGGGCTTGGTACTCACCTTGCCTTTCCTCTTACCCAGGTGAGCACTGCGAGGTGAGTGCCCGCTCAGGCCGTTGCAGTCCTGGTGTTTGCAAGAACGGGGGCACCTGTGTCAACCTGCTGGTGGGTGGCTTCAAGTGCGACTGTCCCTCTGGGGACTTCGAGAAGCCCTACTGCCAGGTGACCACACGCAGCTTCCCCGCCCGCTCCTTCATCACCTTCCGCGGCCTGCGCCAGCGCTTCCACTTCACACTGGCCCTCTCGTGAGTGTCTGGCCACCGGGATGTGGGGCATGATGGAATCTGGGATGCCTCCTGTTTTGGGCTTAGGCAGCAGCAGTGCCAGACAGGTTATTGGCAGAAGTGGGCTCGTGTTGCCTGTGTACTGCTAGTAGACCATCTTCTTCTCCAGGGTCTGCCTGTCCCCCCTCCCACCGCCATCATCTTGGATAGGGAGCCAGGGTGTGAGGCTTCTAGTTTGATCCCATCTTCCATGTTCTAGCCCCATGAATTGAAGTCTTGACCGAGGTGTCTGCTCCTGGGGAGGGGGTGGGAGCCTGGGTAGGACTGAGTGTTGGTTAAGTGAATGGGCTGCTGGCATCCATGGGGTAACCACATCGCCTGCCCCCACTCCTGCCCAGGTTTGCCACAAAGGAGCGCAATGGGCTGCTGTTATATAATGGGCGTTTCAATGAGAAGCATGACTTTGTGGCCCTCGAGGTGATCCAGGAGCAGGTCCAGCTCACCTTCTCTGCAGGTGACACCCATTGCCTCATATCCTCGCCTATCTCCCAATTCCCATGTCTCCCAGACCCTCATCCGCATGCTCTCCTGGCCAAATACGGGCCTAGCTCTAGCCATAGCCCTGGACACTGCCCAGCCCTCTTCCTGTGTCCCAGCTCACCTTGTTCTTTGCAGGGGAATCAACCACCACTGTGTCCCCATTCGTTCCTGGAGGGGTCAGTGATGGCCAGTGGCACACGGTGCAGCTGAAATACTATAACAAGGTGGGTGTGTGTGGGGGGGCTTGGCTCACATGCTTGCTTCAACCTGAGCGCCATTGAGCACGTTAAGGAGGTCTCATCAGGGCACCTTGGCTGGGAGGGTCTGGGAGGGCAGGGCACCACTTTGCTGGGGCATTCCCATCCCACCAGGTGGTGCTCATGTGATGTGAGCGTACACAGAGGTGCCATAGAGCTCCATGTGTCTGCCATGTGTGTGAACTGACTGGGACCCTTGCCTACCACTTCTCTTTGCCCCTCTCTGTTCACAGCCGCTACTAGGCCAGACAGGGCTCCCGCAGGGCCCCTCTGAGCAGAAGGTGGCCGTGGTGACTGTGGATGGCTGTGACACAGGAGTAGCTCTGCGTTTTGGAGCTGCGCTTGGCAACTACTCCTGTGCTGCCCAGGGCACCCAGGGCGGCAGCAAGAAGTGAGCAGGGGAGAGGTCTGGGGGGGGGGGGAGTCAGGGGAGGCAAGTTGAAGAGATGAGGATTTAGAGAGTTCCAAAGTGGAAACCAAGCTGGATGGGGGCTCCCCTTGCTCCTGCTCAATCCTGCTGCGCCCCTCAAGGCAGTGGTCGGCATCCGGGAATGATAGCAGGGGACTGTGGGCTGTGTGGTGGGGTGGGGAGTGTTGAGAACTCCTTCCTTCCCCTGGTGCTGCTCTGCCAGGCCTCTTGCCCCCCTGCCAGGCCCTTCCTTCCCCAGGCCTGGTGGCAGGACATGGGCAGAGAGGACTCAGAGGCCCGAGCCCACCCTCATTTCACCACCTGTGCTTTCCTAGGTCTCTGGATCTCACTGGGCCCCTGCTACTGGGTGGGGTACCTGACCTGCCCGAGAGCTTTCCTGTCCGAATGAGGCACTTTGTGGGCTGCATGAGGAACTTACAGGTGGACAGCCGGCACGTAGACATGGCCGACTTCATTGCCAACAATGGCACCATCCCTGGTATGGGGGGGCTGAAGGAAGGGGTAGGCTGGGAGCCAGGGTGGAGGAGGGGCTACACCTGGAGTGGGGATCGTAGCCTATGTGGGTCTTCTCAAGGGCTTTGCCGGCTGTCGCCATAGATTTTCTCAATGGAGCCCTAGCCTGGGGCCATCCCCCTTCTCTCTCCATTTCAGGTTGTCCCACCAAGAAGAACGTATGTGACAGCAACACTTGCCACAACGGGGGTACCTGCGTGAACCAGTGGGACACGTTCAGCTGCGAGTGCCCACTGGGCTTTGGGGGCAAGAGCTGTGCCCAGGGTAGGAGGGGGGACCGTCAGAGGCCAGGGCCTGGGTGCTGTCAGAAGTCTGGGAACACTGGCAGGGTCGGGGCAGGCACCGGGCAGGGCTCCACGAGCACGGCTGTGGGTGGAAAAGCGTGTTTGGGCAGGGCCTGAGCGGGTAGGAGGGAGACAAAGGGCTCAGTGAGAGGCAGGCCTGGGCACAACGCGGGCGGGACCCAGGCAGGTAAATGCTCTGGAGGGCGGGGGTGGTGAGGGATGTGGGTCTGCCTCTCGTGGAGCCACCCCAGAGCGTCATACCCCACCCCTGCACCCCACTGCTCCACCCTTCAGACTGTCCCTCCATCTGCCTCCCCAGAAATGGCCAATCCCCAGCGCTTCCTGGGCAGCAGCCTGGTGGCCTGGCATGGCCTCTCACTGCCAATCTCTCAGCCCTGGCACCTCAGCCTCATGTTCCGCACACGCCAGGCAGACGGCGTCCTGCTGCAAGCTGTCACCAGGGGGCGCAGCACCATCACCCTACAGGTGATATGCAGGGTGTGGCGGGGCATTGCCCTTGCCTGGCTAGGGCTGCAGTGGCCTCGAGGGGACTGGACAGAGCTACCGGGCAGGATCTTTTCTTGGGGAGCGGAAGTTGGCTGGAGCAGTTTAGTGGGTCAATGTTGCCATCTATTGGGCCTGCAGGGTACAGGCCCAGTGTTGCTCTAGTCTCATCTAGAGGCCAGGTGGGCTTGGTGGTCCAGAAAAAAGGGCTAGGAGAGAGGTTAATCAAGGCTGTCTGCTGACTTGGCTTTCTTTCCTCCTGTGCCAGCTCCGGGAGGGCCACGTGGTGCTGAGTGTGGAGGGCACAGGGCTCCAGGCCTCCTCTCTGCGTCTGGAGCCAGGCCGAGCCAACGATGGTGACTGGCATCATGCGCAGCTGGCCTTAGGAGCCAGTGGGGGCCCTGGCCATGCCATCCTATCCTTTGACTATGGGCAACAGAAGGCAGAGGGTAAC
Organism: Dipodomys ordii; assembly: GCF_000151885.1. NCBI lineage: Eukaryota > Metazoa > Chordata > Mammalia > Rodentia > Heteromyidae > Dipodomys > Dipodomys ordii. Next base: position 1,879,027 of record NW_012267362.1, on the reverse strand, counting down.
CTGGGCCCCAGGCTGCATGGGCTGCACCTGAGCAACATTACTGTGGGGGGAGTGCCAGGGCCAGCCAGCGGTGTGGCCCGTGGCTTCCGGGGCTGTTTGCAGGTGAGCTTTCCCTTCTATACTCCCACTCCCTATCCCTCTCCCCCCCACACCCCACTACCCAGAGCCCTGCTCCACCAAGGGCCAACACTGCCCCTGTCCCCCCCAGGGTGTACATATAAGTGAGGCACCTGAGGGTGTTAGCAGTCTGGACTCAAGCCGTGGGGAGAGCATCAATGTGGAGCCAGGATGTAGCTTGCCAGATCCCTGTGATTCAAACCCGTGTCCTGCTAACAGCTACTGCAGCAATGACTGGGACAGCTATTCCTGCAGCTGTGACCCAGGTATGCTAGGGAACCCTGAAAATGGGCAGGTGTCAAGGTTCCAAGGGTCTCACTCTGACTCTTGTGCACCTGGGGTCCAGTCCCCTCACCCCTCTGAGCCCTCATCTCATACTCTGAAAAGCCAACACTACCTGGCTGAGTGAGAGGAAGCGGTCGAGGGTAGTTGGATGGAAGACATTGCTGGAGAAGTGGGGAGTGAGCCTCTCTGGTCCTTCTTTCCCAGGTTACTATGGTGACAACTGCACTAATGTATGTGACCTGAATCCATGTGAACACCAGTCCGTGTGTACCCGCAAGCCCAGCGCTCCCCATGGCTACACCTGCGAGTGTCCCCCAAATTACCTCGGACCATACTGCGAGACCAGGTACGTGGGCCAGGGGCTTGTGGTGGCAGGCAGCAGCCACTGCCTATTCCTTCTGGGTCAGAGGGCCTGGCTGAGCTGCAGCTGGGGTCAGAAAGGCCACATCTGGCTGCACCAGGTGAGAGCAGCAGAGGGAGTTCACCGCTGCCCGGGCCTCTTTGCAGGATTGACCAGCCCTGCCCCCGCGGCTGGTGGGGGCACCCCACGTGTGGCCCATGCAACTGTGATGTTAGCAAAGGCTTTGACCCAGACTGCAACAAGACAAGCGGCGAGTGCCACTGCAAGGTGACGGCCCCCACAAAGTCCCACAGTGGCCACCTGGGTCTCTTCTCTATGCTCCTGGACCCTGGAGGGAGGGCGATGGAGATGGGGATTCCCGCAGAGACCCTGAGACCTGTTGCCTGTGTGCTGGTGGGCAGGGAAATTGGCTCTTCGTCCTTGTGTTGGGTGCAGTGGAGCCCAGGACAGGACTAGTATTTACCCAGTGAGCCCTGGGCTGGCTCTACAGGAACTTTGCAGCCTGTTCTGGTTGCTTGGCATCTCACCAATGGCTTCCACTGGAAATCATTGCCAGTTGTTAACTTTTGTGAGCATCCATGCCAAGGGGACCTGAGCTCAGGCAGCCTCTCTCCAGACAGCCTGTAGCTGACAGGATCTAGGAGTATCCAGGAAAGATGCCTGAGCCAATGACTCCCTTCCTTCTCCCTGCTCCTAGGAGAACCACTATCGGCCCCCTGGAAGTCCCACCTGCCTCCTGTGTGACTGCTACCCCACAGGCTCTTTGTCCCGAGTCTGTGACTCTGAGGACGGCCAGTGTCCATGCAAGCCTGGTGTCATCGGGCGCCAGTGTGATCGCTGTGACAACCCTTTTGCTGAGGTCACCACCAATGGATGTGAAGGTGAGGCTCTTGGAGTGGGCACTCCAAGCTCCAGGGAGCTCTGGAGCCAGGCTAGCAACAAGTGTGGGGAGGCTGAGGGAAGGTTGGGGCACCCATACAGAGCTGTTCCTTGGTGAGCTCGTGTTCTTTTTTTTTTTTTTTTTGGGTCGGTCGTAGGGCTTAAACTCCGGGCCTGAACGCTGCCCCTGAGCTTTTCAGCTCAAGGCTAGTGCTCTACCACTTGAGCCACAGCACCACTTCTGGTTTCCTGGTGGTTTACTGGCGATAAGAGTCTCACAGACTTTCCTGCCCGGGGTTGGCTTTGAACCGCGATCCTCAGATCTCAGCCTCCTAAGTAGCTAGGATGACAGGCATGGGCCACTGGCGCCCGGCAATCCCATGTTCTTTCTTCCCTACAGTGAATTATGACAGCTGCCCACGGGCCATTGAGGCTGGGATCTGGTGGCCTCGCACACGCTTTGGGCTTCCTGCTGCTGCCCCTTGCCCCAAAGGCTCATTTGGTAGGTATAAGAGGCCCAGGAGGTGCTATTGAGAACTTGGCCTCTACCCACTCATTGGAATGGGGTCAGGAGATCCTCAGCTGCAGATCCCAGGACCCTGCCCTCCAGGTCCTATCTCCCAAGATAGCCAGAGTCCTCACAACTTAAGACTATTTTTAAATTTAATTTAATTGTGTGTGTGTGTGTGTGCATGACAATACTGGGGTATTCTTACTTAGTTCTTTTGCTCAAGGCTAGTTAATGCTCTACCACTGTAGCCACATCCCCATTTCCAGCTTTTTGCTGGCTAATTAGATATAAGAGTCTCTCAGATTTATCTGCTTGGGCTGGCTTTGAACCTTGATCCTCAGATCTCCCCCTCCTGAGTATCTAGGATTACAAGCATGAGCCACTAGTGCCTGTGCCATCCAAACTCTGGACAGAAATGCTGACATGCCTGTATTGTGCTGGGAGCAGGCTGGGTGATAGAGATTCAAAGTTGAATCACACAGAGTTCCTAACACTGGAATTATGCCAACATGAAAGGCAGGCAGTCTTGGGGAGCAGAAGATGGAACTGGTAGAGAGTGACAGAGAACATGAGGTGTTTGCTGGGGAGGGACAGGGACGTCTGGGCACTCTAAGAAGGTCTCTACCCTCCTGCCCCCAAAGTCTTTGCCAGGACTGATTGGTGGAGATTTCTGGCTCTAGAGTCCTCTATGACTCTATAGACTTCTACATTTTTGACCCTAGAGTTCTCTCTTAGCACCCAACAGAACTTCCCAACCAGGTCTCCAGGGCTTCCTGTGTCTCTGAGGCCAGCCCTCTTGGCTTCTTCCCCCCAGGGACTGCTGTGCGGCACTGTGATGAGCACAGGGGGTGGCTCCCCCCAAACCTCTTCAATTGCACATCGGTTACCTTCTCAGAGCTGAAGGGCTTCGTAAGTCCACTTACTTCTTCATCTCCATCTCCTTCCTCTCCTTTTCCTCATGCTTCCAGCTTTTCTTTTGGCAGGGGGATGGGGTGGGGTTGGGGGGAGGGGGAGAGCTGGTACTGGGGCTTGAACATGGGCCTGGGCTCTGTCTGTTGGCTTTTTTTGCTCTAGACTGATGCTCTACCACTAGAACAACAGTTCCACTTTTGGCTTTTTGGTGGTTAAATGGAGCTAAGAATCTTAGAAGCTGGGCACTGGTGGCTCACACCTGTAATCCTAGCTACTCAGGAGGCTGAGAGCTGAGGATCGCCATTCAAAGCCAGCTGGAGCAGCAAAGTCAGTGAGACTCTTATCTCCAATAAACCACCAGAAAACCAGAAGTGGTGCTGTGGCTCAAGTGATAGAGCACTAGCCGTGAGCTGAAGAGCTCAGGGACAGCTCCCCAGCCTAGAGTTCAAGCCCCATGATCGACACAATAAATAAATAAAGCAAGCAATCAAGCCAGAAGTGGTGCTGTGGCTCAAGTGGTAGAACGCTAGCCTTGAGCACAAAGAGGCTGAAGGACAGCACCTAAGCCCGGAGTTCAAGCCCCAGGACTGACAAAACAAAACAAAACAAAAACCTTATAGCCTCTCAGCTCCCAGCCTCTTGAGTAGCTAGGATTACAGGAGTGAGCCACTGGTGCCCAGCTTCATACCCCCATCTTTGAGAAAGGGGATTCTGGAATCCCAGTCCCTGTTTCTTTTGGGGGGAGGCAGCCCTTTTCTCTTCCCTTCCTGAGGCATTCCAGAATTCCAGTTCTCACCCTCCGTCACTGCCCCCTGGCCTTCTGTCCCTCCCGTGCAGGCCGAGCGGCTGCAGCGCAATGAGTCTGGCCTAGATTCAGGACGCTCCCAGAGGCTGGCCCTGCTCCTGCGCAACGCCACCCAGCACACGGCTGGCTACTTCGGCAGCGACGTGAAGGTGGCCTACCAGCTGGCCACACGGCTGCTGGCTCACGAGAGCGCCCAGCGGGGCTTCGGGCTGTCTGCCACGCAGGATGTCCACTTCACTGAGGTGGGACTTGCAGTGGGCCAGGATGGCTGGTTGGGTGGGGGTGATGGTGAGTGTGACTGCTCTTGGCAGTCTTTGGGAAAGAGGAGGGACACTCCCCAGGCACAAGGCTCCCATGAGGCCCTGTCTAGTGGTAATTCAGCACACGGGGGTCTCAGAACCTCTTCAAGCCCGCATCATATCTAAGTGGTATAGAAAGGACTGTTTGTCCTGAGGTGCAGGCTGGCCCGGGGACTTGGCTGCTGTATCAGGGCTGATTCCTCTGGGAATCAACAGGGCACACAGAGGGTGGGGCATGGGAAACACAGCTTGGAGCTCTTATTTAGATCAAGAGGAGGAAGGATTAGGAGTAGAGCATCCTTGATGGGTAGGCAGGGGGGGTGGTGTGGGGGGCTTCCCAGGGGGAGGGGCTGAGAGTCAGGGCTGGTGGGGAGCAAGGCTGAGCCCAGCACAGGCTGGGGACTCGGTGTAGGCTATGAATGGCGAGTGTGGGCTGTGAGCACATGCCACTTGTGACCATGCCCACCCCCCAGAATCTGCTGCGGGTGGGCAGTGCCCTCCTGGACGCAGCCAACAGACGGCACTGGGAGCTGATCCAGCAGACGGAGGGCGGCACGGCCTGGCTGCTCCAGCACTACGAGGCCTACGCCAGCGCCCTGGCCCAGAATATGCGCTACACCTACCTCAGCCCTTTCACCATCGTCACGCCCAACATTGGTGAGGCTGCTGCCTGGGCCGGGAAGGGCGAGTGGTGGGAGCTACTCTAGGGGTGGCCTCCCTTGGGGGCTGACCTGGGGCCACGCCGGGTCCTAGTCATCTCTGTAGTGCGTCTGGACAAGGGGAACTTCGCCGGGGCCAAGTTGCCACGTTACGAGGCGTTGCGTGGGGAGCGGCCGCCGGACCTCGAAACAACAGTCATTCTGCCCGAGTCTGTCTTCAGAGGTCAGTGGGGGCATGGGCTGGTCAAGGGCTGGCCCTGGGGGGCATCCATGCAGGCCTACAAGGGACAGGGCCCGGCTGAGTGTGGCAATGTCCCTCTTCCAGAGATCCCCCCCGTGCTCAGGCCTGCTGGTGCTGGGGAGGCCCAGGAGCAGGAGGAGCTGGCGCGGAGGCAGCGGCGGCACCCAGAGCTGAGCCATGGGGAGGCTGTGGCCAGCGTCATCATCTACCGCACCCTGGCTGGGCTGCTGCCCCACAACTATGACCCAGACAAGCGCAGCCTCAGGTGAGCAGCTGGGGACAGGGCAGGTGGAGATTGAGGTCAGGCAGGTGAACGCTAGGTATGGAGGGACCAGGAGTAGGGCATTTCCCAGTGATGAGGGTGTCTCCTGGTTACCTGGTTGTCATGGCGACTATGCCCCTACCTGCCTCCCATCAGAGTCCCTAAGCGCCCGGTCATCAACACACCTGTGGTGAGCATCAGCGTTCACGATGACGAGGAGCTACTGCCACGCGCCCTGGACAAGCCAGTCACTGTGCAGTTCCGGCTGCTCGAGACAGAGGAGCGAACCAAGCCCATCTGTGTTTTCTGGAACCATTCGATCCTGTGAGAGCCTGTGCTGCCCACCCCCAGCCTCTGCCCCCACCACTCCCCCCCACACCCCAGCAGCCCATCCTCCTGCCCTCCCTCCCGTCCTTCCGCAGGGTCAGCGGCACAGGTGGCTGGTCAGCCCGAGGCTGCGAAGTAGTCTTTCGAAATGAGAGCCACGTCAGCTGCCAGTGTAACCACATGACAAGTTTTGCCGTGCTCATGGATGTGTCCCGTCGGGAGGTGGGGCCCGTGGAGGGGCGGCAGGGGCGGCTGGGAGCTGTGGGCGGGTGTCTAGACACTAGGCTGGCTCTTTAGACACTGCCCTTCCTCATCCTCCTGACGCCCACTCTGCAGAATGGGGAGATCTTGCCACTGAAGACATTGACATACGTAGCCCTTGGGGTCACCTTGGCCGCCCTGCTGCTCACCTTCCTCTTCCTCACGCTCCTTCGTGCCCTGCGCTCCAACCAACATGGCATCCGCCGCAACCTCACAGCTGCCCTGGGTCTAGCCCAGCTGGTCTTCCTCCTGGGGATCAACCAGGCTGACCTCCCTGTAAGATGCCCTCCTCTCCTACAGATTTGCTCAACTTGCTGCCCCTACTCCTTGATAACCCCCACTCCCCCCTACTCCAACCCAGGCCCCATCCCTGCCCTGACAGTAGCGAATCTGATCAAGAGCCCAGGCTAGTGCGTGGGCCACAATGCCCTCTTCTCCAGCACCCCACTGAGTGTCTAGCGCTCCTTCTGACCCAGGCTTCTGAAACTTGCCCCTGCCTGACCTGAGCTGAGCCCCTGCATTGGCTGTGTCCTGGTCACTGATGAGTGGCCTTGCCCTCAGTTTGCCTGCACAGTCATTGCTATCCTGCTGCACTTCCTGTACCTCTGCACCTTCTCCTGGGCTCTTCTGGAAGCCTTGCATCTGTACCGGGCGCTCACAGAGGTGCGAGATGTCAACGCCGGTCCCATGCGCTTCTACTACATGCTGGGCTGGGGTGTGCCGGCCTTCATCACAGGTACTTCACCACTTTCCTGGCCCAGAGGTTTTACATCCGGGGGCCTACATCTTCCACCATGCTACTCATGGCCCACAGGCTGAGACTAACATCCTTCTGTACCAGGACAAGTTATTCACAGGTGTCCTGATTTAACCCAGGCCCCGATCCCCCGTGTAGGAGTTGGGTCCTCTTCTGGGAGAAGGGAATGGGTAGATGGACATCAGATCCTTCCACATGCTCCAGGTCTGTCCTGTGAGTCCAGGGTTCTGCATTCTGTGCTCTGAGCACCCTCCTCTGCTGCTGTCTGCACACTCCAGGTCTGGCTGTGGGCTTAGATCCTGAAGGCTATGGGAATCCTGACTTCTGCTGGCTTTCAATCTATGATACGCTTATTTGGAGTTTTGCTGGCCCAGTGGCCTTCGCTGTTTCGGTAAGTACTGAGAGTGAGCCAAGGTGAGTTGGTTGAGTCTCTCTCTGGATCCCCTTTAGAGGTGTGTGTGTGTGTGTGTGTGTGTGTGTGTGTGTGTGGCTTGAACTCAGGGCCTGGAATTCATCCCTGAGCTTTTTTGCTCAAGGCTTGCACTCTACCACTTGAGCCACAGCTCCACTTCCAGCTTAATTGGTGCTTAATTGGAGATAAGAGTCTCACAGACTTTCCTGCCCAGGCTGGCTTCGAATCATGATCCTCAGACCTCAGCCTCCTGAGTCGCTGGGATTACAGGTCTGAGGCACTGGCAACCGGCTGGATCTGCTTTAGGAAGCGTGGAAGCTGCTGGGCCCCAGAGGGAAGGACTGGAGCTGTCAGTCCCCGCTGGTCCTCTCATGCTTCTCTCCACTGCCCAGATGAGTGTCTTCCTGTACATCCTGGCGGCCCGGGCCTCCTGTGCTGCTCAGCGGCAGGGCTTCGAGAAGAAAGGCCCTGTGTGAGTATGGGGGTGCCTGGGGCACAGGGAAGGCATCTGTGTATTGTGTTGGGGGGGGCTCATGGTGGTCTCACACACTGCCCTGCCCCCCCACCCCACCCCCAGCTCGGGCCTGCGTCCCTCCTTTGCTGTTCTTCTGCTGCTGAGTGCTGCATGGCTGCTGGCACTGCTGTCTGTCAACAGTGACACCCTCCTCTTCCACTACCTCTTTGCTGCCTGCAATTGTGTCCAGGTACCTGGCCTGGCCTTCCTGAGGGAGGGGAGCTTGGCTGAGGAGTGACTGAATATGCCCAGACTCTTGCTGCCTCTCCTGCCAGGGCCCATTCATCTTCCTCTCCTACGTGGTGCTTAGCAAGGAGGTCCGGAAAGCACTCAAGTTTGCCTGTAGCCGCAAGCCCAGCCCTGACCCAGCTCTCACCACCAAGTCCACCCTGACCTCGGTGAGGACACCCTGGGCCGAGCCTCTTTATTCTCTATACTTGTCGGCTTCCTTTCTTTCCCCTATCCAATTCCTGGAAGGAGGAGGAGGGGTGAGATGTTAGGTGTGGTCGTGGGAGGAGATACTGTGATAGCGAGGTAGGATTCTGCTTGGGGGAAAATGGGGTCATGGACAAAGGCAAGTAACAAATGTCCTGTGCCTGAGAATCATTCATGAAGTTTCCACATTTCCTGCCTCCCAGAATACTTTCAGGAGACAATTCCTGGTGCCAGCATTAAAACAAAAACAAAAACACAAAAAACAAAAGCCCTCTTCCTCGGCAAATCCAGGGTACTTGGGAGGTGCAGAGGTGAACAGCTCCTGCAGAGCTGGAGCCAATACCAGGCCCAAAGATGTGGGGCCTGTCCCTTTAAGACATGGGCATACAGCGGGTAGGACTTAGAGCAAGCTCCCTGTGCCTTTCCACTTCCTAGCCTGGGCCCACCTTTCTCTCCCTTATTTGTCAACCTGTCTGTCCTCTGCCTAGTCCTATAACTGCCCCAGCCCTTATGCAGACGGGCGGCTGTACCAGCCCTATGGAGACTCAGCTGGCTCACTGCACAGTGCCAGCCGCTCATGCAAGAGCCAGCCCAGCTACATCCCCTTCCTGCTGAGGTGAGCCCTGGAGACGGGAGGGAAGGGAGGACCAGGCATGCTGGACCTGGGCCAGCCAGATGCTAGGACATAATGTGGCCAAGACAGGTAGCAGCTTGAGGTAGAAGCTGTAAAAGACACAAAGCAGCCAGGCGCTGATGGCTTACATCTGTAATCCTAGCTACTCAGGAGGCTGAGATCTGAGAATCACAGTTCGAAGCCAGCCTGGGGAGGAAAGTTCCTGAGACTCTTCTCTCCAGTTAACCACCAAAACACCAGAAGTGGAACTGTGGTAGAGTGCTAGCCTTGAGCACAAAAGCTCAGGGACAGTACCCAAGCCCTGAGTTCAAGTCCTTATATTGGCACGCGCGCGTGAGCGCACATACACACACACACACACACACACACACACACGACAGAAAGCGGGAACTAGAATCCAAGGGGAGAGAAAAATAAGGGGATAGAAGGTAAGAGGCCACACTGACCCCTCTAGCACAATCTTACTCTCTTAGGGAGGAGTCTACACTGAACCCTGGCCAAGGGCCCCCTGGCCTGGGAGACCCAGGTGGCCTGTTCCTGGAAGGTCAAGACCAACAGCATGGTGAGGATGGAAGGCCCTGGCCATCTAGCTGGGCAGGGGCCTGGCTTTTGCTGTGGGTGTGCCGAGGTAGGTGGGCCAACTATGATCCTCCCCTGACCTCCCAGATCCCGACACGGATTCTGACAGTGACCTGTCCCTGGAAGATGACCAGAGTGGCTCCTATGCCTCTACCCACTCATCAGACAGTGAGGAGGAGGAAGAAGAGGAGGAGGAGGCCACTTTCCCTGGAGAGCAGGGCTGGGACAGCCTGATCGGTCCTGGAGCCGAGAGACTGGCCCTGCACAGTACCCCCAAGGGTGGGCTGACACCAGGGCTCTGGCCTTATGGGGGGAAGTGGAAGCCCTAGAGAGGCCTGGACTTCCCGGGGAGCAGGACTCGGGTAGGCGGTTGATTTAGCCGCCTCCCCTCTCTGGGGCTCATCTACTTCCTTTCTCCTCCCCCCCCCCCCCCCCCCCCCCCCGTCTCCCCTCTGCCAGATGGAGGCCCAGGGCCTGGGAAGGTCCCCTGGCCAGGAGACTTTGGATTCACAGCAAAGGAGAGTGCTGGCAGCGGGACCCTTGAGGAACGGCCACGGGAGAATGGAGATGCCCTGTCTCGGGAAGGGACCTTGGGCCCCCTGCCGGGCCCTTCTGCCCAGCCACACAAAGGTGAGTGGAGCTCCTCCAGCTATCCCCACTGCCCTGCTAGGGACCACTGCAGACCTATAGGATGCCCCCCCCACCACTGGGGCCTTATGGTATCCACCCTCCCGGCCCCCCAGGAATCCTCAAGAAGAAATGTCTGCCCACCATCAGCGAGAAGAGCAGCCTCCTGCGGCTACCTCTGGAGCAGGGCACAGGCTCTTCTCGGGGCTCCTCAGCCAGTGAGGGCAGCCGGATGGGGCCCCCTCCCCGCCCACCACCTAGGCAGAGTCTCCAGGAGCAGCTGAATGGGGTCATGCCCATCGCCATGAGCATCAAGGCAGGCACCGTGGACGAGGACTCATCAGGCTCCGAGTGAGTGGGGCTGGTTGGGTGGCCAAGGTGACACTTGCAGCCATCCTGGCTGGGACAGAGCGGCCCCTGGGCCTCCCCCCAAGGTGGCTGTGGTTGGCAGTTGGAGTTCAGATGGGTTGAGCATGGTCCATGTCCCTCACGTGTCCAGAAACTAGGGTGCCCTGTGGGGCTTCCTGTGGTGGGCTCAGCCCAGGGTGGTCCGAGGGGGGGCAGGGAGCTGGGACTGCTTTTCTGTTTCCTTCTCTGTGAAAGCTGCTCGCTGTCTTCCTCTGCTCCAGCTAACCTTCTGTCTGCCTTTTCTGCCACTCTCCTTTCCTGCCTCTCCAGATTTCTCTTCTTTAACTTCCTGCATTAACCCTGGGCCGGTGGTTCCTTCGTCCCGAGGCTCCCCTCCCTTCCCCAGCAGCGCTCATGCCCCACTCCTGTCTTGTGCTTTATCCTGCCCCCCTGCTCCCCGCCGCCTGCCCGCCTGCCCGCAGCAGCGACGAAACGTCCATCTGAGGAGCCTGGGCCTTGCGCCGGTCTAAGGCCATCTAGTGCCAAGCCCCTCCCCTCCACCCCACTCACTGCACTTTGGACCCCTGGGGCCAACATCTCCAAGACCAAGTTTTTCAGAAAAGAGGAAAAAAAAAAAAAAGGAAAATTTAAAAGGATCTCCACTCTTCATGACTTCAGGGATTAATTTTTTTTATACGCTGGAAACTGACTCCCCTTTCCCTTCCCAAAGAGGATAGGACCTCCCCGGAAGCTTCCCAGCCTCTCCTCAGTTTCCCATCTGCTGTGCCTCTGGGAGGAGAGGGAATCTTAGGGGGCCTGTCCCCCCACATTTGCCATCACCAAAAGGAAAGGACAAAGCCACATGCACCTGGGGCGTCAGACCCTGCGGGCTGCACCGGGCAGGCCTCAGCTGTGGAGGGGGCGGGGCAAAGGGCGCCCCTCACCCGGCCCCCGCCACCCTCCCAGGAACGGAAAAGCCCTGTCCAGCCAGGAGGCAGAAGGACTCAGTGCCCCTGGACCCCCAAATGCTGCATGAACTGTTTTAAGGGGAGCCTGCACCCCTAGGCAGGGGATGGCCACCCTAGCCCCTCTCCTTTTCCTGGGACTCCAGCCATGTGCTGCAGCCCAGGTGTTTGCTCAGTTTGCTGACCCCAAAGTGCTTCATTTCTTCTGCCTGCCCCCTGCTCTGGGGGAAGGCCAGTCATGTGTTAAGTTGCGCTTCTTTGCTGTGCGGGGTGGGACCAGGAGGGGAGAGAGGAGGCGCAGAGCTGGATCAGTTGCCCTGAAGGGCCTCAAGCACACGTTTCAAGTCTGGGTTCTGGTGTCCCCTCCCCCACGCCTCTATATCAGACGAATGCCACTTTGTCTGACCTGCTGTGGCCTCTGAGACATGTTCTATTTTTAACCCCTTCCTGGAATTGGCTCTCTTCTTCCAAGGACCAGGTCCTGATCCACATTGCCCCTTCCCCACTCTAGCCCAGCCCCCTGTGAAGAGAGAGTTAATATATATATATATCTTTATTTATTTGCTTTACGTGTTGGGATGGGTTTGTGTCCAGTCCCAGGGGCTCAGATGTGGCCATGGCAGGTGGGGTGTGGATCCAGCAGCCCTTCCCCTCGCAACTCTTCTCCTCCCCCTCAGTTTTGCCAACCATCCTTCATTGGCCTCACCTTCCAAGCATGTATTCCAGACTTGTGAACTTTCCTTCCAGAGCACATGGCCAGAAAAGAGGCTTATGGGCAGGAAAAAAAAAAGTATTCCTGTTCCTCTTGGAAGGTTGGCCTCTGGTGTTTCTGCCATGGATTCTCACCCTGCCCTGTCCCCTCAGCAATTCCTTTAAAGGGTTAAAAATTTAACTGGTTTTTACTACTGATGACTTGACTTAAAAAATGCAAAGATGCTGGATGCTAACTTGATACTAACCATCAGATTGTACAGTTTGATTGTAACTGTAAATAAGGTAGAGTTTTGTTGTTTTTTTCCATCCCCATACTACTGAATAAATAGTTCTGTGCAGGTAGTGTGTGTCTGCATGGTGCCCTGTCCTGGGAGAGGCCCAGATTTTGGAAAGCAAAACACAAGCAGGGCCTGGAAGATCCCATTAGGAGATGGTAGGAACTCAGATACCAGCTGGCTGACAGGCGGCTTCCTATGGCCCTCCCCAGCAATGCTCCCAACAAAGCTCCATCTGCACAGCACCCAGTCCTGGCATTCCCAAGGAACAGTTGAGGAGTGGCAGCATGTCTGCACCAGAACAGGGGGGACTGGGTGGTTAGAGAGGCTGCATAGACCAGGCAGAGTTTGTTTTTTGGGGCAGATCAGTAGATTAGGGGAGCTGGTTAAGTGACCAGTGGGAATTTAAGGGTACCCAGTGGCTAGGTACTTTCAAACACCCACAGTGTGGACCATTCTCATTTTTTTTCCATTGGAAAATGAAGCAGCTGCTCAAACTAGTATTAAGTGTTCTGAAACATTACTGCTGGTCCCATGTTGTGTTTGTCAAAGGTTCATTGAACAAACTAGAAAAGGAGTTAACACAGGGCAGTGTAAGGTAGTAATGGTGAACACACAGCCTAGAACCAGACTGAGGGACTTAATCTCTGTGTCTTAGTTTTTCTTCCTACAAAACGACAATGCTAACAGCATTGCCTAATTGAGCTTTGGAGGATTAAATGAGTTAACACATGTGAAGTGTTTAGAACAGTTCATGGTGTATTGCAAGAGGCCAATGAACTGCTTCAGTTGGTGCTCCTGAGGCGGGGCAGGAAGTGGATGACAAATAGAAAGCAGGCCAAAAGGGAAGTGGGCCAGCAGGTAGTTGGACGAGAAAGGCAGCTTTGACAAACGCTGCCAACAAAATGCTCTTTAAATCAATTTTGGAGTGGAAGCCATGGGGGATGGAAGCAAAACTCAAAAATGGAAATGCACTTTCCGGCCACCAGGTGGCGACAGCACAAGTCAGTTGCTGAGTTAGCCTCTTAAGGCCCCATGGGGGGTACACACACAGTCCTCAAGCCTTGCCCTTCGCCCCACCCCCACCCCCTGCCCCGTTGGCTGTGCCCAGGCTAGCTGATAGTCCAGATACTAGGTGCTTCAGCCAGGGCATAAGGCGCCCAAAAGGTTCTCATCGTTACACCCAGTGCAGCAGGAAGCTAGGAAGCCCATCCGGTTTTCTTTCCTTATGCTAGAATTTTTCCAGAACCAAACATACATATATATGCAAGGCTGCTGAATCTCAGGGACTGGGAGGGGTGCTTCACTCCACACAACTGAGGAAGGCACCTCATGGGCATACTTATGAGCAATGTGTGGACATAGACTTGGCAGTCCACTTTTCCTTTGCTTAGTTCCACACAGAGTTCTTCGAAAACTCCTAAGGAATTCAGAATTTGGTTGAGGAAATGGAGCTGTGGCTCAAGTAGAAGAGTGCCTGCCTGCCTTGAGCAGAAAAAGCCCAGTAAGAGCACAAGGTCCTGAGTCCCGTGCACAGGTGTGTGTGTGTGTGTGTGTGTGTGTGTGTGTGTGCACATACAATGAAACAGAATTTGGATGAACCACCAGAAAAACCAGAAGTGGCACTGTGGCTCAAGTGGTAGAGCACTTATCTTGAACTGAAGAGCTTAGGGACAGGGACAGTGCCAAGGCCCAGAGTCTAAGCTCCACGACTGACAAACAAAAAAAAAAGAATAGAATTTGGGTTACAAAAATCAACAGCTACAAATAGGAGAGCAACCCTAAGCTAAATCTGTTAGCATCTTGGTTATTCTATAAACACCTACCAACTTGTGCTCAAACACTGTCTAAATAATGCCATGCTCTGCCACATATAAGTAGTAGTTTTCAAATCTAGTAGGGCAATGAAAACTAATAATGTAAGATAGCATGTGACAATGTGTTCTAATATCTCCTAAGAGGTCCAGAACACTTCCAAAGGCCTCTTCACTTATAATGTAGGGCAGACAAGAAGCTGGTGAATTCCCTGGATAGAAGCTCCACTGTTTTACCAGAAAAGGACATTCAAGTTTAGCATGAATAATAGCAACAACCTCACGCACTATGAATTAAGCTATACTTAACTGTGACCTGACCCTTCAAATAATATAGAAACCCACAGAAAGAAGTCTATTCCCACTGAATGGTAATGGGAAGGTTAGGGAGTCATAGCCTGATATACTGAAAACTTAGGAAGTCTTAGGAGCTATTCAGGCCTCTGTCTGGTTCCCTAGCTAGAATTAAAGAGGTATACTCTAAATCTGTTAAATCTACTTTAATATACACAAAAAAATACAAAAATACATTCACTTTATTTTTAAAAATGAAGACTGGTATTTCTCATCAACTGGTTTGTGAGGAGTCACAGAATTCACAGGAAACAAGTTCTGGAGAGCAAGTGCTTGCCACGCCTCTCCAAACAGGCTTGAGAACAATGGAAGATATGATTCCAAATCTTTCCTCGAAGGGCAGGGAGAATGGCTATAGAAGCCGTTATGTGGATTGGATTACATGTGGAATACCATATTTATGTGTGGTAAAATGTCTACTGAATACAGACCCAGGAAGAAGATGACTATTCTTCAGGATTGACCCCAAGACTGGAGGTAAAGAGGACAAGCCACCTGCCTGCATTTCTCATTTTCCATTTCATAACTAGGAGGTGACCTCTTCCCCTCTCATCTTCTTCTGTGCCAGACAGTTTGAGTCTCCTCCAGCTCCATCTACCCCATCCCATGGTCTCTACTCCCAGGGGATTGGCTCTGGCAGCATCTATTCTTCCTGTTACTGGGGCAGAATGTGCTAGAATCTGGACCTGCTGGTAGAGGTGCATGCAGGCAGTGATTGGAGTAGTTTGCTATTGGATTCTTACTTGCTGTCCTGATTGCTTTACCTGAAAAGACAAAAGGATGAACTGCTTTAAAGTGCTCATCTGTCATCAAGCTGAGTTCAAGTCCCTGTGAAGTAGGAAGAAATGAGACCCTTACACTGTTCAAAAATAAATGTACTCATTACCTGACTTATGCAACTGTAACCCCTATACATTACCTTACAATAGAAATTAAAAATAAAGATATGAGATCCTTGTCACCGCCCTCCCCCCCCATCTTTTCATCTCGAATTCAAGGATGCTGTGTCCTGGAAGTTTGGAAGCCCAGATAATGGGGGTGGAGGGACCCATCTTACCTAGTAGGTCCCAGGACTGCAACTTTTCTGGGGGGCTGCAGACTGCTTCGAGTGGCACTAGCCACAGGAAGATTTGCTCGCTGAGAAACAGCTTGATAAGAGTTAACAAAAGAAATGAGTTAGTGATAAGTTTCAGTGACCTCAAAAAGGAGTAACAGGAGCTGGTGGCTCACACTTGTAAACCTAGCTATCCAGGAGGATGAATCTGAGGATCATGGTTCAAAGCCAGCCCAGGCAGAAAAAGTCCATGAGACTCTTATCTTCAATTAACCAGCAAAAAAGCAGGAAGTGAACACCTTAATAATACAATAAAACACACACACCCATGCACACAAAGTAATAAAAGATAAAGGCAATGTGCTTCTCTCCAAAGGACAAATCATAAAGTGCTTGGAAATCAAAGCTTGGTCTCTGGCCAGCTCCACATTCTCCCTGTAACTCAGCCTCATCTTCACACAGAGAGATCTTTTGTAAGGAAGATAAAGTGGTCGCTGCCGTGGCTCTGGGAAGTTGAAATGAAGCTGAGCCAGAGACTATTTTCTTCTTTTTTGGTTTCTTACCTGTGTCCACTCTTTCTTACCTCTCTGCCCTGTAGCACTTGGTCTTGGAAGCCCTTTCCTGGTTGACAGAGGATTGGGAGGTAGGGCACCTTTGCCAGGTGGCACACTCCGGTTGGTGAGTGGCATTCGGCTGGCAGGCCTGGGGATGGCCGAGGGAATAGGTAGTCGACTGGAAGACTTAGTCGCTGTTCCCTGTGGCCTAGACAGGCATTGAGAGTTGCTGGTTGAAGGTTGTGGAGCCATTACTGGTCTGACAAGGGTAGGAGGGCCTGGTGAAAAGGATTAGAGTCATTTCAAGGTAAGTTCTACTTCTTTCCTCCTCCCATCACCCACAGCTGTGTTGTCCGGGTCTCACTTGTGGTGGATCTGGCACTGGGCCCAGCTTTTCCCCGGAGTGGAGGTCCAGCTTTCCCCCGGAGTGGAGGTCCAGCTTTTCCCCGGGGTGGAGGCCCAGCTTTCCCCCGGGGTGGAAGAGTTGATCGTGCAAGAGGAGAAGATGCTGGGCTTTTGGATGCAGGGAACAGATTGCAAGTGGGTGACTCCTGCAACAGACAGAGAGGGGGGAGGGAAAGACTAGATTGGAGGGTTATCTGTTCTGATTTAAGGGATTCAGAAGTAGCCATAAGGAGTGGTATAGATCCCAGTGAAGAAGGCGGAGTTTAGCTGCCAATATTATCACCATTATTTCAGAGCCCTAGAGACACTGTAGTAAATGCTTTTTTTTTTTTAAATGGTATTTCATCTAATTCCAATTCCAGGGATAGAATTACAATCCCCATTTGATCCACGAGGAAACTGCTCTATGCCTTCTGTGTGTCATATACTGTTCGGGTACACATGCAACCTATGCCCTCCAAACTCACTCTCTTCGCATTGGAGGGCCTCTTTCCAGATGTCACTCGAGGAGTCCTGGCTGACCCCTTCTTATCACTGCTCCGGAGATGGGGTGTCAGGCTGCTGGGGGAGGGTGTGCTCCAAGCCAAAGAGTTCACAGTGGGCAGCAGGTCTCGGACAGGACTGTCCTTCAACACAAACGTCTCTCGCCGAGGGCTGGGCTTCCCTCGGCGAGGCCCGGGGCTCTCACTCGCACTCTCTCCATCCTGCAGGGCACACTGCTCGAGCTGAGCTGCCAGCCGGTTGGCTTCATCAAGGATCTCCTCCAGCTTCTCTGGGCTGAGAGGGCCTAAGCTGAACCGCACACCCTGCGGGGCAGCAGCCACTGCGTTTGGGTTACTTCTATGGGACAGGCCCCGTCGGGGTGGTTTCTCTGGAGTCATCGACACTGCTATGTCCTTCTCCTCATGACTAAGACAGAAAACAAATGTGGTACAACACACACACACACACACACACACACACACACACACACACACACACACACGAGCAGAAGACTTTATAGGATCAAAATCTCTGCACCAGGGCCAGAGCCACAACCCAAATCCTGAAGCCCATTCTGGCTGCGAGATCGAGCCTCAAGGTGATGAGACCCAAGAAATCTTTAGCAAGTGGTGATATTGGAAATAATGGCAGAATGAAGATATAGCAAATAGCCAGGCGCCAGTGGCTCACGCCTGTAATACTAGCTACTCAGGAGGCAAGATCTGAGGATCAGTTTCAAAGCCAACCCATGAGACTAACTCCAATAAACCACTAGAAAACCAGAAGTGGCACTGTGGCTCAAGCGGTAGAGCGCTCGCCTTGAGCTGAAGAGCTGAGGGACAGCACCCAAGCCCAGCGTTCAAGCCTCATGACCAACCCCCCCCCCCAAAATGCACTTTTTAAAAATTTTGGTGCCAATACTGTGGCTTGGACTGAAGGGCTGGGCACGTGTCCCTTAGCTTTTTCTCTCAGGCTACCACTCCAGTTTCATTCAAGGCTACCACTCTATTGCTTGGGCCCCACTTCACTTTCAACTTTTGCTGGTTAATTGGAGATGAGTCTTGCAGACTTTCTTGCATGGGATGGCTTTTTTTTTTTTTTTTTGTCGGTCATGGGGCCTAAACTCTGGGCACTGTCCCTCGGCTCTTCAGCTCAAGACTAGTGCTCTACCACTTGAGCCATAGCACCACTTCTGGCTTTTTCTGCTTATGTGGTGCTGAGGAATCGAACCCAGGGCCTCAGGCATGCAAGGCAAGCACTCTACCACTGAGCCACCTTCCCAGCCCCCATGGGATGGCTTTAAACCTGGATACTTGGTCTTAGCTTTCTGAACAGCTAGGATTATAGAAGTGGGCCCCTAGCATCCAACTTGTTTTTGTTTTTTTGAGACAGGATCTCATTATGCAGCTCAGATTGGACTCAAACTCATGATCCTCCAGCCTCAGATTCGTGGGTGCAGGGATTACAGATGCACGCTACCATATCTAGTGCATTTACCTTTCTTAATATTCTGAAATCTCACTCCAGCTTCTCTTTTCTCCTCACTAAATGAGGCCCGAGCCCACCAACCCTGAGTGCACCAAACCTTGCTAAATTACCAACACTGACTCCAGAGGCTAACAGCAATTTAGCCAGAAGAGTTGGAGCCAAAGGGGTGCGGATGGAGGAAAATAAGTAAGCCTAATGGAACTGATACCTATCAGATGGAGACAGCCCTCCGAAGTCCAAGGTCTCATCCATAATAAACTTGACATCTGGAGGGAAAAGAAAAGTGGATGCCTGCCTTCAGTCCCTGACAGGCCCTCCATCTCAGAGCCTCAATCTTCCCAGAAGGACTCCCTTACCTTCCTCTAAATCCTCCATAGCAGACGCGAGCAGAATCCTCCTCAGTAGCAGAAGCGAGTCAGCTCACACCTGGGCTGGAGAGAAAACACACCTACCTTCAGGTATCCCATCCTGCCCAAGGCCCCAGCTAGAGTCAAGGTGCAAGGCAGGGAGGGGGCGGGAGGCCGAGGGTAAAAGCAGACACCCAGGATCCTCACCCGCCCGGTGACCTCCCGCGAAAGCTACAGTAAGATCCCGCCCTCCAGTGTCCCGACCTTCCCTGGCCCAGCTGGTTTGTAAATCCCACCTTCCTCCCAACTACTATCCTCCGGGGTTTTTCTCTCTCTAAGTCACCTTTCCATTGCCCCCGGCACCACACCTGCACCACACCTCCAACCCACAGCCAGTCTCCACACACACCCCCTCCCACCCCCTCGCCTTACCTTCCACGCAAGACGCTTTCTTCTTGCAACTGGGTCCCGGGAATCGGCTCTTAGGGGGCGTGGCTTCTTTCGAATTTCTCAGGTCCCACCCACTCTTGCCACATACACGCAATCATTGGTGGATCCTCAGGGGGCGGGGCCGCGCAGTGCTGCCACCCGATGGTCTGCAGGGGGGAGGGGTGGATTGTAGATATAGCGACCGTAGAGCGGTTCCCCAATAGGTCCATCCGAGAGTTCCATCCGAGAGGTCGGAGGCCTCCATCTAATAGGTCCATAGCTGGGGAGGTGGGCGGAGTCTGCGTGTACGTGCGCATGCCCAGGAGTCCCTCCTTCAACTTCCAGGCGGGAAGCCGTGCGGCGCTCCGGAGAACGAGCCAATCAGCGTGGACTTCGCGCCCCGCCCCAGCCCTCGGCCCGCCCCGTCCTCGTGGATCCCTGCCGCTGGGAGTCGTTTGCGGGCGCCGCTCCGCCTCCCTGCAGAGCTTTCCCTGCGCTCCTGCGGTCCTAGGGAGTGGCACGTGGCTGTTCACCCCGACGCTGACGTGCTGCCGGCGGAGATCCGCTCCCAGGGGCGCATCAGTATACAAAGCGCCGCTTTCGCTCGGTTTCCTCACGTGTGGCTTTTCCCCACCGTTTGTATCGTAGGTCCCGGGAGGCTCCCCGCGAGTCCCACACCGCATTGCCCTTTCCTGGCGTCCCAGCCCGGGAGGCTGCAGGCCGGCAGCGGCGCGGCTGGCTGGGCTTCACCCGATCCCCGACCTCGGTTCGCTCATCGGTGCCACGGGGACCCTCGGGGTTCTAGGGTTAGGAAGGTAACTGTGAGATTGAAGCTTTGTACCCTGTGCCCCTAGCCCATGGCCTAGGCCGCCAGGTAATAGAGGAAGGCGGAGGAGCCGTGCTGTAAACAGAGAGCCTGAGCTCCCATTCTCTGGATTTATGGCCTTTGGGGGGGGGGTTTCCTTCCTAGGATTTGTCTGCGAAGTGGAGGTCAGCTGGAGGGAGATGTGCCTATCACGAATGCACAGCAGCCTTGGAATTCAGCAGAGGGGAAAGGACCCCCAGGGGCAGAGCTCATTTCAGTGTCCGTGAGGCTGAGCCGTGGGTGGAGATGGATTCAAGGTCTAGGGAGGGTGGGACATCAGAGCCAGTGGCTTTTGTCTCTCAAGCAAACTCGAGGCAAAAGAGATTAGAAGGGAATAAGCTGGTACGTGACTGCCGTCCTTCTTGCCTTAGGCGCCACCTGAGCCCGGGATAACACTAGACTTCTTCACCCACCCCTCCAAGGGCAGGCAAGGAAGCCTTAACCAGTTGAAAGTTGTTCATAAGCTTCAGTTTCCTGCCACTAAATGTGGCGTGTGTGTGTGTGTGTGTGTGTGTGTGTGTGTGTGTGTACGCGTGTCAGCTTTGAACTCAGGGCCAGGGTGCTGTCCTAGAGTTTCTCTCTCTTCCTCTCCCTTTCTCCCCCACTTCTCTATCTCTCCCCCCCCCACCCCGGAGTCTGGCACTCTACCACTTGAACCACAGCTCCACTTCTGTAGTTAATTGGAGATAAGAATCTCACGGACTTCCTTGCCCCAGCTAGCCTTGAACCCTGATCCTCAGAACTTAACCTCCTGAGTAGCTAGGATTATAGGCATGAGCTACCAGTGCCTTGCAAATTTCAGTAGGAGAGACAGAGACAGAAAGAACTGAAAACAAGAAAAGATAGGGGATGGATCTTTTGTCTTCGTTAGAATGACAGAAAAGCAGAAAATAAAGATTTCATGCCCCCAAATTCTTCACTTAGCATAAGAACAACTCACTATTCTGGGAAGTATTTTATGTTTGTTTTCCCTATTTCAAAACAATGTGTACATGGTTAGCTGTGTTAGGGTTTTGGATGATGAATTAATGAATAAATGATACTCCCTCCCAGGCAGTATCCTTAAACACAATTTATCTTCACACTGAGCAAGACTGCAGGTTCGGTGCGAAGATTTTCTTTCTCAACTGAGAAGGATGAAGATATAATAATTTTCAGAGAGGGCCGCTGAGTAATTAAACACAGCAGAAGCTGCAGTCTGAGGCATCATAAATGAAGTTATTCCACCACTTCCTGACCTGGGACTCAGATCTCTCAATTTTTTTTGGCCAGTCCTGGGGCCTGAACTCAGGGCCTGGGTGCTATCCGTGAGAATTTTTGCTCAAGGCTAGCACTCTACCACTTAAGCCACAGTTCCACTTCCAGCTTTTTAGTGTTTAATTAGGAAGTTTTAAGACTGGCTTTGAGCCACAGTCCTCAAATCTCAGCCTCCTGAGTAGCTAGGATTACAGGTGTGAACCCCTGATGCCTGGCTCCCCACCTCTTAATTCTTAAGCCAGGGCTGGGAATGTGGCTTATTGGTAGAGTGCTTGCTTAAGCAAGCCCTGGGTTCGATTCCTTAGTATCACATACACAGAAAAAGCCAGAAGTGGCTCTGTGGCTCAAGTGGTAGAGTATTAGCCTTGAGCAAAAGAAGCTCAGGGACAGTGTCCGGGCCCTGCGTTCAAGCCCCAGAACAGGCAAAAGGCCCTAGAAATGATTTGCATGACTATTCTCTTATTTCTCCAGTGGTAGTATATAAGTAGGAACAATCTAGGTGCATAGAAAGTGGTTGATACATGCCATACAGTGGGTGTTTTGTGACATGGGAGCTTGAGTATCACAGACTAGTCTAGTTGAGAAGGGTTGAAATAGCCACTTTAACTGGAAGTAAGCAAGGGACATCTTAGCCCTCAGATCTTAGGCTATCTTTAATTAGCTATATGTGTGTCTGTGTATGAAGGTATTCAACCTCCTGTTTGCTGCTTAGTGATGAACGTGCATGTGTTATCCCAATAGAGGAAGAGAGCAAGTGGTGGTCATTTTTCGTTTTTCAACACCTCATCCCATGTAGAATTCAGTTCACTTCTGTCATAGACCATCCAGGGACATAGCATCAGAAACCCTTGTAGAAGAGAATGTGGATATGAAGTAATAGAAGAGAGGAGAGAGAGGAAAAGAGAAAGAAAGGGAAAGGGAAGAGAGGAGAGGGGAGGGAAAGGAAGGGAAGGAATCTTAGGGCTTTGGGATCCATATAGTCTGGGTAAGTGTTTCTCCTATATGCAAAGGCTCAAATAGGGGACACTTATGCATTGAAAATCCACACATTTATTTTGATCAGTCCAAATCAGGCATTGCACTGAAGCTCCTTAGGAACAAAATCTCGTCATGGTCAGGCTTGCTGGAGGCTCTGAAAAGAGAAAGTATATTGTAGCCACCAAAGCAAACAGCACAGCTGGGACTCTGCGGCTGGCCCTCTTTATCGGCCTTTGTTCCTTCTGTCCTGGGCTGAGGATGCACCACTCACCCTGCTCCACTGTGAAGGAGGGAAGAGAGCAAGAACGAGCTCCAACACCACACAGCATTGGCAGTAGGGGTAGAAAGAAGAAAACTGCCTTTGCAAGCCAGCTGGCAGTCAGCTTTCCCAAGGACAGTGTGCTTTTAATTCAACTCTTAGGGTTTTCATTTGCTGCGTATCAGTGGTGAGCTTAAATAAATAGCTTAGGGATTGAATTCATGATCACTGTTGCTCAGCCAAGAGCTGCAAGGGGGGGGGGCATTGGGAGCTGATTCTCTTTCTTTCCCACAAGCCTCTCTTTGCTTTACTCATCAGTCTATGCACAGCATCTCTCCTCGGAATAATTCAGAATTTGAAGGAGTTATCAAGTTGTAAATGATGATCCACTGGCTCTCTGCCAGTAATGGATGGTTCAGAAAAACCACACACCCACATGTTAGGTTATTGTTGATATAACAATGAAAATTGGTGATATGCTTCTCTTGGATAGGAAGGAGTACTTACAGGAAAATATTAACAAGTTAGTCGTGTTTTTTGCCCTGCTTATGTTATTAAATGAATCGACAGGAGCAGCCTCTTGTCCCTATCCACCATCACTGTGGTGGTAGACACTTATCTCTTCCTCTTCCTCCTCCATATTAAGACTTTGAACTCAGGGCTTGGGTACTGTCCTTTAGCTTTTTTGCTCAAGGCTGGTGCTCTACCACTTGAACCATACCTTCACTTCTGTTTTTTGGCCATCAATTGAATATAAGAGTCTTATAGACTTTCCTGCCAGAGCTGGCTCAAACTGTCCTCAGATCTCAGGCTCCTGAGTAGCTAGGATTCAAGGCCTGGGCCCAGCTGTTTCTTTATTCTTTTTTTTTTGGGGGGGGGGTCCGGTCGTGGGGCCTGAACTCTGGGCCTGGGCACTGTCCCTCAGCTCTTCAGCTCAAGGCTAGCGCTCTACCACTTGAGCCACAGCGCCACTTCCGGCTTTTTTCTTTTTGCTTATGTGGTGCTGAGGAATCGAACCCAGGGCCTCAGGCATGCAAGGCAAGCACTCTACCACTGAGCCACCTTCCCAGCCCCTGTTTCTTTAGTCTTAACTGTTTCTTTGACATCCTTTTTTTTTTTAAATAGTACCTGCTCCTTGGATGAGGTACATGGTTTGATTCTTATCATCAACTTGGGGAGTACAAACACATAGATAATGTAACAAAAGCAGAATTTATCTATAGCAGTTTCCTCCCCAGGAGTAATAGTATTAGCTAAAAAAAAGTGATCATGAGGGGGCACCTGACTGAGAGGCCCAGGCACACGCATCCATTTCAGACTTTGCCACACTACCATAAACAGTGCGTCATGCTAGCCCTCCTCCTTACCTTTCTCATGTGTCATGTCCTCAGGTAGCTCAATGAGGAGCTGTAAGAATGCAGACATTTCTCAATGTCAACATCTCAGAAATGTCTGAGAACCCTTCTGTCAGAGCATTAGGAAAACAATGTACTATTTAAGCTTTTGGGAAGTCCATGGTGCTAGTTAGGGAATCTACACATAGCTAAAGAATGGGATTGAAAATAGCCATGCATACAAAGGTGCAAAGCCTATGTGATGCTGCTGATATAAAATAATATTTATCAGGCTGGGAAGGTGGCTTAGTGGTAGAGCGCTTGCCTTGCATGCATCAGGCCCTGGGTTCGATTCCTCAGTACCACATAAGCAAAAAGAAAAAAGCTGGAAGTGGCGCTATGGCTCAAGTGGTAGAGTGCTAGCCTTGAGCTGAAGAGCTGAGGGACAGCGCCCAGGCCCAGAGTTCAAGCCCCACGACCAGACCCCCCCCCCAAAAAAAATAAACTCCAGCAAATGAAAAGGATTTTCTCTTTCTTTCTTTCTTTCTTTCTTTCTTTCTTTCTTTCTCTTCTTTTCAGTCATGGGACTTGAACTCTGGGCCTGGGGCTGTCCCTGAGCTCTTCAGCTCAAGGTGAGTGCTTTACCACTTGAGCCACAGTGCTACTTCTGTTTTTTCTTAGTGACTTATTGGAGATAAGAGTCTCATGGACTTTCCTGCCCAAGCTGGCTTTGAATGGTAATCCTCAGATCTCAGTGTGAGCCACCGGCACCCAGTGGTTTTTTCTTTGAAAAAGTTATTTGGGTCTGGGAAGGTGGCTCAGTGGTAGAGTGCTTGCATGCATGAGGTCCTGGCTTCGATTCCTCAGCACCACAGAAACAGAAAAAGGCAGAAGTGGCACTGTGGCTCAAGTGGTAGAGTGCTAGCCTTGAGCTGAAGAGCTCAGGGACAGCACCCAGGCCCATAATATACAAAAAAATTATTTTACTTTTTTTATTGTTGTTATAAAGGTGATGTATAGAAGGGTTACAGTTGGAAGTGGCGCTGTAGCTCAAGTGGTAGAGCGCTCGCCTTGAGCTGAAGAGCTGAGGGACAGCGCCCAGGCCCAGAGTTCAAGCCCCACGACCGACAAAAAAAAAATAGAAGGGTTACAGTTATTTGAGTCAAGTAAAGAGTACATTTCTTATTTTTATTTTCTTTCTTTTTCCTTCCCTCCCTCCCTTCCTCCCTTCCTTCTTTCCTTCCTTCCTTTTGTGTGTGTGTGTGTGTGTGTGTGTGTGTGTGTGTATGTAGGTAGGTCCTAGGGCTAGAACTTAGGGTCTAAGTGCTGTCCCTGAGCTGCTTTTGCTCAAGGATAGCACTCACTAGACACTGTGTGCCACTATGGGCCACAGTGCTATTTCCAGCTTTTGTTGTGATTAATGAGAAATAAGAGTCTCACACGGATGTTTCTGCCCAGGCTGAATTTCAACCACGATCTTCAGATCTCAGCCTCCTTCTGAGTAGTTAGGATTACAGGTATGAGCCACCAGCACCCAGCAAGAATACATTTCTTTTTGGACAATGTCACCCTTTCCCTCGCTCTCTCCCAGTTTTTCCCTCCCATCCCCACCCATAAGTTGTATAGTTCATTTTCAACATAGTGTCCAGTAAAACCCATTGTTGCATTTGTTCACCCATTGTCCCTCCATTTCGGTGCCTCTCTCTTTACACTCCCAAAGACATATAAACAGACAAACAGAACAAAAAGAAAACAAATACAGCACAAAAAAACTCTTGTTTTCATTTCCTGGAGTTAAGTTCAATAAACATTATTTTGTATGATCAGATGCACATAGCTATTATGCCTTTCTGTTCCTCTTCTAAGAGTATTCCCCTTTGGTCTCACTGTGTGTGAATGTCTAGAGATCTGTATAATTTATTATGTCCCAGTATTTTAGATCAAGCTTCTGCATATGAGAGAAAACATGTGCTGTCTCTCTGAGCTTGGCTTACCTCATTTAATATGATTTGTTCTAGGTCCATCCATTTCTCTGCAAATGGCATAATATCGTTCTTTCTAATGGCTGTGTAAAATTCCATTGTGTATAGGTACCACATTTTTTTGGATCCACTCATCTATTATAGGGCATCTAGGCTGTTTCCACAACTTGGCTATTGTGAATAGGGTAGCAGTAAACATGGATGTGCAAGTGTCTTTATGGTATCCTGGCTTGCCATGTTCTGGGAAGATGCCCAGGAACGGTATGGCTGGGTGGTAGGAAAGGTCTATGTTTAGTTTTTTGAGGAACCTCCAGACTACTATCCAGCATGGTTGAACTAGTTTGCATTCCCACCAACAGTACAATAGGGTTCCTTTTTACCCATCCCTTCCAACATTTGTTGTTCTTTGGAGGTTTTTTTCTTTCTTGTTGTTTATATTTTCTTTTTGTCTTTGGGAGGGCAAGGCAGGGTATAGAAATGGAGGGACAAAGAACAAACAAATGCAGCAGTGGTACTCACTAGACACTATGTTGAAAATGAACTATACAACTTGAAGGTGAGGATGAGAGGAAAAAACTGGGAGACAGCAAGGGAAGCGGTGACATTGTCCTAAAAAAAAATGTACTCCTGAGCCGGGTACTGGTGGCTCACACTTGTAATCTTAGCTACTCAGAAGGCTGAGATCTGAGGATCAAGGTTCAAAGCCAGCCTGGGCAGGAAAATCCATGAGACTCTTATCTCCAATAAACTCCTCTGAGAGGGGCACTGTGGTTTAAGTGGTAGAGCGCTAGCCTTGTGCAAAAAAGAAGCCCATGGAAGGTGCCTAGACCCAGTTCAAGCACCAGGACCGGCAAAAGAGAGAGAGAGAGAAAGAAACATACTCTTTACCTGACTTAATGTAACCCCTCTATATAACACCTTTATGATAATAATATAAAAATAGCCAAGCACTGATGGCTCACTCATGCCTATAACACTACTCAGGAGGCTGAGGTCTGAGGAATGCAGATGGAAAAGTCTGAAGCTGCAAGTGGAACTGTAGTGCTAGAGTGCTAACTTTGAACACAAAAGCTCAGGGACAGCACCCAGATCCTAAGTTCAAGCTCCAGGAACAGCGTGCGTGCGCGCACACACACACACACAGATCACAACCTGAGTAAGGGCCAGGGAACTTGGGCTCTTCACCTCCAGTAATGTCAATGCCTCTATTAACCAACTCAGGAAATCTTGAATAAACCAATGATTCTCCTGTGCTACAGGTTTCTCCCTATCAAAATGGAAATAATGGTTCCTATAGTATAGAATTGTGATCGAGAGACATGACGGCAATAATACAAATGGCTCCTCTAATATGACCTGATATTGATAGAAGAGGGCCTCCAGGGGGCAGCTCTTCTCCAAGAGCTGCTGGACCGAGATGACCAGACACTCGTTCTCCTGCTCTTACCTTTCACATCCACCCTGCAGTCCACGGATGCCTCCCCCAGAGCATTGACAGCCTTGCAAGTATAGATGCCTCCATCAAAGGGACCCGGCTTGCGGATTTCCAGAGAGCAGATTCCCAGGTGACTGAGGGCTCGGTACTTGGGATTACCTTGGATGTCCATCTTGTTCTTCAGCCAGATGATCTTGGGCTAAAATAGAAAGGTGAGGAGGTAGGTGAGTCAAGAAGAAGCAATTGCTCTTTCTGGGCTCAGTGTCTGGGACTCTTTACAAGGCTTGTAAATAATGGTTCTCTGGAAGCTTCTCTGTCTCTGGTATTGTGGGAAGGAGTTCCCTTCCAGGACCTTCAGCAATGCCCCCAAGCTCCTCCTCCTAGTTGAAAAGTACACTCCAAACCTCATCTTCACCAAGTGTCCTGACAAGAGAAAGGCAGTAACTACTGCTCAAGTAGCCATCATGGGTCTTAAGTGGTGGATATCAGTAGGTAGCTGATCTCTGTTGTGTTTCCTTGCCAGTCCTTGAGCTTGAACGCAGAGCCTGGGCACTGTACCTGAGTGTTTTTGCTCAAGGCTGGCACTCTACCACTTCTTCCCTAGGCAGCCCCTGCTCAGATGAAGCTTGGGTGGGTGTATAACGAGAAACCAGTGGGATTCCATCACTCCTGCCAGATCAACAACTCGAAGCTCATACCCAATCACAGCAGGTCGGTAAGTGTACATCTGTGTGTACAAGGAGCCGACACTAAAGGGAAACACCATTTGCATCCATCCACCCAGAATTACAAATGCCCTGATTGTCCCTAAATTCCCTGCTGTTGAAGAGGCAGATGGCGGGGATGGCAGGGGATGCTCAATGAGAAGGCTCTGTGACACAGCTCAAGTTAGGAAGGACAGAAGCTGGGAGCATCTGCCACCCCCAGAACAACCTACTCACCCTGGGAGAAGCACGAACACAGCAGAAGAGCTGGGTGTCATAGCCAGTGACGGTAGTGCAGTCTGCCAGAGGCTGGGTAAACTTTGGGGCTTCGGAAAAGTCCCGCTGGGCAAACCCCTTGGTCTTGTAAACAGTAGCTGTGGGTACCAAGAAGGGCCATGATGCAGATCTAAGACTTCTGTCCCTCTTCAGCTTTCTTTTCCATCTTCCTTTTTCTTTCCTTTCCTCCCTCCCCTCTCTCTCTCTCTCTCTTTTTTTTTTGTCAGTTATGAGGTTTGAACTCAGGGCCTGGGCACTGTCCCTGAGCTCTTTTGCTCAAGGCTCACACTCTACCACAGCTTCACTTTTGTTTTTCTGGTAGTTGATTAGAGCTAAGAGTCTCATGAACTTTCCTGCCTGGGCTGGCTTTTAACCATGATCCTCAGATCTCAGCCTCCTGAGTAGCTGGGATTATAGGCGTGAGCCTCCAGCATCTGGTTTTAACAGTGTCTCCCTTACCTGCTTTCTGGATGTGGGCCAGGTCAGCTGTGATGGGGGCTGTGTCGCTGAGCCCACACTGGTTTTCGGCAAAGACACGAAAAGCATAGGAGTTGCCAACAATGAGGTCTGAGACAATGCAGCTGGTGCGGTGATAACGCTCTAGCACGGTGAACCAGAGCTGCAGGGGTTCCAGAAGAGGCCAGGCATGAGACCCCTGTCCTGTGAACTCACCCCTCATGGAACTTCCCAGAGGCTCATTCCAGAAGGCTCTGCTCCCCTCCACACACTTCCCAACTGAACCTCACCCCAGATTTTGTGTCAGCCTTCTGCACAGTGTATCCCAGCAATGCTGTATTGCCTGTATCTTGGGGAGGTGTCCATTGAAGAGCAGCATTGGAACCCCAAACATCCACCAACTTAATACTCTGCGGAGGACCTGGCGGCTCTGGAAGGGCAAAGCCAAGTCTGGGTATGATCCCCATGCACCGAGGTCATTTGGTGACCCTGTGGCCCCTGCTCTGCTCAGATCCCTGTCTTCCTTCTCATAACAGACACCCAAACTGGGAGTTAGAACACCACCCCAGTTCTCCCAGCTATGTGAGGTTGTTTCTCTTCAGCTCGAAGAGGGAGCTTCTGCAGACCACCTCCCCTCCCCTCTCCCCACCTTACCAATCACCAGTATATCAATGGTGGCTGTGGCCTCCAGCCCACCCAGCTGTACATGGAGTTGGTAGCGACCCGAGTCACTGCGTTGGGCTTCTCTGATGAACAGGATGGAGTCTTGCTCTCCATTTCTCACACTCACGCGACTTGTGTCCAGGGCACAGCCATCATGTGTCCAAGTAGCTCGAGGTTTGGGCTTTCCCTGAGTGGTGGAGGTCAGGAATGAAGAGCCAGAGAAGTTTCTAGACCCTCCCTGTTGTGGTAGGGGGGTCATACTCGACCCATATCCTCAGGGTACCTTGATTTACAGTGTACAGTTCCTTGAGCTACAGGTTGACAGACTCTTCCAGGGGATTTTGTTCTTTTCAGCCACAACTTCAGGATCGTGGGGGCCAGGGGAAAGGCTTTGTGTTTCCCACCCTCTGATAGTTTAGGGTATGGACATCCAGAACAGTGGATGGGGTGGGGGAAGCGACTTAATAGCTGCCCAAACTCCCATAAGCCCTCCAAACAGAGCTCCAGTTTCTGCAGAAAATCAGCCTTACCTCCTCCCATAGGGCACCCCCCCTCCCCTCCCCCACTGTCAGTGGGTGCAGAATGGATGGATTATCTGCTCTCGGACTTCTGCTGGGGTGGCCCCTTCCTCCTTGGCCTCTGCTAGCAGGGCTCCTGTTCTCTGTCTCCAGATTGAAACTGTGGCCCAGTTCCAGTGTGACGCTGGTTTCATCACCTGGAATGGGATTAGTAGGTTCACCGTGTCCCCAACCTTCCGGATGTAGGTCTGCCTCAGGGCCCGAGGTAGCCAGATCTTGGGGTACTCTGAGTGATTAAAAGAGAGAGAATAGGACATGGATCCTCAGAGAAAGCAGATAGGCATTCTGTTGCACTCTGGCGACCTTCACTCCTAGTTTAGGTGATAGAATGAGTATTGTCATTTTTCCTTCTTCCCTTCCCCTCTCTTCCCCTCCTCTCTCCTCCCCTCCCTTCCCCTTCCCTCCCCTTCTTTTCTTTCTTTCTCTCTCTCTCTCTTTCTTTCTCTCTCTTTCTTTCTCTCTCTTTCTTTCTTTCTTTTTTTGTCAGTGGTGGGGCCTGAATTCTGGGCCTGGGCGCTGTCCCTCAGCTCTTCAGCTCAAGGTTAGCGCTCTACCACTTGAGCCAGAGCCACTTCCGCTCTTTCTTTTCTTTTTGCTTTCTCTCTCCTCCTTCCTTTCTTTTCTTTTTTTCTTTCTCTTTCTTTCTTTCTTTTCTTTTTTCTTTCTCTCTACCCTCTTCCTTTTTCTTTTCTTTTCTTTCTTCTCTCTCTCTCTCTCATTTTTCTTTCTTCTTTTTGCTGGTACTAGGGCTTGAATTTGGGGCCTGGGCACTGTCCTTTTTTTCTGCTCAAGCTTGGTACTCTACTCACTTGAACCACATCTCCTCTTCTCATTTTTTGGTGGTTAGAGTCTCTTGGGCTTTTCCTGCTTGAGCTGGTTTTGAACTGTGAACCTTAGCTCTCAAGCCACCTGAGTAGCTAGACTTACAGGCCAGTCTGCCTTTTCTTCAGGGCTGGGGATGAGCCCATATCCCCAAGCACTCTACTACCAAGCCATCCTTCCCTACCCCCCCCCCCCGCCATTCCCATTATGTTGCTGAGATTTAGGGATGAGCAAAGAGATTGGTTGAAGAGCCCCAGGAGAGTGTAAAAGACTGCAGAAAGGGACTGGAACGCAAGCCTGACACTGCTTTAATTTATAACTCTTAACTAATGACTTGCCATCAGCAGAGATTTTCTTTGTTTGTATACAGATGGATCCAGTCCATCTGGTTTGTCTTTTCAGTGCTTTTCGATTGGTCCTTCATAACTCTGCTGGTCTCCAGCCTACATTCAGTGTTCACCTGAACCTCCTAGCTCTACAGTACTCAGAAGGATGCTTTCTGCTTTATAGGCAGAGACTATACCCTGGCCACCAGCATTAACACCCCCCCCACTCCAGGACAGAACTAAAGTCATCACTGAGGGAACAAGCAGGGCATCTGGATCGCTTCCTTTGAGCTCCCAGTGCTCGTTCTTCCCATAGCTGGACTGATCTGTTTGTATAAACAAAATCTGGGAAAGATTAGATCCACTGCTCACTTCCCCTTGATCTCCCAGGCCTGTTCCAGCCAGTGGAGATTAGGGGACATTTATTGGCTGCCAAAATGAAGACAGGAGATGGTCAGAAAGCTGAGTGCAGGTCTAGACAATGAACACATGTCCCTTTCCCCTCTGGGTCTGCTGAAGACCACCTTGACCTGCTTAACTACAAACATCCTAGCTAGTTCTCATGGGGACCTGCCGGAGGCTAAATTGTGTCCGGGCCTTCCTCCTTTCTCCAGCATGGACAGTCCCCTGCTGTAACTAGAATGTGACAGAGCTCAGTTCCCACCAACCGCACAGGCCTCCCAGCCAAAATTCATTCCTAGCAGTTGGACAAACTCCACCCTCGATACATTCCTTCAGCAAACAGTCTGATTGCTTGATAGCGGATTCCAGCCGTTTTGATAACATACATCTCCCTGTGGCTACATTCCGTAGCCCTCAGCAACCCAAGTATGTTTACTTCTAGATCAGATGTTTAAATATGTACATTGTATACAGCAGAGCCCTAATGATGTTTAAAATAAAATAAACAGCAGTTCAATTATGTTCTTTGAGACCACCTCCCATTACACTTTCAAGATCCTTTATAAATGAATATAAATATGCAGTGCTCACTGCCCATTTCATTAATCTAGTTTCCTCTGTGTGTGTGTGTGTGTGTGTGTGTGTGTGTGTGTGTCTGTCTGTCTGTATCTGTGTCTGTGTCTCTGTGTGTGTGTGTCCTACAACTTCAACTCAAGGCCTGGGCCCTGTCCTTGAGTTTTTGTGCTCAAGGCTAGCACTCTACCATTATGGGTAACAACTTTACTTCTGGTCTTTTTGATGGTTAATTGGAGATAAATAAGAGTCTCATAGACTTCCCTGCCCAGGCTGGCTTTGAACTGTGATCCTCAAATCTCAGCCTCCAGAGTAACTAGGATTACAGATGTGAATCTCAGGTGCCTGACTTAGTTTCCTTGTTTTCCCCCTGTGTAGCTGTGCCTGTCTGGGTCTAACCCTTGAGAACTAAGGAGACGCGAATGAATGTTCTGGGTATGAACAGGACAGTGATAGAGCCCAGGCCACGTAGCGACTATGCTCCAGCCTGCTTGTCCTCTGCTGGCCCTGGTGGTTGGAGGCTGGCAGGAACACTGCAGAAGTGTTGTGTGATGAGTTACTCTCCTGTGGCCATCTTAGCAACCAAGGAATTGGAAACCGGCAGATACTAAAGTTTGTTTTGTTTTGTTTTGTTTTTTAGAGAGTTGTAATTGGAAAGGAAAGTGAAATGTCTTGTTGGCCTTGGCCCTCTTGCTGCATGGAGGAAATGACCCTTTATACTTGCAGGGGAGAGGACCCAGAAAAGTCTGTCCTCTGGGGCTACTGACAAGAATATCAATTATTAAAGGCCTTGGTGAGCAACTAGAACAAGGTAATGACTGGAAAGAAAAGGGTTCAGGGTGACACATTACCTGGTGCACTCCAGGCTGGTTGTGAAGTTGTGTCTGGCATCTAAGACCGCTGCCTCCCATGGAGGATATAGCTCACGCCTATAATCCTAGCTACTCAGGAGGCTGAGACCTGAAGATCGCAGTTTGAAGTTAGCCAAAGCACCAAGTCCATGAGACATTTATCTCCAATTAATTACCAAAAAGCCAAAAGAGGAT
The DNA here is from genome assembly GCF_000151885.1 of Dipodomys ordii. Taxonomy (NCBI): domain Eukaryota; kingdom Metazoa; phylum Chordata; class Mammalia; order Rodentia; family Heteromyidae; genus Dipodomys; species Dipodomys ordii. Next base: position 1,845,964 of record NW_012267362.1, on the reverse strand, counting down.
CTGTGACTCAAGTGGTAAAACACCAGCCTTGAGGAAAAAAATCTAAGGGACAGCACCCAGACCCTGAGTTCGAGTCCTGGTACTGATGCGCGCATGCGTGCACAAGCATGTGCATGTTCACACACACACCCACCGCCACAAGACTCATTCTTGGTGCATGACTCAACTGTCTGCTAACCTGCCCCTCCCAGTGTGGGCCTAGGGCTAGGTTCAGAGTCAGGGCTCTGCGACAGGAAGAGAAAAGGCAAAGAAGGGAAGATGGAGGTAGACCGACACAAGTAACTCACACCTGTAATCCTAGCTACTTCAGGAGGCTGAGATCTGAGGATCAAGGTTCAAAGCCAGCCTAGGCAAGAAAGTCTTATGAGACTCTTAACTAATTAACCACCAAAATGTCAGAAGTGAAGGTATAATTGGAGTGGTAGAATGCCAACCTTAAATAGAAGAGCCCAAACTCAGTACTGGTGTGCGCGTGCACACAAACATACATGCACACACACACACACACACACACACACACACACACACAAGAAGATGGAGGGATAAAAGACTGAAAAGTATTGACTTATCATGCCTAGGAGAAATGCCAACTGAGGCCTACTCTGTCTGGATCTCAGGTGGGCAACAGGCCTTTATGGATACAGATGTACATTTATACTTGCATTTCTTTAGGAATCATCACTCGAACTATTGAGAAAAAGGAAAGGAATAGGCTTGTAGGAGTAACATAAGCCAATGTGGGGGACGAGGGGAGGATTTAGGTTGGTGGCCTTGGAGGTCCCAGGAAGCTCAGCTGGGAGAGCAGGGAGGAAGGAGGCAGCAATGGAGGTGGAGGCTCCTCCCTGGGGGTTTCCAGGCGGGCATCACCCACTTCTACTTCGTAAGTGGGATTGCCTGAGGAGACAATGGGACTGACATCACCAGAGTACCTCAACTCTCTGAGGGTAAGTGGGCACAGCTCTACTCTCAGTAGGTTCCCAGGATAGGCAGAGGAACGCCTTTAGGCTGACCAAGTACTGGGGTGCAGAAGGGAGCTTGGCCGTTCCAGATGCCCCGTCAGCAAGGAGTTTCTCCAGCCTCTTCCCCGCTCACCCCAGGCAGCAATCTGACCCTGGGCTTAGAGAAGGCTTATTTGAGGCAGCTCCGTTCACACCTCCAGAGACAAGCGAGGTGTAAATTGTACCGACCTTGGGGAGACAGGCTTCCCCTGCACCCAAGGGCTTTCTCCTCCTCAGATGCCAGGAAGATAAGCACCAGCATCCGAGCCTTCAAGCAAAGCCTCAGCTTTCTCAGGCCAAGGCTGTGATGGCCACAGCTTCGTTGTTCTTTTCTCCCCCTCACAATCTTGGAAGGACAAAGCATTTGAAAGGCATTCTTTGTAAGTCATTGACTTCTGAGCCAAGTTACTCTCCATACTTTGGTCTCGCTCCAACATTGTATCTAATTATTTATGGAAAAATTTTAGAGGAAAGCAGGAAACCAGTGGCTTATGCCTTTAATGCTAAGTGCTCAAGAGGCTGAGATCTGAGGATGGAAGTTCAAAGCCAGTCTGGGCAGAAATGTTTGAGAGCCTCTAGCTCCAGTCAACAGGCAAAAAGCTAGACTGGAGGTTTGGCTCAAGTGATAGAGCACCAAGTATGAGCCCCCCCCCCCCGCCAGTCCCTGCAAAAAATGAAAAGCCAGTATTGGCATACAAACACGCTTTTTTTGTGGGGGGGTCCGGTCATGGGCCTGAACTCTGGGCCTGGGCACTGTCCCTCAGCTCTTCAACTCAAGGCTAGTGCTCTACCACTTGAGCCACAGCGCCACTTCCAGCTTTTTTCTGTTTGCTTATGTGGTGCTGAGGAATCGAACCCAGGGCCTCATGCATGCAAGGCAAGTGCTCTACCACTGAGCCACCTTCCCAGCCCCACACTTTTTTTTTTTAAAGAAGAAATTACTTAAAATCTAAAGATCCTGGCTTTCCTGATTAGACAATTCCTCCTAATATCTAATTTTAGTCTGCTGAAGCTTATGATCATTTTTTTCTATTCTTATGGGAAATAATTGTTCACATCCTCTCATTATTTTTCTCTCACATGAACGTTTGCCCTCCAGCAGTCACCTGAGGGCTGCATCATTCAGAATGCTATTTTAACTATGACCTGAAGAAATAAGAGAGACACATTGGAGGGCTGTGTGTATATGTGTGTGTATCTCTGAGAGTGTATGCATGTATGTGTGATTGTAGGTGTGTGCGTGTACTTGCATACACAAAACATGCCTGTGTGAGTGGTGGTACACCTCTGTAGTCCTTGCTACTCAGAAGGTAGAGACAGGAGGATCACAGTCCAAGTATGAGACCCAACCTGAAAAACAAAGAGCAAAAGGATTGGGGGTGTGGCTCAAGTGGTAGAGTGCTTGTCTAGCAGGCCAAGACCCTGAGTTCAAACCCCAATACCACTACCACCACCATAAAAAGTGAGAGAGAGAAAGAGAACAAGAAAGAGAGAGAGAAAAAGAGAGAGAGAGAGAGATCAAATCAAAGGCTCATAGCAAGCTATAGATTTGAAACTAAAGATTTCCAGGGAAGTACTGGCATTTTGCCTCCAAAATTTGTTTGGAAAACTATAATGAGGAAAAGACTGTCACTTCCTTGAAGAGCAGGAATATAAGAGCAGAAAAGGTTAAAGGGCATAGAAACAGGCTACACTTCTCTGAGATAGACTCCAAAGTCGGTACTAATAGCTCACACTTATAGTCCTAGCTACTCAAAAGCCCGAAATCTGGAGGATGTCAGTTTGAAGTTAACTTGGACAGAAAACCCCACAAACTCCATCTCCAAAATAACTAGCAAAAAGCTGGATAGGAGGTATTGCTCAAGTGGTAGCGTGCCAGCCATGAGCAAGAAAGTTAAGTGAGTGCAAGACTTTGAGTTCAAACCCCAGTACAGAAAGAAAGAGAAAGAGAGAGAGCGAGAGAGAGAGAGAGAGAGAGAGAGAGAGAGAGAAAGGAAGGAAGGAAGGAAGGAAGGAAGGAAGGAAAAGAAAAGATGATATCTCCTTCCTGTCTCAGGCTTAATCTCACATTTGGGAGTTTCACCCTGGTTGTTGCCTCCATCTCCAACACTGCTTCAAAGTTCATGGCAATTTCAATGTCGATCCTTCAATCCCTGTAGGCCTGCCGATCCACCTGGGCCTCTGTCCTCTCCCTCCTCAGTCACTGGACATTGTGGTCATTCTCTTGTTCAATGTTCTACTCTCTTTCATCTGTGACCCATTGTTTCTGAGCATCTATTCTGGCACGCCCTAAGACGCAATCTCTGTCCCTTCCGCTCAGCTCCTCACGTGCTACAACATCACAATTCTTTAGGACCACTCAGAGCTACTTTCGTGTGTATGTGTGCCAGTTCTGGGATTTGAACTTACGGCCTGGGCATTATCTGCCTCCATACAAATAGACAAGCATAGGCAGAAAACAAAACTTTTCTGCCTTGAACTGGACAGCCATGAACAGTGAAAATGGCTGCTACATGAACCCTGGTGCTTCTGCCAGACATTGCCAGTCCACTCTGCCTCTTATTCTCCTGGATGACTAGTATATCTCATCTTCTTCTAAAACTTCTGTCTTTTCTTGCTCTTTCTCACTCTTATCTAATGACCTGGCTAATGTCCTAGACCCACCTATTATCTGTTCTTAACACAGTAGCCAGAAAAATCCCCCAGACCTACACCTGATGATGTCATTCCTTATTCGAAACCCTGCACTGCCTCCCCCCCCCTTCCCCCCCCCCCCCCCCGCCGTCTCAGCACCAAACTGACACCTTCACAACCATAGATTCCTGCTGTAGGGTTTTTGCACATATACTCTCTGAACAGAAGATATTCCCCTCAAATTTCTGAATGCATCACTTGCTTGCTTCCCTTACATTGCTATTCAAATATCACCTAATTGTGAGCCTTCACTGAAGATCCTATTTGTAATACTTCCTACTTCCGGGGCTTTGTATCCTCTTGTGATTTGTGTGTGTGTGTGTGTGTGTGTGAGAGAGAGAGAGAGAGAGAGAGAGAGAGCATGAGCGCACATGTGATTTGATCAGTTGTGGGGCTTGGACTTAGGGCCTGGGCACTGTCCCTGAGCTTTTTGCTCAAGGCTAGTGCTCTGCCACTTTGAGCCACATCTCTATTTCTGGTTTTCTGGTTTTTCTGCTTTTCTGGTGGCTGGAGAGAAATCTCATGGGCATTCCTGCCCAGGTTGGCTTTGAACTGTGATCCTCAGATCTCAGCCTCCTGAGCAGCTAGGATTACAGGCATGAGCCACCAGTGCCTGGCTTCTGTTATTTTTGGCATAACATTGATTACTATTGGACATACTACATAGTTTACTTGTTTATTGTCTATCTCCCCTCATTAGACTAATTTCCTAGAACAGTGCCTGGCTCATAATAAGCGCAAAAAGTAAATATTTGTGAAGGAGGAAGGAAGGAAGGGAAAGGAAGGAGAAAGAAAAAGAGGGGAAGTGTTGCTGTGGCTTAAGTTGTAGAGTGCTAGCCTTGAGAACAAAGAGGCTCAAGGACAGTGCCCAGTCCCTGAGTTCAAGCCCCACAATCAACAGAAAGAAAGAAAGAAAGAGAGAGATATAAAGAAAGAAGAAAGGAAGGAAGGAAGGAAGGAAGGAAGGAGGGAAGGAGGGAGGGAGGAAGGGGGAAAAGGAAGGAGGGAGAAAAGAAAGAAGGAGAAAGCAAAGAAGGAAGAGCAGGAGGGAGGGAGTGGGGGAGGAAGAAAGGAAGGGAGAGAGGAAGGAATAAAAGAAGCATGAGGTTCAGCTTCCCATTTCAGCTTGAAAGAGGGTGCATAATTAGTTGGTGTAATTATGCTCACATCAGCAGCTGGCCTTCTCTTATTGTCTCAGGCTCACTTTCTCCCTGTCAGGGTCACAGCCCTTTTCCCACCCTCTTCTGGCCCCATGCCAGGCTTTGTCTCCAAGACACAGCACCTCAGTGCAACACTGAGGACAGACACAGACCGAGTTGCCAATGCTACCCCCTTAGTGCTGCTTATTTAGCCATGTAGCAGGCTTACTGAACTAAAAGTTCATTGTTGGCCTGTTGCTGTTTATTTTGATCTTGCAAATTAATTTCTGTGTAATCCAGTTCCCATGCTCTCCCATGCTCACTCAGTACTCATTGGCCCAGAGACCTCTATGATGAAGAGAAGATCCTAAGACAGTCTTAGGATCACTCAGGGAATTGAGGGGTCACCTAGTCCAGGGCCCTGACACCCTGTGAGATCTTCAGCAGCTCTGTAGATTCCCTGTTCTTTTTTGGGGTATGTTTTTTTCAGGCCAAGAGCCCACAGCTTTTATCAGCTTTTCCTGAGAGTTCACAGTCATGAAAAGGTTAAGAAAAAATTTAGTTTAGCTCCTTAATTTACATGAGAGAAAACACAGACCCAGAGAAATAGATTGGCCCATCTAGGATAGAGCTAGGATTCCAGCTCACGTCTTCTTGTTTGCAAGCCGCTAACAGACATGCACTTCCTTTGTAACAGGTCAGAACGTACCTTAAGTGACAGTCACCTTGGAAGCCCCTGGATTGAGCCTCTGGCTGGTGGCCCAGAGGCCTGCCTCATAGAAAGATGGGCTTTGGGCTATGCCCCTGGCCAGGGCTGTAGGAGCTCATTGTCCTTAGTATCCCTCAGGTAAAGCTGGAATGAAATGAATGCTAGACCCACAGGGTTTTGTGGCGAACAGTACAAGTCAGTGATAAGGAAAACCTGCCACTATCAGAACTAGCTCAACCTCGTAGCACCAGAATCAGCCATTCTGGCTCTTCTCCCTGCCATGGCATCTTCTCTGGCTCCTTTAGAGGAAAAAACTGAATGAATGCCTGCCTCAATCACTTCAGCTTACTCTCTCTATATGTATATGTGTGTGTGTATGTTCACAACTTCTTTCCCTCCCTCTGCTCCATTGGGAAAGATTCCACCAACTCTGTGTCCTTGACATTGAAACAGCGCTGAGCCCCCACTCTTCCGCTAGGGTGACAAGAGCTGGAGAGTTTCTGCTGACCCTATTTGGAGGTAGAACTCATGGCCTTCAGCCCTGACTTGTTCACATTTTTGGCTTAGCTTCTTCTAAGACATTTTGGACCGCAGCAATCCTTTCAATGACCTTACAAGGTAGAACTTTATCAATCCATTGATACAGAGGAGAATGGAATGGAGAGGTTAACTGATTTGGCCAAAGCCACAGAAGTGCTCAGCAGCGCTGGAAATGTTTGCCTCCAGACCTCTCCTTGTGGTCTTTGCATCATCAGGACTTTAAGGTAGACTTGGGGAGACTATCATACAGAAGTGAAGAGTTCATTTCCCCACTCCCTCTCTGTAGCAGCTTGCACTGATACCTTCACCCCTACCCCGAAGGGGCCGCTTAGATGAACTCTGGAGACTTGAGCGGGAGACAGTTGGTGCTGGTGTAGCAGAGCAACTGGGGTTGGAAAGGACACAAAACATCTCCTTGCTGCAGAGTACCTCTTTGCAAAGACCATCAACTCAGAGAGGCCTGGAGCAGTGGGCTGCTAGGGTTAGTCCTGATGCTGTGGCATGGCCCATGGGGAGGCTGAGCATCACTGTGCTGAACACTTAGCATCCACAGCAGCCACAGCTTTGCCTTCCTCCTGTCTCCCCCTGCCACATCCAGCCACTATCTTCCCCTTGCTCCCCTCCTGACTGGCCATTAGTCTCCCAGCTCCTCCCAGTTCCTGTGACTTGACTTTTTTTTTTTAAGATAAAAATACAAGTGGACCATTTTTAGCCACTCTAAAGGGCCACAAATACCATTCGCTGACTTTTCGTCTAAAAAAGCAAACACCCAGCAAAGACACTTCAGAAGCAAGTCAGAATTCCAGGAAGGGGGCAGGGGGACATCTCCAGTGATTGATCCTGTATGAGAAGTCACTAAGCTCTGCAAACACCTAAGGGGGTGCAATCAGGGTAGCAGGAAAGTCCCCCCCCCACTCCCCCTGCCCAGCCTCCCCACCCTCTACCAACCGTCATGGGTCACCTTCTATAGGGGGCAGATGCTGCGGAGTGGGGCTGCCTGCCTCCTGTCTGGGTGAAGCCTGGGCTCCTTCCACGTCTGCTAGGCTGGCTTCTTCCCCCTTCTGCTGAGAGCCTGAGGCCGCCTCTGTGGTGGTAGCTGCCTCCATGCTGGGCCTACCCAGAGGCTGTGTTCCAGCTGAAGGTTTTCCTCGGTTGGTGGTGAGGGAGGGGCTGAGCACCTGCTCTCCAGGCTGGCCTCCCAGGGTCCCAATCACAGGCTTATGTAAGTGGGCTGGCCTCTTCCCCACTACCTACTCCCAGCAGAAGGGTGAAATAGGGGCTAGGGGAAGAGGAGGATCAGACAACAGCCCAGAATAGCCACAGGAGGAGGGCCGAGGTAGCCCTGTTATCTTGGGAGAGAGATGACACCCCCTCACAGTACTGGGAGGGAGGGGAGAGATTGAGAACCGACCATCTGAACAGGACCTGGCCTCTGTCAGAGGATTGGATCACATCTCGGCTCCTGACCTCGGGCTCCTCCAGCAGTGCTCAGGACCCAAGATCACACCTTTAAGATCTCCTACATCCAATGAGCAGCAAAGCCTCATCAACATGACCTTCCCAGAGCCCCCTCTCCCACCTCACTCCTTCCCTTTCCAGCAGCTAGCCAAAGGCAAGGTGGTGCAGTGAGGGGTGATTTGGCTCCGCTTGGGCTCTGTCACCAGTTAGTTCTGTGTGTTGTCACACACCCTCTGAACACAGGCCTTGCACAATGCTAGGCAAGTGTTCCACTACTGAGCTACGCCCTCAGCCCTCAGTCAGGAATGTCTATTTTCATCGGTAAAATGGAGATAATAGAAACCGTAGGGTTGTTGTGAGGATTAAGAGAGGTAATCTTTGTGAAGTGCTTAGCAGACTAAGTGCTCCATAAATGGAAGCTATTTTTAGGTCAGGCCAGCATCCCCCCCCCTCCTGCCCCCCTCTTGAAAGCTGTCAATGGCTCCCTTCTTATGAGATAAAGCCCAAAGTGAGAGGCACCAGAGCGCAGGAGGGGAACTCCTTAACTGGAAGGGAAATGTGTGACTTCTGGCTGTACCACTCAGTCACCAGCTGGTGGCTCTGAGCCACAGGTCTATGGAACAAGGGCGGCCAGTGTCATAATTGGGCTGTGGAGAAAATGATTAAAATGCAGGCGGGGTCTGCTTGTATGCAGTGAGTGCTAGTTACCCACTAGTGGCCCATAGGATTTCCAGGTTTACCCTACCATGCATCACCTTTTGTCTGCTCCATAAGTACACTTTCCCATCACACTCCCACTTGCCATTTCCAGAAGCCAGTCTCCTCTGAATTTTTAAAATACAGACTTTAGTTTCAGAGTTGTTTCAGGGTGATAGCCAAGTTGAGTGGAAGTAGAATTACATCCCCCTCCCCCCTAGTTCTCCCCATGGGGAGAAGTCACTGTGGCAGAATGAATGAGCTTACTTATTTAGCCCTCAACTTCAGGGCACTCAGTAGGACCCTGGTAGTCCTTTGCTGTTTGTGCTCAGTCTCTGCAATCTATAGGTTCTGTGATTCAGGACAACCTATGGATATACTTCTGTGTGAGGAACTGATTTATAAGGCACTGGGATGTTTAAAAAGAGTAGTGTGGAGTTTGACTGGATCTGCACTTGTTCCATAACAGAACTATTTTCTTGCCTGACCCAATCAAGGTTACTACAAGTATGAGCAGTGCCCAAATCAGGCTGCTCTTTTATATACCACATTTTGTCATATTTTGATGAGGAAATGGTCCAGCTTTTACTCTTAGCCCTTTATTACACCAAAGGTGTGAAGAATCAAATTTAAAATTCCTTAGGCCTGCCATAAGAAAGTGAAATTTGTTATGTCTGGGGTAGAAGCAGGAATGTGCATTTTCAAAAGCAATCAACAGATACTGGTACAGGGAGTCTTAGAACATAATGTTCAGTTGAATTCCTGAAACTGAACTACCCCCTCTTCTCCCCCCCCCCGAAAATCATGAGGCATAGGAACTCTCTCACCAGTGGCTCACACCTGTAATCATAGCTACTCAGAGGAGGCTGAGATCTGAGGACTTAAGTTTGAAGTCAGCCTGGGTAGGAAAGCCCATGAGACTCTTATCTCCAATTAACCACCAAAGGATACCCAGAAGTGAAGCTCTGGTTCAAGTTGTAGAGTGCTAACTTTGAGCAAAACTGCTCAGGGACAGTACCTGGGCAGAGGAAGAAGAAGAAAAGGAGGGGGAGGAAGGAGAGGAGGAGGGGGAGAGGAAGAGTAAAAGGAGAGGAAGAGGGGTAGAGAGGGGGAGGAGAAGGAAAGAACAACAAGACCTTTGATCATTTCCAGACCAAGATACTGGGGTATTAAATGGTAATGTTGGCCAAAATGGCCAAAGGTTCAAGGCAGTTGGGAGGAACTTCTCGTACAGATACCATTTGGAATGATGCTACTCCTCATCGAAGGACTGAGGACTGTAAGAGCAACTTGGAAACCCTAGGAGGGACAGATACAAGGCTATGTTAAAGTTCTAGCATTGTCTCTTGTCAAACAGGCTACAAAGAATTCAGAAGACCAGTACTCTGTTGCTGTCCAGAAGGATGCACAGCAATGGAAACTAGAGAAGGTGCAGGTATGTGTGTGTGTGTGTGTGCGTGCACACGCACACACACACACACACGTGCACGCACTAGATTTTCTGAAGGGAGACCAAGAGAGCTGCACATAGGAGGCAGACTTTGGATCTGCATAAAGGACAACAAAAGGAAAGAATACAAACAAAAAAAAAGATTTTATCTAATATCCTTCATAATATAAATGCATAGGTCTGGCCTGTTTGTTTGGTGGCAGTTGTGGGGCTTGAACTCAGAACCTGGACATTGTCCCTGAACTTTTGTGCACAAGGTTAGAGCTCTATCACTTGAACCGCAACTCTGGCTTTTTGATGTGTTAATTGGAGATAAGAGTCTCATGGACTTTCCTACCCAGGCTGGATTTGAACCTTGATCCTCAGGTGTGAGCCCCTTGGTGCCCAGCCAGGCCTAGTTTTTAATGGGCTTCTTTTCTAGTTGCTTGAGTTTGATTTCTGAAACTAGAAAATGGAGAAGCTATCACATCAACAAACTGTAGCTTAGTCATCTTGGTAGGTCAGGTAACAAAGTCCAGTTTGTTTATTTCTAACCCAAATACTGCAAATATACAGAAAATTACTGGTACAAAGTTAAACACATCCAGATTTATTTACACAATGCTAAAGAAATTTGAGTTTTATTTTCATCTTGTGGGATTTCATTATGGGATCTGGCTTTGAACTTACATGGCCATTGAAACTTGATTATCCCACCTCACATGCAATTTTCTGTTCCGAGGGAGCAGAAAGCTTGAGTGTTTAGCACACATGCAGTAGTGATCTTAACACTGCTTTACACTCTCATTAGGAAGGCAGCGTCCCACAGCTTGGAGAGGGACCACATGCTCAGAAACAGAGACAAGAGGGGGATGAGCAACAGGCACATGGGGACCCTGAGCATTTCTGTGCAGGAGGATAAGAAGAGAACAACCCAAACCTCCTCTCTGGAGGTTCAAACATGGGAGGTGGTAGAACCACCAGGGGACGGTCAGTCATCCCGCCACACCCGAGGGCATGCGGAAGACAAACACTGCATTAAAGATTTGAGGCCTACCAATAAATCATTAGCATGTACACTATACAGTTTATATATGTATATATGTACATATGTATATATATATAGGTACAGGTTAGTTTATGTTATTCCATATAAACAAGAACGCTTAAGAATGTACTGGTGTGCAAAAAAATGTATACAGCCAGTTGCTGACAGTTTCAAATCAATTTTCTAATTCTTCATGTTAAAATGCAAGGAACCAAAAAAGTCAACACACTCCTATTTCAATTCTCTTTCACCACCCTGAGGGCCAGACAGGCCAATCAGTGGCTGATTCTTACTATACCTCCCTGTCACTATATCATGTAGCAAATATTAAACTTTGGTTTATTCAAAGGACATTCAAGTCCCTGTTAACTTCCCTGCTGGAAGGTAGGTGGTAGAAAGTTGAAAAGCTGCATCCTTTCCTGTTTCAGTCGTTTCAACTACCTGGCTTAATGTGGACATGACAGTGCCATGGTGACCACAAACAGATGTGATCTTAGGAGAGCTCTGAAGAGCTCTCCTAAGAGCAAAGAGAAACTCTATCTAGATGGTTTGGAGAGCAACTAAATGACTAGAGGGACCAGCCACGTCACCGAGGGTTCATGTGGATGGCCCGTGCGCTGTTCTCCATCCTGGTATCATGACCAAGGCTGTGGGATGTCTAGCTATGGCACTGGAGGTGGCCAGGATATACTATTCTGCCACCCCAGCACAGAGACTCAGTAAACCTACAACTAGGAGAGTAAGAAAGGCACCAACCAGCTAATTCTTTCAGAGTCTGCTCAGTTCCAAGCTTCAATGATTGAAACTCTGTAGAAATTCCCAAGCCAACTGTGCAGCATCCAGGACTCTTCTGAGTAGTGTTACCACTCAAGTCCCAGCTGAGGCATGTCTAGAACTGGTCTTTGCTCTCAGTAAAGCCCTCAAATCCCCAAGTCTCAAGCAGGAAGGATGGTGAGTTCTGGATTTAAGAGCTCAGACTACTTGGACAGTCTGGTATAACAAGGCTAAATTCCACTGCTCAGGCCTCTAGAAACCACCCCTTTTGCTGCCATCTTGCTGCAAGTTTCATGATGACACACGTTAGTTTTACCTTTAAGGATAGTATCCCCAGGCTGAGCATCAAAAATCAGATTTTTTTTTTAAAGCTCCAATGGATTTAGATTCTTTTACCCTCTGGTCAAGAGCACACTTCTGTACTATATGACTGGTACAGAAAGCTAATTTGAAGGCAATTCCCAAGCCAACAAAGCCAACCAGCCAGCCATGGCTCAAAGCAGGAGGATGGAGACCACCCATCCATGGTAACTCGCTTTTAGGCTCTTCCACAGGTACCCTCCAAGAGGAGAGGAGCTGCTCCTGAAGACCCATTCAAAATGCATCATTTGTTTTGTTTTCATCCATGAAAAACATGAGCATAAAAATTTCTATTTTCCAAAAATAAAACAAAAGGTCCCTAAATAATGCTCTGAAAGAAATACACGGATCCTTACCCGATAGTACAAGTCATTCTAAGAAAGAAGGCCTGCTCCAAGCAGTCAGCACTTGCCCATACAACAATTTTCCAGGTTTCTGAAACAGTTAGTGTTGCCTGTAACACATTCAGAGGCCCTGGATAACTGACTCAACTTGGTTCCTGCGCTCAAGCACTAGAATGTCAGTGGGTTCAAGTGGCATAATGCAAGTAAAAATGCTCTGAAAACTGCCAAGTTCTACAGAAATCCTAGATATTATTATAAGCAAAGAGCCTTCATCTTAGATGGTTAGAATAGAATATTAATCTTCCTAATCTTAAAACTCAGGGGAGCATAACTATACATTGGCACATCTGCTCACATCTGTCTGGGTTTATGCTGGGAGAAAATGTGTGCTGTAAATAGCTCTTTTCTGGGCATTAAATGAAAATTCACTTTGGGTAGGAGGTCACGGTGGGACAGAAGCTGACACTTTGATCATTTATAAACTGGTCTATCTCTAGAATTATTTAAAAAATTTTTAAATCATGCAAAATGAAAGAGCTAAAAGAACATTCTACCCATAGCAAATACTTCCCTAATTTCATTTTCTAATGGAAGCTCCCTGACATTTAAATTTGCTGCAGTTTCAAATCTCTACATCCATTCCCCCCACCCTCTTTCCCTGCTGCTGTTCATCCATTCTGAGGAGGATAGTACCTAGCCATCTGCTTGCACATTCTGACAAAACTTAATTTGGCACATTTACTTTTTGCTGGCTTTTAGCTACAAAATGAACTAGCAGCAAAATGGCATCTACCAAAGAATGTCTCAGTCATAATTACTGGGAGAAACTGTGACCAGCACAGGAGGAACAGTGAGACAGAAGACTGGCCATACTACATACCTGTGATAGCAAATATTCAAGCTATATTAATGCCAATTATTGCAGCTTTCCATTACTATATGGCCACCCAAACTGGAACTCCATTCTACAATTTATTTAATTTGGAAAAATTTCAAGTGAAAATCTTAAAATTTAATATGAGTCCAATGTATCACACAAAGCATCATCTCACCGGAAATGTGTTTTCAATTGATTCAAAAATTTCATACTAACAAATAACCTGGCAAAATTGCAGAAAAGGATGAAAAGAATAGCTTGATAATACAATTCTGATAACAAAGTCTATAAATCTGAAAACATCCCTAGGAAAAGGCAAATAAACAGCCATTGCAATGGTTTGACAACTAGCCAACATAATGGGCAAAAAGGGGACATGGAAGACTGGGATGGTCTGTCCTTGGGGCTGTACTGTGCTCAATGATGAGCTCCAGCCAAGAGATGGCTGAGCCTGGGCAGACTTCCAGACCAAGCTGTACCCTGTCCTTGAGCAAGTCCACTGGCATATACACAAAGCCCAGCCTGAAAGATTTCAGAAGCAGCCAGAGTTTTGCCTTTAATAGGTGCTAAATCTAGTCAATTCTCTGTTGCTCCTTTCTTCCTGCCCCAAGTTAAAAATATTGCCCTGTTAAGTTTTCCTGATCTAGTATCTTGGAAGCACATGGTTAAGTTAATTGCCAAAGGGCAATTAACAAGAGTATTGCCTAATTAAACAAGAGAAAAGAAAAATCACTGTGGCCTATGGTCCCAAGGGGGTAAAAGTTGCTGCGTGGGGATCTGGGTAAGGAGCTGGCATGCAGTGTTCTTAGAGCAGGGCTGGCCCCAGATGGAGAAAAGCGGACCAGGATATACCAGTCACTCCTGCCTCTATTTTCCTCTCTGTGGCTGTTCCACATGGCCAGCAGGGCCCAGGGACAGCACCTGGTACTACGTGAATGTTGATGCTTGAGCCAGCAGAGAGGTGCAGCACAGACCAGGCAAGTATGGGGTTAGTGAACAATTCCTTCAAATTCCACTTCATTTCCCTCAAAAACAAGCAAACAAAACCCCAGAACCCATACTTTAACAAAAGACAGAACTTGAAATAAAAGGTTAAAGAATTTAAAATCCCCACCCCCCCCTTCTCAAAGCCAATTGTTGAAAGTGTTCAGGGTTCCCCACCCCACCCTGCATTTCTTTAGTGTAGGTCCTTTTGGCTTTGATGGAAGCAGCAGAACCAGAGCTGGGTCCCTCGCAAATGGGAAATTGTTTATTTCCCCAAGTCGGAGCCACAGGGAGTGTAGGAGGTACTGTGGTTCCGACATCCATGCTGGGTCCCAGCTCCTTTGAAGAGCTATTCCAGGAGGTCCTGAAAGAGAGACAGGTACCAAATTATTGGCAGATTTAAAACTTCCTATTTTGAAAGCAATCACCTAGTGTCTGAGTTTAGTAAATCCTGAAGTTATCAAGATATTGCTTGGAGATTATACCTTTGTTGGCTCCAAACATTTATAAAGACTTTTTTTTTTGTCTGTCGTGGGGGTTGAACTCTGGGCCTGAGCACTGTCCCTCAGCTCTTCAGCTCAAGGCGAGTGCTCTACCACTTGAACCACAGCTCCACTTCTGGCTTTTTGGTAATTAATTGGAGATAAGAGTCTCACAGGCTTTTCTGTAGGTGCTGGCTTCAAACCTTGACTCTCAGAAGTTGGCCTCCTGAGTAACTAGATTACAGGCATGAACTACCAGATCCTGGCTCCTCATCATATTTTGATCATAACTAGAAGAATAGCTTTTATTTTCCTATCTTTGGATGTCTCAAGAAGAAGCAGTCTTACCTCATCTGAGTCATCATGGTAGCCACTTTTATTAGCGTGGGAGGCTGTGTCCAAAGCATCCACCCCATCGGCCTCTGCGTGCTGCTGCAGCACAGAATATCGGTGCACCAGGAACCTGTGGGGAGACCTCTCTTAGCCCTCACTTGGTGAGTAGACTCATTTCTTTTCTTTCTTTCTTTCTTTTTTTTTTTTTTTTTGTTGGTTGGGGGGCTTGGACTCTGGGCCTGGGTGCTGTCCCTCAGCTCTTCTGCTCAAGGCGAGCGCTCTACCACTTGAGCCACAGTGTCACTTCTGGTTTTCTGATTGGTTTATTGGAGATAAGAGTCTCTCAGACTTTCCTGCTTGGGCTGTATTTGAAGCATGATCATCAGATCTCAGTCTCCTGAGTATTAGGATGACAGGCATGAGCCACTGACACCTGGCCTTTTTTTTTGTTTTTGCTTTTGTTGGTTGTGGGGCTTGAACTCTAGGTCTGGGCACTGTCCCTGTCCCTAAGATCTTCAGCTCAAGGCTACCACTTTGAGCCACAGTGCCACTTCTGGTTTCCTGGTGGTTAACTGGAGATAAGAATCTCACGGATTTTCCTGCTCCAGGATGGCTTTGAAAAGTGATCCCCAGATCTCAGCCTCCTCGGTAGCTAGGATTATAGGCGCAGGTGCTTTTATACTCGTGGAATGAGTCACAGGCAGTACAGTTGACACACAAAAAATACAAGCTATGAGAAGGTTTGAGCCTGCTTTTTCTGAATTCTCTTACCTTCCACCACAGACATATTTCTTCACAATGAGCACTCCTGCGACAACCGTGACCAGCATTAATCCCACGATGGCCAGAATAATGGGAACAGAATTGGACTTGGAATTCTTGATAAAGTAAAAGAGAAACACAAAAGCTTTTAGGCATGGGTATTCTAGGACTTCACTCAAAGTGGCTGTTCATTCCCCTCCTTTCTCTGAGTGATCTACAGTCCAAGCCATTTGATGATGGTACTTTTCCAACCTGCCAGGATGGACCATCTCAATGTTACCAGGAGACCATCACAACTGGCAGAGGAAAATCTCAACTACAGCTGCCTGGAAACTGCGAGCACAGGGGTTTCAATGTCAAAGTTACACTGAAAGCCCTGGCAACTGCCTAGATAACACATGGTAACAGTGGCTGTTCTATTCCCAGTTTACAAGTCTTGGAAGTTAGGGTGGAGTAGGAAAGGGAAACTAACAGTAGTAGGCTGAACTAATCTAGAACAGAGCTGTCATCTGGGAGGATGCGTGTGTCCATGCCATACCAGGGAGGCCACTATATAGGACATCAAGATTTATGTTTTTACTTATTTTTTGGTATGATTTTGAAATAAGCCTTATCACATGATTGTTTGCGTGTAACCTACCTGGGTCTGGGTGGGAGATAGGAAGTGTGTGTTTTCAGTGTATCCAAGAGGAGGCGGAGCTGGATTCTGGGACAAGCTGTGTCCCTGTGAGCGGGAGTCCTGTGCAATCACACACACAAACACTCTAAGGACAACCACCAGCAGTCCAGGGCAGGGGTGCAGAGAAGGAGGAACGTTCCCCCTTACAAATACACACACCCACACACTCTTCTCCCATTGCCTCCTGAGTCCCACCCTTTGTCAGACTCTCACCCCAGAAGAGAGGAGGTGACTACAGATTATCCTGCTCAGCCTTTCAAATTACAGACGGGAAACAGGGACCTCCAGCTTAGCTCCCTGAGTCACATTGCTGTCCCACTGCTTTTACTTCTTTATTTTTTTTTAATCAAGAATAAATATCAATAGCTGGGCTCCGGTGGCTCACACCTGTAATCTTAGCTAATCAGGAGGCTGAGATCTGAGGATCGAGGTTTAAAGCCAGCCTGGGCAGGAAAGTCTATGAGACTCTTATCTCCAATAAACTACCAGAAAACTAGAAGTGGTGCTGTGGCTCAAACGGTAGAGAGCTCGCCTTGAGCTGAAGAGCACAGGGATAGCACCCAGGCTTAGTTCAAGCCCACGACCAAAAAAAAAAAGAATATCAGGAAGTTTCCTTTTCTCCAAACCCCAACCACATAGTTCAGTTCCATAGTTTTGTAATTAGCTTTATAAGTTGCCTCTATACCAAAGCATCCCACTGCACCACAGATCAGGTTTGCATTGTGAACACCTTTGCCATGACTTAGTACAAAAATCCACCCTATATTGTACAATGCTCTTACCAGCACTCTGGGTCATGGTGCTTCTTTTTGTTATATATTTAAATTTTTCAGCCAATATGTAATATTTATACATAGGAATAGAGTACAGTATGATATTTCAATGTATACACATGCATCACACACTGATGGCCAACCTTCTTGAGTGTTTTACCTAAATGGCTCTGAAGTTCAGGAATTTCTACAACTCTGCTTCTAGGATTTTTACAGTCCTACAGAATACTAGTTATCCCCACCAAGAAAGAGCTTTTTATGAGATGAGCTTATTGGGTCATGCCATGAGTCCTTTACCCTAATAGTTTCCTGTGTACAGGTATAATTTTGATCTTTTCTGACAGAACATGAAATCCCACTTGTACCTAAAATCTAGATCTGTTTGAACATACCTGCTTTTGGGGATTCAAAAAGTTGCTTGTACATTTCTTTTTCAAGTCCTTTACTTCTCGAGCTGGATTCATCCCACCTTGGCATCTGTCTCCTGGAATTTTCCGGTATCTGAAAGGCAGAAGAGAAAGTTTGTTTACAGGGGTTTGTACTTCCTGGTAGTGGCTGTATTGCTTTCTGAGAAAGGTGTGCAGTTTGTGCTCAGAGCTGCTGGGCTGTGGTAAAAGCCCTTGGGGCACCTGGTAGAGGCAGGATGGCCAAACCTGAGCCGTGGCCAGAATGGCAGTAGCAATAGAGTAACCACATCTGCTACAGGAATTGTAGGCCAATGTAATTTGATAAGCCATGGAAAATATGGAGCCTCAAGGAAAACAAGTTTCTCAAAGTCTACCAAGTCTTTTTACAGCAGTGGCTATGACAGAGAGGAATTGGAATCTAAAATGACAAATGGGACACAACAAGGACATCTCACCCATTTGTTGTCAGATGTTCTTCCCTTCCATACAGACAAAACTCTAGGTCATGCCCCTTTAGTTCTGGCTGTTCCACACACTCTGAATCATTTTCTGGACGGAAGTAGCCAAAATCACTGCAAGAGTCAACATTAAGACAGTTTTCAAAGTGTTGGAGAGACAGTAAATGACTAGCTATGATGGGTTTATGTGGAGTAATGAATTATTAATATTCTAGTCTAAAACTCAATTTCTTTTTTTTTGGACAGGAAACATCCTTCTTGGTGTTTTACCTTGCCATTTTCTATAATTTTTTTCCCCTCTTCCTTGTTTATATACCTTTACTATTGCTAGGTCAAGATTGCTGGGGCTGGTTGCTGGCTCTGTCCAATGGTTAACTGGTTAACTATCTGGTGTGATTATACTATTTGGCCAATTATTAACGCTTGGTTCTCTTTCTGTGTCTCAATTTCTTTGATAAGAAGCAGCACTCTCACTTCTTATTGAGAAGGATTTCAATATTGTTTTGTGTTTGTTTATCTCTATAAGGTATCAGTCTTTTGCTTTCTCTCAGACAGGACAGGGGCTTTTGGGGGGATCTCGGTCAATATAGGTACCAAAGGAAATCCTCCAGGGTACAGTGGCAGATGGATGGCTGCCTGGTTACAACGTAGTCTCGACCATTCTGACAGATGGATGACTTGCGTAGCCTCAGGTACTGCTCTTTATAGCCCAAGATGCAGCCATCTTCATGATCCCCAGGGTCTGTAGAGTGTGCCAGCCATACAGTGTAGTCTTCTTCTTCACCTAAACGACAGATACACTGTTCAGAAGCTGTGCAGCACACATCCCACCACAGGAGGCAGCTGCCAGGCTGTAGGAGGAATGAGGGGAGGGAAGACCGGAATGTGTGACTTGATCTATTGCTCGACTGTGGAACTGCGAACAAAAAAGTGGCATTATTCTAGAGCCTCCCAGTAATTGCATTCCTTTGTGCCAAAGGAGGGTTCTTGCCATTGCATTATTCTATATTAGCAAAAACTTCACTTGTTTTGAAGTAGAAAGCTGCAAAGGGGGTTCTAGTTTCTTCCAAAGTGAGACACTGCTGTCTGTCTTACTTTACCCATGCCCTCCATCCAGAGCAACTGGCAATTCCTACTTCAGAGAATCTTTGCTCAGAAGAAAATACTAATTACCCAGGAGCATTAAGTTCAATTTCCCATGTCTTAATTTGCATTAAACAGAAGGGACAACAGCCTCTTTTGGATTGATGATGACAACATTCCCTGGCTCAATATATCCTTTTATCCTTTCATTCATTCCTGGAAAACCTACTCAGAAGCTATGACTTAAAGACTGGGGATTAGTTTTTTTATCCTTCAGGATATGAAGACCAGCCACAAAGCCAGCTAGAGAGCAGGTGCTTAACAAATCTTTTAATGATGTTAAAAAATTTTAGAGATAACTGTAGAACTGCCTGCTGAGGGGAAAACTCCAGCCAGTTTTTCTTAATAGCTTCTTTAATGACTTTAGATGACAATAGGCTTCAGTTTTAAAACTGTACTTAAGCATCTTGTAAAAAAAAAGAAGTAAGGTCCTAAATAAGAGCTCTGTTTCTTTGGGAGTTGCTGAACTAACACCTGAGGAAAGGGACTAACATTCAACAAAAACATCTAGGAACTTTAAGTCTTTGGTTTTATCCCACCAATGTGTGAACAAGGTCACTCTTTCTCCAGTATTTTCTTTTGTGCTTCACTTTTCTCAGTGTAATGTCAGCATCTTTGGCAAAGAGTCTGGGTTTGCTTTTGACCACTCTCTGTACATTGTCAGCCTCTTTCTGAAGCCATTTTCTGGGCCTCTATCATGTCTTCTAGTGTGAAGTCACACCACTTTGAAGAGATCAGTGTGAACTTCATTCTTACCCAGTGGTTGTGACTGACAGTCAAGCTAAAACTTCAACATTTTGAGAGGTGACACAGTCAACACTTTCCCCTCTTTACAGTCCACTACCTTTGGCTACACCCCTGAAATGTCAAAATAATTTTAGACAAGAATACACATGTACAGGGCTGGGAATTTGGCTCAGTGGTAGAGCACTCGCCTTGCATGCTTAAGGCCCTGGGTTCGATTCCTCAGCACCACATAAGCAAAAAGAAAATAGCCGGAAGTGGCACTGTGGCTCAAGTGTTAGAGTGCTAGCCTTGAGCTGAAGAGCTGAGGGACAGCACCCAGGCCCAGAGTTCAGGCCCCACGACCGGACCCCCCCCCCAAAAAAAAAAAAGAATACTCATGTACTGTTCCTATAAGGCAGAAAAAAAGTCTCACAAAGGTACAAGAGATCTTTCTACCATTGTGAGAGCTACACTGTCCTATCAGGTAGCCCTAAGCCACAGCTACTTCGGGCTGAGAGTTGCTCTAAGTATTAAGCCTATACCAGATTTCATAGACAGAAAACAAAATGTGAAATATTTCAACAACCTTGTCTCAATGTTTACATGTTTTAGTTATAGGAAAATAGAAATCTGTCAATAAAATGGATTTCACCTTTCTTTTTACTTTTATAATGTACTTGACAGGATGATTTATTTTATATATGTAGCCCTCATATTTCTCTTCACAGTGCTAGTTCTAAGAAAATCAGCTGTTCTGATTCCACTGCTTGATCATTTGCACAAACACCTTCCAACCTCAACCTCTTTTTTTTTTTTTTTGCCAGTCCTGGGGCTTAATTCAGGGCCTGGGCACTGTCCCTGAGCCTCTCTGTGCTCAAGGCTAGTGCTCTATCACTTGAGCTACAGTGGTACTTCTGGCTTTTCTCTTTATGTGGTACTGAGGAATGGAACCCAAGGCTTCATACCTGCTAGGCAAGTACTCTACCACTAAGCCAACTTCCCCGCCCCCCAACCTCTTTTTATATGCATATATGTTTATCCCAGCTAAAGGGGATTAAACTGGATGATTAGGGAAGAAGAGTCTTAGAAAATTCCAGGGGAGATACTCACAATTCCTTTCAAGAATATCTTTAAAGTCAATGGTGTAGGAGACCCATTGGCGGGTGAGGAAAGATTCTGTGAAGCCCCAAATGCTGATATTCATGGACCTGGCTCCAGGTTCTGATGCTAGACCAGTGAAATAGATGGGTTCCCTGGTGAATGTGTAGGTTTGCCAGCATTGACCTTCATCTGTGGAGAACCTGAAATAACCATTAAAGAAAGATCATGACAGACAACTAATGTACTGGGAATATCAGGAAAGCACTATGGCTGTTTGGTCCCCAACACGAGAAAACCCTGTATTTAAAGGTCATGATTTACTTGCTGACCATTATTTTAATTAAATATTATTATTAATATTAATTTTTGGTGCCAGTCCTGGGGCTTGAAATCCAGGCCTGGATGCTGTCTCTGAGCTTTTGTGCTTAAGGCTAGTGCTCTACCACTTAAAACAGCAGCTCCACTTCCAGCTGCTTTTAGTAGCTAATTGGAGATAAGAATCTTATCGAATTTCTTGCCTGGGCTGGTTTTGAACCACAATCCTCAGAACTAAACCTCTTAAATAGCTAGGATTACAGGTATGAGCCACTGACGCTCAGCTCTTTTATTATTATTATTATTTTTGTTATTATGGGCCATGAACTCAGGGCCTAGACTCTGTCTCTTAGTCTCACAGGGATTTTTCTGCAGCTCTCAGATCTCAGCCTCCTGAGTAGCTAGGATTAGAGGTGTGAGTCACTGGCACTTGGCCTATTTTAATTTTTAAAGTATTTCATTGTGATGTGTCTATGTGTGCATATAGTGTGCTCTGATCAAATTCACCCTTATATTACTCTTTCCCCCACCTCTCCTTTTTATTCATTCATTCCTTTATTCATTTATTCATAAGTTTTTGATAGTTCTCTGTTCTATTTTTATATATGCATATAAAATGCTTTGAGTGTATTAGTTAACAAAGCAGAGGAAAAGGTACATTTACAGAAAACATGGATGTAAATACCTTTATAAAATTTATTTAAAGAAAAGAAAAGGTAGTGCACTGACTCAAGTAAGAATGGGCTTCTAAACTTTCTAAAAATTATCTTCAAGTAGTTGTACAAAGGGGTTTCAGTTTAACATGCCTATTTCTATGTACAATGCATCATAATCAGTATTACTCTTTCTATCATTCTTTCCCAGGATTCTAAATTAATAAACTCAAATTACATGATAAAAACTTGTACCTAAGTAATTTCGAATCTAGAGTGCTTGACCATTTCTGTAATATTTTTGTTGAGAAAAATATTTTTTAAATGTGATAAAACTTGTTAGCTAGAAGGGGTCAGAGGGAAAAGCAACCCATTTATTTCAAGTTGCTCTAAACACAATCACTTCCAGTACTTTCCCTACAGCTCAGCAGAGTGCAAAAATCTGAAACAGGGTCTGACTTTCTCATCAGACAAAGAATATTCCCAGGGCTGCCCTGTATGTAGGTATGCGTGGGGAGCTGAGCTCATGCATACTTAATCACATTGATAGGATGGCTGCTGTGCTCGATGGCCACAATGATGCCTCCAGAATCCAGGATGGTATAGTGGTGGGGTCCTTCCAGCATCTTTGTCCAGGAGTAACCCCCATCATCTGAGATGTAAACATCTGGGACCATCACTGAGATGGCATCCCCAACACTACCTGCAATATAAAGCACCAACTCATCAGCACACACTGACAATGAAAGAGAGAGGATTTACTGACAGAATAATTCTGATTATTGCTCATCAGGTCTTTGACAGTAGAACTGGAGACCACTAAAACTTGGTAGAGGAAGAAGTCACTTCACTCTCCTAGGTAGAAGTCTATTTAAAAATCAAAGCAAGCTGGGAGCCTGTGGCCACACCTGTAATCCTAGTTACTCAGGAGGCTGTGAGCTGAGGATTGTGGTTTGAAGCCAGCCTGGGCAGGAAAGCCCTTGAGACTTTTTATCTCCAATTAAAAAAAAAAGGGGGGGGATGGAACTGGGCTGTGGCTCAAGTGGTAGAGTGCTAGCCTTGAGCACAAAAGCTCAGGCACAGTACCCAAGCCCTGACTTTAAGCCCCAGGACCAGCACCAAAAATAAATAAATAACTTAAGCATTGTTATAGTGCAGGAAATTTCTACTAGGGGTTAAAGACATGGCTCAGTAGGTAGAGTGCTAGCCAATGAGCAAAAGTGTCAGGTACCTATTTTGAGTCCTGGTTTCGGACTAAAAAACAAAAACATTCTACTAAAGAAATACAAAGGCCATTTGCAGTGATTTTTCTCACAGGCTATGCTGAGTTTCTCTGTGCTCAGCTACTTCTGTCCATGGTGGCGGGAGGGAGGGTGCTTACCGTGAGCGATGACTATGCCCACAGCATTAGGTTCTGAGAGTGGAGCCATTGGAACATTCAGTTTTTGGGAGATGCTGTAAGAAGCATGAATATGAAGGCTACACTGTGAAGAGAAATCAAAGCTCAGATTAAAACCAAAGGCACAATGTCCCTACTCATTTCACAGAACCCCCAACACTTTGAACTTGACCCAGACTTCAGTGGAGGTAATCTGATTTTTAAATTGTAGAAAAGTATGTATTTCAAAAAAATTATCATTTTAGGGCTGGAAAGGTGGCTCAGTGGTAGAGCCTTGCATGCCTGAGGCCCTGGGTTCGATTCCCCAGCACCACATAAGCAAAAAGAAAAAAGCCGGAAGTGGCGCTGTGGCTCAAGTGGTAGAGTGCTAGCCTTGAGCTGGACAGCGCCCAGGCCCAGAGTACAGGCCCCACGACCGGACCCCCCAAAAAAACAATGATCACTTTAGCTTTTAAAGTATATATTTCATGAGTACTAAGATTATTCTTTAATTTTTTTCTTTTATTGTTATTTAAAAGGTGATGTACAGAGGGATTACGGTTAAGTCAAATAAAGAATACATTTCTTTTTGGACAATGTCACACCTTCCCTCACACAGTATATTCTTTTTAAAGAACATTTAATAATCTTGCAAAACTGAAACTATTACCCTTTAAGCAACAAGTCCTACTTCTGCCTCCCAATAGCCCTAGCAATCACTGTTCTAATTTCCATTTTTCTACTGACTACTCGAGGTACCTCATATATATGAAATTATATAGTATACGTTTTGTGGCAGGTTCATTTCACTTAGCCTTTTCTGAAGGGTCATCTCTATTGTTAGTGTATGCTAGAATTTTCTTTTTTTGTCAGTTGTGGGTCTTGAACTCTGGGTCGGGACGCTATCCCCGAGCTCTTTAGCTCAAGGCCAGTGCTCTACCACTCAAGCCATAGCACCACTTCCAATTTTCTGGTGGTTAAGTGGAGATAAAAGTCTCATAGACTTTCCTGTCTGGGATGGCTTTGAACCACGATCCTCAGATCTCAGTCTCCTGAGTAGCTAGTATTATAGGCATGAGTCACTGGCATCTGGCTCAGAATTTCCTCTCCTTTAAAGATTGGATAATATTCCATTGTGTGGCATTGGAACTAAGAAGTGAATTTAGTAAAGTACCAGTATACAAAATCAACATACAAAAATATACACTAGCAACTTCATATACAAAAAAGAAACCAAGTATTACTCACTAACACCCACTTATGATAGCATAAAAAAGATTAATGGCAAAAGCAAGAGGAGGGATGGTAGGATGAAAAGTACATTGATCAGTGGCACTAAGTTATAGTAAAAAAAATCCTGGCATGCTTTTGCACAGTAGAGTAACATACTGATAATATTCTGCATGGTTCCAAAAGCTAGAATAAAATTTGAATTTTTTTCATAAAGAAATAACAATGCTTGAGATCACAGATAGGTTTATGATGATTAGAACAGTACACAATATATACAAGTATTCAAATGTTATATTGTATGCCATATACATGTATTAATTCTATGTATCTATTAAAACTTTTGATTAGAAAGTCATGCTCTGAAGCTCAGCACAGTGGCTCATGCCCGTAATCCTAGCTCCTAGGAAGTATTCAGTAAGTGGAGATGTAAAGAATTGTGTTTCCAGACTAGCCAAGCAAAAAGTTCATGAGATCCCAGCTCAACAAATAGCTGGATGGGAGGGTGTGCACTGGTCATTCCAACTTCACATGGAAGTATAACTAGGAGGGTCACAGCCCAGGTTGGCTCAAATATAAGCATGAGAGCCTATTAGAAAAATTACAAAAGCAAGTACTAGAGTGCCTGTCTGGCAAATAAAAGGCCTTGAGTTCAAACTATAGTACTGACTAAATAGATAAATTAATTAATAATAAAATAATAAATTTATTTCTAAAAATAAATTTATTTTGGGTAAATACTGAGAAATGACTAAAGGCATAGCTCAAATGGTACAGTGCTGGCTTTGAGCATAAAAGCTCAGGAACAGTGTCAAAGCACTGAGTTCAAGACCAAGGACCAGCACCTCCCCCCCAAAAATATTGAAACAGCAACCTACAGAACAGGACAAAATATTAACAAAGTAATTCAGTTTAAAAATGCACAAGGGCCAGGCACCAGTGGCTCACACCTGTAATCCTAGCTACACATGAGGCTGAGATCTGAGGATCGCGGTTCAAAGCCAGTCCAGGCAGGAAAATCCATAAAACTTCAATTAACCACCAGAAAATTGGAAGTGGTGTGGCTCAAATGGTAGAGCACTCACCTTGAGCTGAAGAGCTCAGGGACAGCACCCAGGCCCAGATTTTAAGCCCCATAATCAACCAACAACAACAAAAAAAATGCATAAGGATGTGAATAGCCATTTTTCAAAAGACATATACTAGCCAGAGGGCATATGAAAAACAAATGCTCTCAATATAACTAATCATGAGGGGAATGAGAGTAAAAAATCACAATACTATATCTGCTAGAATAGCTGTTAACCAGAAGACAAAATATAAGTGTTGAACATGTGAAGAAAAGGGAACTTTTTTGTGGGGGTTTGAACTCAGGGTTTTAGTACTTACTAAGCAGGTACTTTACCACTTGAGTCATGCCTCTAGTCACTCTCAGTATTTTCCCAAAGGAAAGGAGATCAGAATCTCAAAGAAATATCTGTACTCCCCTGTTCATTGCAGGTTAACTCATAAGAGCCAAAATACAGACTCAATCTAGCTATCCTTTTGATGGATGCATGGATGAATGGATAAAGAAAATGTGATACATATATACAATGAGCTATTATTCAGCCTTAATAAAAAGAAATCCTGATATTTGCATTTACATGGGATATTATGGTAAATAAGCCAGGCTCAGAAAGACAAATACTGTGTGATCTCATTTATATGTGGAATTTAAAAAAAGAAGAGAAGAGTGAGTAGATGTTGGTCAAAGATTACGAAGTTTCAGTTATGCAGGAGGAAAAAGTTCTGGGAAGCTAAAATCAAGATGGAGAAGACTATGGTCTATAAAACTGCATTGCATGTTTGAAATTTTTTTGCTGAGAGTAACTCCTAAATATTCTCACCTTTCACACAATTAAAAGGTAACTGTGAGGTTATATTAATTAGTTTGATTCTGGCACTCATTTTACAATGTATACATATGCAAAACACCACATTGTACATTATAAATAAAGATCATTTTAATTTATCAATTATACTTTAATAAAGCTGATTAGAAAATAAATGTCAGAAAGCAGTTGAGGTCAAGGCAGGACAAAAATTAGTGTTCTCAAATGGTAAATATGTTATGTATATTTTACTACATAAAAAAGTTCAAATTAAGAAAATGAAGAAAAGTGATTACTAGTTCTAACTGGCTGGGTACAGAGGAGGGTTACGATTTCCATCAATTCTAATTTTTCAGGGTTTGGGTACAACTTCAACCAGGGCCACTGACAGGGAAGGTACATGCAGCATGTTTAAGGCATAGCAGTGGTTTCAACCAGGGATGTCAGCAATGAAATGCACAGTAACAATAAAAAGATGAGAAGGGGGAGGCCCAGCCTTGATTCACAGGCAAAGAGCAACCACAGACTCTCTTAGGAGGAATCAAGCATGAAAGCCTGAGGTGGCAAAGCAAAAAAAGAAGCTTCTATCTGCCCCTGGTAAAGCAAGGAGGGTAGATGAAAGGCCAGGAGGAAAGGGAAAAGGGTCAAGAAGGAGGAAGCAGACTCAGTAGCACTCAGAGGAGGAGGGTGAGTGGGGAGTTATTCCACAACATCTAAGGCTCTTAAGCAGAAACTCCAGGCTAGAAAAGTAGAATCCTTGTCAGCAGGGTATGAGGATTGCTCAGGAACTACTTGCATTCCACATGTTCACTGTTGAAGGGAACTCCCAGTGTTCCCCTGGGCTCATCTTAAACTCTGTGAAGAGCGAGAAGAGCTAGATACAAAGCTTGTCCATTTCCTTTTCTCTTGTCTGTCAAGGCCTGTCACTTCTGGAATCTAGGCTCTCTGGGAGCGGCTATTTGTGTGTCTAGTTCCCAGACCCTCCTCAGAGAGGCCTGGTCTGCCTTCCCAAGTACCAGCAACATTACTACTCAGGAGCTACATGAGTCAGGCAGAGGGGAAAGAAGACTGGATGCTCTGGCCAGCACTGCTATGGACAGCTGCATCTTGGCTCCCTGCAAGTTTTTTTAGTCTTATCACTGCCATATTGATCCTTAACTAATAATCAGCACATCTACCCATTCTTTTTCCAACCAGAAGTTAGCCCTTAGTTTTGTTCTTTTTTTTTTTTTTTGAAACAAGTAATCCATAGTATCTTGACCTTTCCACACAGTTCCTATTTCCCAAATTCTAAATGAACTTCTCCGTTTCCAAATCTTCCATCTGAAGCTGTAGACCTAATTTAGTAAGACTGAACTATTCAAAAGCCTGGACCAGGCTGGAGCAGAGAAGCCTGGCTGCTTTTCTACACACACACACAAATGGATAACAGATGCAAACCAACCTCATTCTTGTTCTTTGCTGTAGCATCACATTCGCTATTCTCAGGCTTCCTCAGGTGCTTCCACCTTCCTCCCTGATCAAAAGTGATCATGGTCTGGATAGAGTTATCTGAGTGGGAAAAGAATGACCATAAGCCCAGTACACTAGAGGCACCCAATTAAAGACACTGTAATTCTCTCTGTAGGCATTTTAACACTGGATAAAATGGTTCAGGGTTTGGTGAGTAACTGAGCAACACTTGAAATATGAGATCTGAAGAAAATGCTAACGATATGTTTTATGATATAGTTTAGATCTCTTTTCTTTTCTTTTTTCCTTTTTTTTTTGCCAGTCATGGGGCCTGAACTCTGGGTCTGGGCGCTGTCCCTCAGCTCTTCAGCTCAAGGCTAGTGCTCTACCACTGGAGCCACGGCGCCACTTCTGGCTTTTTCTGTTTATGTGGTGCTGAGGAATCGAACCCAGGGCCTCATGCTTGCAAGGCATGCACTCTACTGCTGAGCTACCTTCCCAGCCCTCTTTTTTCCTTTTTTGTCAGTTGTAGAACTTGAACTCTGGGCCTGGGTACTGTCCCTCAGCTCTTCAGCTCAAGGCCAATGCTCTACCACTTGAGCCACAGTGCCACTTCCAGTTTTCTGGTGGCTTATTGGAGATAAGAGTCTTATGGACTTTCCTGCTCAGGCTGGCTTTTTTTTTTCTTTTTTTGGGTCTGGTTGTGGGGCCTGAACTCTGGGCCTGGGTGCTGTCCCTCAGCTTCTTCAGCTCAAGGCTAGCACTCTACCACTTGAGCCACAGTGCCACTTCCGGTTTTTTTTCTTTTTGCTTATGTGGTGCTGAGGAATCGAACCCAGGGCCTCATGCATGCAAGGCAAGCGCTCTACCGCTAAGCCACCTTCCCAGCCCCTCAGACTGACTTTGAACCACACAGTTTAGATCTTAAATGTCCCCTCTATTGTTGTGTTAAAAGCTTGGTTGCTAGTCCGTGACACTACTGGGAAGTGATGGAATCTTTAAGAGGTGAGACTTACTGGAAAGAGGTTGCATCATCAGAAGCCATGACCTTAAAGCTGGTATTGGGGATTCATTTTCTTTTCATCTTTGAGGTGAAGGGCTTCTTCTACCATACATTCTCCCAAACAGTGGGAATAACCATCCATAGACTGAAACTTTCAGAACTGAACCAAAGCAAACCTTTTCTCTTTAAAAGCTGGCTACCCCGGTTATTACAGTAACAGAAAACCAGTACATTTCCACATTTCCATTCAAAACAAATAGGTTGGTATTCATTTGCTTTCCTTGTTTGATGCCTCTGAGGGAAATCTACCAAAGGAAGGTATATTAATCTTTATTTGGCCAAGGCCATGACACCAGGCTTGCTTTAGAGACCCTCATAATTTGAATATGTGTGCTTAAGCATGAATAAATATTATTGTTTCTCCACTACCCCATATCTTATATAACTTTTCCTTTTTCTCCCTTATGTCTCATCTCTCTGTTTTCCTTCTCATCTCTCTGTCTCATTCTCTGTCTTCAATTATATAAACTATTACAGGCTTAGGGTTAGAGATAATATGCTTTAAGTTTTCAAATAATACCAAATAAAAAAGCAATTGAAAATTCACTTATTCAACAAACATTTATTGAGGGTCCGCTATGTAGAAAAACTTTTGTAGGCCTTTGAGAATATATCAGTGAATACAACAGATTAAAATAAATTCATAAAATATATATTGCAGAAGGCAAGAGAAGCATTAGACATAGTAAATAAGTAAATTATATAGTATGTTAGAAAACAAGTTCTATGGAAAAATCTTGTGCATCTAAAGGTGGATTGGGAGTGTATATATGAGGAGAGGAGGGAAGATTGGAATTGAAAATAAGATAGCCAGGGTGGATCTCATTCAGAAAGTAACACATGAGCAAAGGCTTGAAGGAGGAAGCACTCAGCTTAAAGAAAACAGATGGAAATGTCAGTGCAGATACATAATGAATGAATATATGTACCTAGTATGTACTAATAAATGAATATATGTACCTGGACTGGCAAGGGGTTAGTGTTAGTGGCAAGAGTGAATGAAAGAAGACTTGAAGAGGAGGTCAGAGAGGAAAAAGCTAGCCAGTGTCATGTAGGACTCTGTAGGCAATTACAAGGAATTGACAAAATAAAAAGTCCTCACCTCCTACCAAAATAACAAATATATCAATATTTAAGAGTCCTTGTATTTGGGAGTAATGTATTTGTTTGCAAATTTGAGCCTTACTAGCATGAGCTTGTAGCTTCATTATGTAGAAAATTAGATAAATTTTGGCCAGCCCTTGCTATGCCCTCTGTAAGAAGAAAAGTAGCTCAAATTCAGATTACCTGCTGCCTGCCTGCCTCCCTCCCTTTCTTCCTGCCTTCCTTCCTTCCTTCCTTCCTTCTTCCCCCCACCCTCAGTCTCTTTCTGTGTATGTATGCATGCTCACATGCACACGCGTGCATGTATGTGAGTACTAGGGTTTGAACTCAGGGCCTTGGTACTGTCCCTTAGCTTTTTTTGCTCAAGGCTAATGCTCTACCACTTGAACCACAGCTCTGCACTTCTCTCTTTTTAGAGGTTACTTGGACATAAGAATCTCATGGACTTTCCTGCCTAGGCTGGCGTTGAACAATAATTTTCAGACCTCAGCCTCCTGAGTAGCTAAGATTATAGGCGTGAGTCACTGGTGCCTGGCTTTCAGACTCATTTCAATGTGTCGGAACCTTCCACTATAGAGGTTCAGGCATATAGAAATGAGCCTGTTGCTATGTATCTTAACAATATAAACAATATAGATTTTTGTATCCACTGTTGCTTTGCTCTATGGTTAATTGCCATAACTTAAATATAGGGAGCCAGAATTTATATATGTAGGCAAAGCAAACACTTTTCTATGGGCCAAGACCCTAGGAGCCAAGAACTCATCAGGTTCCTTGGAGGCCTCAAATCCTAACACACTGAACTTAAAGAGCAAGGCAGATGAATGGTCATGACAAGCCTTACCTTCTGAAAGCATGCTTGTTATGTAGACCCCACGGAGGGAAGTCACATTGGTAAAGTCAGTCTCTCCCCCTGTGGTTGTATAGAGATGTCTGTCCAAAGACTTGGAGTAGACAATGCCTCGATCATCAGAGGTAAAGATAGTGCCAAATCCAGTGTCTAAAACATGCAAACAAATAAAAACAGTAAGTCCCAATAGGAATGATAGTGTAGCCAAACAAGTGATTTTGCCTAACTGGCCTAGCACATTTACCAATTGTTTCTCCAGATGAAAATTAAGACTTGAGAGTTCATCAAAATTTTCAAAACCCATCTTTACTTATAGTACCCAGCTTAGTGCCTGGAATATGGGAGATGCTGAGTTTGTTGAATGACTTAACCACATGCCAGAGAAAATACATTTCTCAATCTTGTACTTTAGTTTCTCAAGCTATTTATAGTGAAGAATCTTGTGTGTGTGTATGTGTGCACACATGTGTGCATGTGTGTGCATGTGCACACTAACACTGGGGCTTGAACTCAGGAACTCATGCTTTCACTTGGAATTTTCAAGGACTCAATGGTCTCACTTGGATTTCCATTCAAGGCTGGTGTTTTACCACTTTAGCCACAGTTCCAACTTCCATGTTTTCACTGGTTAATTAGAGGTAAGAGTCTTTAAGAGTTATCTGCTCAGGCTGGCTTTGAACTATAATCCTCAGATCTCAGCCTCCTGCACCACTAGGATTACAAGTGTGAGCCACAGGTGCCTGGCTAGGATCAATTTTTAAATTTTCAGTATGTCAGAACAGATGCTTTCATAAAATGTAATAAAAACTAGCCGGGCACTGGTGGCTCACGCCTGTAATCTTAGCTACTCAGGAGGCTGAGATCTGAGGATCGCGGTTCAAAGCCAGCCCGGGCAAGAGAGACCGTGAGACTCCTATCTCCAATAAACCACCAGAAAACCGGCGGATGGCGCTGTAGCTCAAGTGGTAGAGTGCTCGCCTTGAGCTGAAGAGCTGAAGGACAGCCCCCAGGCCCAGAGTTCAAGCCCCACGACCGACAAAAAAAAAAAAAAAGTAATAAAAACTAGTAGAAAAATAAAATAGACATGCCAGGTATGGTGCCTACTTGAAGTCCTAGCTATTCTAATAAACAGAAGGATCATGGGTTCAAAGTGGCCCTGGCAAGGTTATTATGATCCTATCTCAAAAACAAAATATAAAATGAAAGGACTGGTGGCATGGTATAAGTGGTAGAGTGTTTACCAACAAGCTAGAGGTTCCAAAACAAATAAAAAAGGACCAATGGTGTGGTTCAAGTCATAGGGCTTGTCTAGCAAGTATTGCCAAAAGGAAAAAAAAAAGAGATAAATATAAGACACTGTCCTTAGATTCAACATATATAAAATTACTTTGTCAAACAGTGTATGAGTTTTTTTTTAAGCCTCGTCTGTTGGTGCATGTCTTATTCCAGAACTAGAGAGGCTGATACAGGAGGATCTCAAGTTCAAGGCTAGCTTGGGCTACACAGTCAGAGCCAGTCTCAAAAACAAAACAAAAATAGTTTCTAAATCTTTCCTTACTTATTTGGTAACAGTGAGTTTGCAAATTTCTACCAGTCTGATGACTACTCTGAGCAGCTCTGATTTAGAATATGTGAACATATTCATAACTACTGTAGACTATGAAAGTGGGAGGGCCTCAAAAGTTGGTCAAAGCTAGTCTTGGCTTCATGATTTTACTGTCCCAGCCTACCAAGTGCTGGGATTACAGGTGTTAGTCACTAGGCCTGGATCAGATGAACTTCTTTTATCTCAGAGTAATTAGAAGGATGTTAAACAATTTCTAGAGTTAAGAGGAAAAGTTAACATATAAAAAGAGAAGTTTCTCAGATCATTACTCAAAGCTTAAATATTTATGCATTTGAGGATGGACTCTTACCCCCGGGTTCATCTACATGCATGAATACCATGTCATCATTAGCTGCCAGAATAGAATAGAATTGTTCCTGCCCCACAGAGGGGAGCTGGGCCATGCTCCATGTGTCCCCTTGATCTGTTGACACGTGGATCCTTCTTGTTGTATCCTGGAATAAATATGCCATATATCTTATCTATCTATCTTTATAACCTTCTGTTAAGATGCCATGTACAGGAACAGCATTTTTAATAGTTACTGTTCATTCTTCAGTGGGTATAATCGCAATAAAAGATCATAGTGCCAATTACCAAAGCAATTTCTAACCCCTTCCAGACAACAGAAGAACGAATTCTATTCTAAGTAAAATTACCTTGTTTGTTCATTTTTTTTTCCTCTTTGACTCTGTCCTTCTGGTATGATCCTCCCAATCTCTGATAATCATCTCTTTCAAGAGAGTTAAGGATTTGATTGGACCACCATTAGCTTTGCTTTATAGCTATTTGTATATTCTTTTCTCTTTCTTTCTCTCTCTCTTGTTTTTTAAAT
Source organism: Dipodomys ordii (assembly GCF_000151885.1). NCBI lineage: Eukaryota > Metazoa > Chordata > Mammalia > Rodentia > Heteromyidae > Dipodomys > Dipodomys ordii. The sequence continues at coordinate 1,812,690 of NW_012267362.1, read as the reverse complement.
GTCAGTCGTGGGGCTTGAACTCAGGCCTGGATGCTGAACTCCTTTGTTCAAGGCTAGTGCTCTACCACTTTGAGCCATACCACCACTTCCAGTTTTATAGTGGTTAACTGCAGATAAAAGTCTCATGCACTACCAAGCTAGAAAGACAACCAACTAATTGGGAAAAAAATATTTACCAGCAATATATCAGACAAGGGGTTAACATCCTGTATATACAGGGAACTCAAGAAACTAATCCCTCCCAAACCTAACAAACTAATTACTAAATGGGCAAGGGAACTAAAGAGGGACTTCTCAAATGAAGAAATAAAAATTGCAAAGAAACACATGAGGAAATGTTCATCATCCCTGGTGGTGAAGGAAATGCAAATAAAGACAACCCTGAGATACCACCTTACCCCAGTCAGAATGTCCCACATCCACAAATCAGCCAACGACAAATGCTGGAGGGGATGTGGAGAAAGAGGAACCCTATTACACTGCTGGTGGGAATGTACACTTATACAACCACTTTGGAAAGCAGTCTGGAGGGTCCTTAGAAAGCTAAAGATTGACCTCCCTTACGACCCAGTCATACCACTTCCAGGTATCTACCCTGAACAACAGGAACCAATATATAAGGACACGTGCACCTCCATGTTTATTGCAGCACTGTTCACAATAGCTAGGATATGGAAACAACCCAGATGCCCCACCACAGATGAATGGATCCAAAAATTGTGGTATCTATACACAATGGAATATTATGCAGCCATTAGAAATGACAAAATAATGGCATTTGCAGGGAAATGGATAGAGCTAGAAGGAATCATGTTGAGCGAGGTAAGCCAAGAGCGAAGAGACAAATGGTGCATGGTCTCCCTGATAAGTGGATGCTAAATCCAAAATGTTAGGTGATATGACAAAACTAACAGGACTTAAAAAACAAAGAACTCCCACTCATCTGGTATTAGATAATTAAGAATCAAAAAAATAGATAATTAGAAAATGGAGATAAAACTCACACTGGGAGATTACAGGGAAGTCAAGATGTGACATGCCTTTAAGGAACTCCTTCAGAAGAGACATAATCAAGGAAACATGCATGGGCTAGGAAGGGCCAAGGACAGTCTGAAATTACTATAAGAAAACTAATCAGAGAGTATTTGACAGGTAAAGGAGTCTTTTAAGAAGACAAAATCTACTCTCTGATAAATAGCCTAATGTAGCTGCTGCTAGAGGTCTAGGAAGATAGCTCAGTGGTAGAGTACTTACAAGGCCCTGGCTTCAATTTCTCAGATCTGTCCATCTGTCTGTCTGTCTGTCTAGCTACCTACCTACAAATGTGAGCTATTGGATAGTAGCCAGAGTAGTCAGAGAATCTTTAGATTTTTAAAGCCGCCAGACTCCTTAGGTTAACTACTATTAAGAGTTCAGTGAGGGGCTGGGAAGGTGGCTCAGTGGTAGAGCGCTTGCCTTGCAATACATGAGGCCCTGAGTTCGATTCCTCAGCACCACATAAGAAAAAAGCCAGAAGTGGTGCTGTGGCTCAAGTGGTAGAGTGTTAGCCTTGAGCTAAAGAGCTGAGGGATAGCACCCAGGCCCAGAGTTCAGGCCCCACAACCAGACCCCCCCCCCAAAAAAAAAGAGTTCAGTGAGGCTGGGCATGTGGCTCAGTGATAGAGTGCTTTCCTAGCATGCATGAAGCCCTGGGTTTGATTCCTCAGTACCACATAAACAGACAAAGCCAGAAGTGGCACTATTGCTCAATAGTAGACTGCTAGCCTTGAGCAAAAAGAAGCTCAGAGACAGGATCCAGGTTCTGAGTTCAAGCTCCAGAACTGGCAAAAAGACGAAGAAGAAGGAGAAGGAGAGGAGGAAGAGGAGTTCAGGGATAAATTTCTTCAACTTCTACCAAGATATCTGATTACTTTTGATTTTATTCTCATTGTTATACAGAGAAATTAGAGCTCAAAATGTGCATAATATGATTTAAATTGTATAGACAGTAAACAGGAGGCTACCTCTGTAATACGACTGATTGCCATTAGTATTCTATTGAATGACCCTAAGTAGGTTACTCAGTTTCCTCTTGAGGTAATATTATGAGCTCATAGGGTTGTAGGAAGGTTATCACAAGATTTCTGGAGTTACCTGTACTTAGTATACTATTTCCCCATCTCCAGTTCTCCCTGAAGCCACTTGAATCAGCCTTCTAACCTCATTACTTCAAGGAAACTGCTTTTGTCAAAGGCAGCAATAATCCACTTTGCTAACTTCAGGAGGTAATTCTACAGCTCATCTGGCTCAACATCTCACTTAAGCTTAACAAAACTGATCACTTCTTCCTTCTGAAATATATTCTTTCATTTGGTTTTGATGATTTCACATTGTCCTTATTTTTTTTTTTTTACGTCAGAAGGGTAATGTGCCCACGTCGTAACAAGGTTTAGAGGGAGGCACATGTCACGCAAGCGCGTGAGAACCCAATCATCACACTTATGAACCGGAAAAGGATTTACATTGTCCTTATATATAACTACCTTACCTATCCCTCCCTTTTCCTTTTCCTTTCCCCTTTCCTTTTCATACCTTTCCTTTTCCTTCCTCTTTCTTTTCTCTCCTCCCTCCCTCCCTCCCTCCCTCCCTCTTTCTTTCTTCCTTCCTTCCTCTTTCCTTTTTTTCTTCCTCTCTCCCTCCTTCCCATTTTCCTTGATTCACCCCTCTCTCCCCTTTCCCTTCCTCCTTCCCTCCATTCTCTTCCTCCCCCCCCCCTTTCTTTTTTTTCTTTCTGCTGGTACTGGGTCTTGAACTTAGGACCTTGCACTCTCAGTAGGCTTTCTTGCTCACAGTAAGAGCCATACCTCCAGCTCTGCTTTCTTGCTAGTTTTTATTTATTTATTTATTTTTGCCAGTCCTGAAGCTTGAACTCTGGGCCTGGGCACTGTCCCTGTGCTCCTTTTTGCTCAAGGCTAGCACTCTATCACTTGAGCCACAGCACCACTTCCAGCTTTTCTTCTGTTTATGTGGTACTGAGGAATCAAACCCAGAGCTTCATGCATACTAGGCAAGCACTCTACCACTAAGCCATATTCCCAGCCCTCTCTGGTGTTTCTTTCTCTCTCTCTCTCCCTCTCTCCCTCTCCCTCTCTCTCCCTCTCTCTTCCACCTCCTCCTCTCTCTCTCCCTCTCCCTCACTTTCTCTCCCTCTCTCTCTTTCTCTCTATGTCTGTTGTCTGTCTGTCTGTCTGTCTGTCCTGGGGCTTCAACTCAGGGTCTGAGTGCTGTCCCTGAGTTTTTGTGCCCAAGACTAGTGCCTCTTTGCTAATTATATAAAAGATGCGGTCTCACACACTTTTCTTCCCAGGCTAGCTTTGATCCTTTAGATCTTATTCCTCGAGTAGCTAAAATAACAGGTGTGAGCCATTAGTACCCAGCTTAATTCTTAATTTTTCTCCCACAAACCTACTTCTCTTGCAGCCAGTATATCTCACTGGCAAGTCCTATCATCAATTCATTGAAAATAAATATATACTCTTACCATCCCTCCCCTTACCTATTGTGATTTTTTTCTATTTATGCCAGTTTCGGGGCTTGAACTCAAGGCCTGAGTACTATCCTTACCTTTTTCACTCAAGGCTAGCACTCTTTCCACTTGAGCCACAGCTCCACTTCAGGCTTTGCCTTTTGCTGGTTAATTGGAGGTAAGAGTCTCATAGGCTTTTCTGTCTGGGTTGGTTTAGAACCTCAATCCTCAGATCTCAGCCTGCTGAGTAGCTAGGATTACAGGCGTGAGCCACTGTGTGAGCCTCTGGTGCCCAACCTCACTTCATCCATGAACAGCCTGGTCCCTCGGTTGGCTACCATAACAGTCCCCTATTTTCCCCTGCTGCTTCCATTCTTGCTTCCTCTTAGACATTCTTAAACACAGATTTTGTTAAAAAGGAAGTCAAATCCATCTTCCATACTCACATTCTCTGTGCAGCTCCTCAACACATGAAGAATCAAAGCCCTGCAAAATCTGGGCCTACTCTGGATCACTCTTCATTATGCTCCAAACAAGGAGCTCTTCTTTCCTTTTCTTTATAGATGGAGTGCACCTTAGCCTGAAGGTCTGTCCCTTCCCTTGCTGTTGGCTCGCCCAGTTCTCCTCTAGACTCCACATAGTCATGTTGTTACTGGCTCATGTCTTTGAGAGCCAGCCATGCACCCTATATGAATAGCACTGCTGTGATTTCTATTACTTCCCAGTTCCTTACTCGGCTTTAGATTGCTTCATAGGTTTAATTACAACCTGATGAACTTTGTTGCTTAGCATCGTTTTCCCTACTTAAATATAAGCTCTGAGAGCAGGAAATCTGTTTTGTTCACTGCTATATTCTGGGAACATAAAATAGTACCAAGCATGTAATAGAACTCAGCATTATCTTTTAAAATTTTTATTACAATTTTTGGATAATATGCAAGTGGATTGCTTCCCCACAATCACTACTGCCACTTCCTCTCCCAGCCCATATCCATGTTTAAGTGAAGCCAATACTGGATCTACAAATCCAGGAAACAGGGCTGGGAAGTTGGCTCTGTGGTAGAGTGCTTGCCTCACATGCATGAGGCCCTGGGTTTGATTCCTCAGCACCATATAAGCAGAAAAAAAGCTGGAAGTGGCGCTGTGGCTCCAGTGGTAGGGTGCTAGTCTTGAGCTGAAGAGCTAAGGGACAGCATCCAAGCCCAGAGTTCAGCCTCATGACCGACAAAAAAAAAAAATTCAGGAAACAACATCAGAATTCACAGGTGAAAAAAAGGCCAAAGTGCACAATAGCCCTGAGGGCTTCACAGTGATACTAAATATTGCGTAAAGACAAGAACTCTACCAGTACTAAGTAAAAGTGATTGATGAGACATATCTGCAGAAGTATTAGACTCCAAAAAGACAAATACTCACCTTATCGGCCATCACAGAAGCAAAAAGGAAACGTCCCCCAAGACCAAATGAGTAAATTTTCACACCAATAGTTTTGAAGCTTTTCCCCAAGTCTGAAGTTCTCCATAATTCCAGTGCTCCAAGGTCAGCTTCTTAAACAAGACAAAATATTAATTAAAATTCCTCTTACTGGTGAGCTTACTTTCAAACAGCTGCTTTAGAATTGCTCTTAAAGCTGGGCTCCCATGTTTCACACCTGTCAGTAATCCTAGCTGCTCAAGAGGCTGATATCGGAGGATCTCAATTAGAGGCCAGCTCATGCAGGAAAGTCTGTGAGACTTAAAAAAAAAAATCTCCAATAAGCTACCAAAAAGCCAGACGTGGAGCTGTGGCTTAAGTGACAAAGCTCTAGCCTTGAGCAAAAGGTCAGGAACAGTGCCCAGGCCCTGAGTTCAAGCCCTACAACTGGCAAATAAATAAACTGTTCTTAATTTTATGTAGAGAAAGCACTTTTAATCATATACATGCTGATCTAGTGATAATTTAAACCTGATATGGCATCAGATACAGGGAGTTTGTATTTAGATTTTATTTCATGCATGTGACATTTAATGATGGATGTAAATAGAGTTCTCTTAGTTTTAGTACAGTGGTGCATAAAATAGCACAGTGATAGCATTCTACTTTACTTTCTTCATACTCCATTTAAAAGATGTCCTAGGGCTGGGAAGGTGGCTCAGTGGTAGAGCACTTGCCTTGCATGCATGAGGCCCTGGGTTTGATTCCTCAGCACCACATAAGTAAAAAGAATAAAGCCGGAAGTGGCACTGTGGCTCAAGTGGTAGAGCGCTAGCCTTGAGCTGAAGAGCTGAGAGACAGTGCCCAGGCCCAGAGTTCAGGCCCCACGACCGGACCCAAAAAAAAAAAAAAAAACTGGACCACATATTAGGAGGTCACTGGCTCTATTAAATGAAATATTCCATAGTCTGAAGAAATCATGCATTTCAATTGGCTATTGTTTATAGCGTAGAATTTGCTTTATAGTATACCTTGCTAAGATTTAAGTATAATGCCTTCAACTATAGATTACATTTTAATTTAATCCAGGCATAGTATAATAATTTGGTAGTATTTGAAGATTTTAAAAACCACTAACAGCTATCTCTAGTTATTACATTTTCAGGATAATGGAAAGATCTTTGTTTCTACTTCATATAATCCAGAATATTTAACCATATATATATAGACTGCAAGGCACTTTTCTGGGACTAAAATATACTTACTGCAGGATCCATTCACATAGGTGGTAAAGAATATGGTGGTTCCTGATCCCCTAGGAAAAGGCAAAGACAGAGAAAAGAAATGATTTAAGATGCCAAGAGACTGAGTCAACCTTAGGGACAAAGCCCCTGGAAAATATAACAAGACTTATCCACACGTACCAGCTCCTCAGGAGATGAGCACCCTATTCTCCACAGCCCACAGCTGAGCTTCCCATAGCCTGGCTCCATCTTTGACAGTCTTCCAGCTGGACCCACATGGACTGACCAATCTGTCTCTTATGTTATATTGCCCACTGTCCCCAAATGCTTTCTCTCCTGTAACCAAATGCATGCCCTCACAGTCTTTCAACTGTAGCTTAAATTCTAGCTCTTCGGTGAAGCTTTTCTTATGACCCTCACAGTTTAGAAGTTCTAAACTTCTAGAACAGCAAGTTGTCAATGAGGGGTGATTTAGCCACCAAGGGACACTTGGCAACATCTAGAAACATTTTTGATTCTCAGAACTAGGGTAAGAGTGGATATGGGGCAGGCAGGCCTGGTTATGACATCTAATAAGTACAAGCCAGGGATGCTGCTAAACAGCTCAGAATGCACAGAACAGAACAGCTCCCTTGATAACAAATTATCTGACCCAGTGTGTCATTAGTGATGAGGTTAAGAATCCCTGTTCTGGAGCACTGTGCCATTCTATACAAGCCACTTACCATTCATCAGTCTCCCAGTCTTATCTCTACCACACTAATTGATTTCTTCAGGTCACTTACTAAGTTTTAGGCTTTGTAGTTTGCCTTCAGAACCTAGTTTAATGCTTTGAATGAGCTAAATAATTTAGATCTTTCATCTCAAATGGGCAACTAGGTCAGAGGTTGAATTATTTAAAATGTAGCTTGGCCAGGGAGTTTACAGGGAACTAAATTCTGACCCTGATATACTTATAGGTTACTGCCAGCAAAAGGCAATGCATTTTGAGCCTGTTCTTTCAAAACTTTTGTTGTAAACGCCTAGAAATCAAAGACCTAAAATGTAAGTAAGCAGTTATAGCCTAGCTATCTTATATTCACAGCTGAACAAAGTAATTTTTACTGAAGTAAGAAAAAGACATAAAATGCCATTTAAAAATAACTTTTTCATTGTAAAGATAAATTTTAATTAAGGGTGGAGTGGGTTTTCATGATCAAAATTAGCATAGTCTTACTTAACCATATCCTACATATTTTAGATCCATCAGGAGTCCAACAATTTGTTAATCTAGTTACCTTAATAATTACTTCCTTCCTGATAAGACCTTATTTGATACAGACACAGCCATTAAAATTCATAAAGTGAAAGCAGATGTGGCATGTATTACAATGATGCTATAAAAATCTCATTTATAGTGAGCATTTCTGGAAAAGACCACCTTATTTAAATAGTAAATGTCTAATATTTAAATTAAATATTAAATTAAAATTTTGACTAAGCCATAGTTCAAAATCTGTATTAGGTTTTCCTGATTTCCTAAATAGAGTACATAAAACTCTTTCTTGAAGTTACAGGTCATCAACGATAAACCATTAGAAGTTACTGTCCTTTCTTGTATATGTCCTTTCTTGATCTAGTACTAAATCATTTTGAATTGTTATACTGAGTTTTATCCACTCTGTTATGGGTTTTTTGCTTCCTTCTAGCTCTCAAGCTGTAATTCTAATGTCATGTGCTTGTTGCTAGCAGCCACATAGCTCATTCTGGCAGTAATCTGCTATTAACTGGGACACTGGATTAACTTGTTGGAATTAGTCAAAAGAAAAGAAAAAAGAGAGACTCTGGACAAAGGTCTAAGCCTAAACAGAATTTTGAAGATATAAAGGCTATAAATTCAATGCTTGGTCAACCATCCTTCCCCCAAATAAATCTCTTGCAAAGTTAAAACTGAAGCCTAGAGTGGTTAAATCACTGACTAGTACCAGAGCCAGGTTAGAGCAAAGATTATTTGACTTCTAAGTAAGAAATCTCTCTACTATATCATCCTTAAGTAGGCACCTGAGGGGGCAAGGCATCCTGCCAAGAGAACTGAGTAGGTTTTGGTGCACCGACACAGGAACTGGGCAGTCTGCTAACTATTTCAGCTTCTTCCTGAGTTGTTACTGTGTTCTACATCTAACTGAAATGGGTTGCTAGACAAGGGAGTATAAATCTTCATGCAAAGTATTAAAATCTCCAAATTAAAGTTGCATTGTTATGCTCTAATTGATGTTACCAATTATGAAGAATAAACCTTTTGCAGGCAGCAGCTACTGAGTCACACGCTCTGTTTATATTTGAACATTCAGTGAGGATACATCTTTTTTCTCCCAGCACAATTAAAGGCTGCTTTGGAGCAAGGCCTGTGTCATAGCCCTCTCTTGAATCCCTCATGGCACACTTAAGAGTATCTGACCTACAGTAAGTGGTCTACATTTACTCATGTGACGTATGGCAGCACTAAAGGCTTAGGGCTCTGCACAGATGGAGTTTTCTGTTACTCACCATTTGGCCAAACACACTGCTTTGTGGATTTCTTCCCATTTTCCTCCGAAATTCTTGGACACCCACAGTCCATTCTAAAAGAGTATAAATGACTTATCAACATTTCAACTTCATCCTGTGCAGCTGCTTATATGACCTTTAATATTTCATATTCAATCATTCTAGTTCCACTACAGTTGCCTGTACTGCACACAGTGCACATGCACATGCAAACACACACTCCTTCAGTCTTGAATGTTGAGAATAACAAATGCACATAAAGTGCCCACTATGTGCCAGACACTTTACCAGCTGTTGCACTGAGACTACAAAGATGAAGAAATACTCCCTCCTCTCAAGAAGCTCACGGTTTAATAAGGAACATAGATAAGAAGAGAGCTCAACATCACATGGTGTTATGGACACAGTTTAGTATACAAGTGGGGACAGAGGCATACTGCATAGTGATTGCTTCCTGAAGAAGGCAGAGGCACGGACTGAAATGATGAGCAGTATAACAACAACAAAAAAGGCAAGCAGGGAGATGAGGTACAATTGCATCAGACTGGGACTGGCAAAGGCGGGGAAGGAGGGGATAAAACTCCTTCACTGCATGCAGAACACGAAAAAACAGCCAGCTACCAGTAGCTCACACCTGTAATCCTAGCTACTCAGGAGGCTAAGATCTTAGGATCTTAGTTCAAAGCCAGCCTGGACAGAAAAGTCTGTGAGACTCTTATCTCGAATTAATTACCAAAACAAAAAAACAAAAACAAAAACAGTGCTCAAGTGGTAGAGCTCTAGCTTTGAGCCACAGTACCACTTCTGGTTTTCTGGTTAATTGGTGATAAGAATGTTAAAGACTTTCCTGCCTGGACTGACTTTGAACTTTGATTCTCAGATTTCTGCCTCTGGAGTAGCTAGGATTATAGGTGTGAGCCACCCATGCCCCGCTAGCAAGATTTTTTTTTTTTCTGTCAGTCCTGAGGCCTGAACTCTGAGCCTGGGCGCTGTCCCTCAGCTCTTCAGCTCAAGGCGATCACTCTACCACTTGAGCCACAGCGCCACTTCTGGCTTTTTTCTTTTTGCTTATGTGGTGCTGAGGAATCGAACCCAGGGCCTCATGCATGCAAGGCAAGGACTCTACCACTTAGCCAACTTCCCAGTCCCAGCAAGATTTTTTTGAAAGATGGACTGGAACGGGATGACTTTTGCTGTAGGGTACGATGTATAAAGTTAATCACTCTGGGATTCAGGTTGAGATATGGTACACGTTGTTGTATCATTAATACTGTTCTCAGCACCTACTCTTCTCCACGATTTGCCTTCAAATTTCCCCTCCTTTAATAACATTCACCTCCCAGCATTTCTAACTTACCAGGTAGAAACACAGATAGTAGCCCTCCCTGAGGACAGTCGTGTTTAAATAACCTTAAGATATGTGGCAATGGGCCTGAGGTGGTTAAAGGGGAGATCTATGATTCTGCCCTTGCCTTCAGAGCTCTCCCAGCTGCCTTCCAGGGTCCTTAGATATGCTTGGAGGCTCTTTTCTCTGGAGAGCTGAAGCACCTACCCTCAAGCAAGCTAGTTTCTTTGCTCTGGCCTCCACTGAATAAGCCTAATTGGACTCTGCTGGAGTAGCCCCTCCTCTCTGTGTCTCCTCCCAAACATCTTGTCACTAAAGGTTTAATACTCAGACGGCTCTTCCTCTGCCCTTTTCCCTATCTTAAAGGAGTTCCTCAGGTGTTCGGGTCTGATATTCGTGGGAACTTCCTGAAGAAAGGCAAAGGAGAAAAAGGGAACACTGGTCTCTGGGGAAAACATAGAGATGGGGAGGGGGAATTTGAAACTGGATATTTAATACATTATTTTTAAAAAGAGAAATGCTTTATAAGCTGAGACAATATGGAGGTCTTTTTTTTTGTTTTATTTTGTGTGTGTGTGTGTGTGTGTGTGTGTGTGTGCGCCAGTACTGGGGCTTGGACAAAGAATTGGAGCTAAGAGTCTGATGAACTTTCTTGTCCAGAAATCCTCAGATCTCAGCCTCCTGAGTAGTTAGGATTACAGAGTGAGCCACTAGCGCCCGACCCGGTTCAGCCCTTAATCTTTTGCTCAAATCTAGAGCTCTACTATTTAGGCCAAAGCTCATAAAGCTTTGCTTTTTTTTTTTTTTTGGCAGTTAATTGGAATAAGAGTCTCATAGACTTTTCTGTCTTGGCTGGCTTTGAACTATGATCTCAGATCTCAGCCTCCTGAGTAGCTAAGATTACAGTAATGAGCCACCAGTGCCCAGTAATGATATGCTGATATTCTTTATGTTGAGGAATTAACAACAAAAAAGGACGGTGAAATTTGACTATAGAAATAGCACAATGAGGGGCTAGGAAGGTGGTTCAGTGGTAGAGCGCTTGCCTTGCAAGCCTGAGGCCCTGGGTTCGATTCCTCAGCACCACATAAGCAAAAAGAAAAAAGCTGGAAGTGGCGCTATGGCTCAAGTGGTAGAGCGCTAGCCTTGAGCTGAAGAGCTGAGGGACAGCACCCAGTTCAGGACCCCCCCCCCAAAAAAAGAAACAAAGAAATAGCACAATGAAAATATTAGGAATTTGACAATATGTACTTGTCTTTTCAACACAAGAATATTTAAACTGCTTTCTAGTTCATTGCTTGAATAACACAACATACCCAGTCACTTATAAAGTTATGACGACTTACATCATAGAATGTGTTTGTGACTTTAACTAAGCATCACTATCCCACAAAACAGTGAAATTTGTGGAATTATATAATCACTTAATCACAATAAAGAATTTGCAAAAAAAAAAGTTATGACAACTTGCATATCAAACTTATCCAAAAGAGATAGCATACAGAAATTGAATTCCTTGCCAAATAAGCCAATGCAAAAAGTATATATGTGTCATGAGTAAAGATACACTAGAAAGAAGCTCAGTATTAAAAAATATAATCTTTTAAGAAAATATATTTTGAGAATATAAAAATGCAAAAGGCAAGTTTCTCTGGACTTACTTCAGTGCTGAGGGCTAAAAGGTAATCAGAATTCTGAGGACTGTACATCATCTGAGTCAGAGGATGAAAAGGGAGATCTGTCTGTACAAAGTTCTTTGCGAAATCTGATGATCTGAAGATCCTTCCTCCACGGCTTCCTCCAGACACCTCTGCAGTCAATATCACCTGACCAGGAAGAGGAAAGATTATATTCAAGGAATAACACTTTAAAAGTACAGGCAGTTCTTGCACCATTTTCACTAGACATTAGCTAAAAGAATTTTTCAAAGAGTTGGAGGTATGGCTTAGCGGTAAAGCATCTAACAATCATGAGGCTTTTAGTACCAAAACAAAAAAGGCTGTGTTGTAATGATTCGTGTTTATAATCCTAGATACTTGGGAAGTTAGAAGCCAGCTTGGGCAGAAAAGTTCCTAAGAACTTTTCAATGAAGACCTGGAGGAGAAGCTGGTTATAGTGGAGAGTGCCTGTTAGCTACAACTGAAAGTACATAAACTTAGGTTACTGGCTTCCAGGCATGTACTGAGGCAGGAAGCAGGACCTTATCTCAAAAGTAATAAGTGAAAAGCAGAGCTGGAGGCATGGCCCTGCAGTAAGAGTGCTTGCTGCACAGGTGCCAGGCCCGAAATTCAAACCTCAGCATCACACACAAAATTTTAGATTCATAAGAGAAGTTAGTTGCTCCGTATTAAGCCTCACATTTTATGAAAAAAATATCATCTTGAATTGTGCTACATATAAAACCTGTGATTTTCAGCCTGGTCAGTTTTAACATTGTCTGTTTCTCAAAAGACTGAAATGCTGTTGAAAACAGTATATTGATAAAACAACTACCGTGTAAGTATGAAAGGCTTTCGGTGCATCTTACATAGGAACAATAACAACAACAAAAAGATTCATGTGATCAAAATTAAACAACACTTTTTTTTCCTTTGGTGCCAGACCTGGGCGCTGTCCCTGAATTTTTTGCTCAAGGTTAGCCCTTTACCACTTGAGACAGCTCTACTTCCAGCTTTTTGGTGGTTAATAGGAGATAAGAGTCCACAGACTTTCTTGCCTGGGCTGGCTTTGAACCTCAATCCTCAGATCTCAGCCTCCTGAGTAGCTAAAGATGTGAGCCACTAATGCCCAGGTTATACTTAATTTTTAAATAGAGAAATACTAAATTAAATATCACTGCATCATGCCAATACTAGCCTATGATAATCCTGTGTATGGCAGTGGGCCCCAGCTTCATTTATGCAGAACAAGTCTCACCTTTCCAGAATTCTCAGGACCAATAGCCATGCCAAATTCAGTCCGAATGAAGGTGTTATTGATGAGATTTGTAATATCTTTGAAGTTCTTTCCATAATCCTCACTGAAAGAAAATAAAAGCAAATTTAGAGTATGGTGGTTACAGATATTGTCAGCTTTTATTTCTCCATTGCATGACTTTTTGAGGTCTGATTGGTCTCAGGGAAATCTCCCTGAGAAATCTCCCTCCCTACTCCAGTCATGGCTTCTGGAATAGAAGACTAACCTACGCGGAGCCAAAGAGACAGAAAGGGGAAGCTTGATATACATTTTCTTCCAGCATAGACACTTGACAAGGCGGTCTGTCATCTTCTAGACTAGTAGTTCTCAACAAGAGTGTTTTGTACCCTACCCCCTACTACCATACTTGGAACATCTGGAGACATTTTAATTATCATAACTCGGTTCAGGTGCTACTGGTATCAAGTAGACGGTGGTCAGTGAGGCTGCCAGGGCATCTGTAGATAAACAGGACAGTCCCACAACCTCAAACATCACCAACGCCAAGGCCGAGAAATCCATCATACAAAAGCAAAAATTGCTAATCATTTTGTCACAAAGCTAGGACAACTGAGAATTTCTCAGTTGTTCTTCTGAAGCCCGCCTTTCCTCTGTTTAGTGAGTTGATCATTCCTTTATTATTCATGCTAGAGTGACTTGGGACATACGTTAGATGTAGTCAAAGACTCCTAACTAGTCTATTAATCTATAGCGTTTATGGGAAAGTTGCAGGTTAATTAGTGGGGTCTTGAAGTTTCTACTGCTCAAAGTTACCATCACTGGGCACATGTTTCTAATGAATGTAACACAAAACATAGCTAGGAAAATCAAACAATGAATCTCAACTCTTGGCTTCTCCCAGAAGTTCATTCCACAAAACCTTTGAGAAGTATTTTGAATCCATGTTTAAATTTTGAGAACAGTAAACAAACTATCAGTAGACAAATTTAATACTATAGGTAGCACTCTTCAGACACAATAAAGAATGCTAAATCTTAATATTTATTACAGTTTAGTATCTACCAGTGAAGATGACTATACATGGAAAATTAGGTAATATACGGTGGTACTCATTAATAGGACTTAGGACTTTAAAAGTGTTTTGCCAATTTTGTCTGTAGCATCAAGTAATCAAGAATTTCAGATCTGGGTGCTAATGGCTCACTCCTGTAATCTGAACTACTCAGGAGGCTGACATCTGAGGATCACAGTTCAAAGCCAGCCCAAGGATGAAAGCCCATGAATTCATCTCCAATTGACCACTAAAAAGTAGGAAGCAGTAGAGTGCCAGTCTTTAGCAGAAAAAAGCTAAGGGACAACGCCCAGGCACTGAAAATTCTTCATGCAACTCCCTTATTTCACATGAGTTGCTAGGGGAGGCAATTTAGCAAAAGTCAAGTATTTCAGGATAAAATTGAAAGTAGTCCAAGTCTTTTAATTGTCACTACCAAGACAACTTCTAATTATTTGTGAATTTTGTGAATTTTTTTCCCTCTCTTATAACTTGATGTTTTCTCTCTTTTGACCAGGCAGTACACCTCAGATAAATAAAAGCCTGAGAGAGAAGGCATCAATGCCTGTCTCTACATACCTCTGATCATGTAGGCTAAACCAAACCACGTCTTTAAGTTGTCTGAATGACTCCCTCTCCCTTAGCACATGTAGAGAGAAAATGCCTACGTATATAAAATAGAGATTAGGCACCAACCAACAGATTATTACATTGCCTTAAGTTTGATTTTGAAGGACAAGATCAGTTATTATCTTTCTGACAGTCATCAAGAGATGTGCATAAACAACGGCCAGCTCTGCAGGGTACACATCAGTCACAGCCCAAACAACATTCCAAGGGGTTGTAGCAGCTATTACTAGCTTGAAAATCATTCCTCCTTTATGATATTCCCAGGGAACTGCCACAAATTCCCAGGGAATCTAAACAAAATTGTTCATTTTTTTCCAAACTTGATACAACAAACACACCCTTGCCTCTCAGATAAGCAAAAACCAAAAAATGAATAAAACAAAAACATTACTGCAACTCTTTGATACTTTAAATAGTTAAATAAATGGAAAAAATGGACTAGTACCAAATTACTGAAAATAGGATTCTGTCAAGTCTGCTTTGGATCTACAAGTGTCTATCCATGGGTGCGTGTTTGTGCCTGTGCGTGCGTGCATGCGTGCGTGCGCGCGCGCGCGCGCGCGCGTGTGTGTGTGTGTGTGTGTATTAGCAGTTCTGGAGTTTGAATTCAGTGTCTCATGCTTGTTAGGCAGGCGTTCTATCTACCACTTGAGCTCCACCTCCAGCCCCTTTTCTGTTTTAGTTGTTTTTTTAGGCAGGTTCTTACCTGCGTAGGGTTTTGTCTGGGCTCAGGTTCAAACCACAATCCTCCTACCTATGGCTTCCTGCATACCTGCAATCATAGGTGCTCACCATCACACACAGCTTTTATTGAGATGGGAGAAGTCTAACATTTTGCCCAAGCTGTCTTCAAACATCAACCCTCCCAATCGCTACCTTCCAGTAGGGATTTACAGGCATAAACTACCTTGATAGCATAGAAGCATATTTTAACCGAGCATTTTATTTAAATGTAGCCTTATTTTCTGTCAGTATACATGTACATGCAATATATATCATGTGGAAGAAATAATCAAAAACTCTGAAAAATACATCTACTTTTCAAAATTGATAAAACTATAAGTAGCAGTCAAATGATTAAGTAACAATGGAAACCTGTCAAACTATCTGCTTTAGAAACAAATCTTCTAGTTGGATGATGGTGGCTCATGCTTATAATTCTAGCTACTCAGAAAGCTAAGACCTGGAGGACACCAGTTTGAAGCCATCTAGGGAAGAACAGTCTATAGGAACCCATCTCCAATTAACCAGCAAAAAGCCAGACTTGAGGCATGGCTCAAGTGGTAGAGCACTAGCCTTGAGCTGAAGAGCTGAGGGATGGTGCCCAGGCTCAGAGTTCAGGCCCAGACTGGCAAAATAATAATGATAATGATAATAATAATAACAATTATATCCTTCTATCATAATATCCATTCTTCCTCATTATAAGAGAAATTATCATATTCATGTATATCTGTGGCATAAATATGAATAAGAGTTTGCACATAAATAAGTGCCTTGTTTATTACTCAAGACAACACTAAAATAAATATATGTAGAATACAACTTGTTTTAGTCCATTTGCATGGTTATAAAAGAAAGCTGTAGACTGGTGGCTTGTAAACAATAGAAATTTATTTCTCACAGTTCTGAAGGATAAGATCAGAGCACTCTTAGATTTAGTGTCTGGTCAAAGCCAAATTCCTGGCTCAGAAACTGCCATCTTGTTTTTGTTTGTATAGCCTTAGAGACAAAGTCACACTATGGAACCCAGACTGGTCTCCAACTCATCATTCTTCTGGCTCAGCCTTCCAAGCACTAGGATTATACGTATGTACCACACTCAGATCAAACTGTCATCTTTATTATTATTATTATTAGACGATGATGATGTAGTTGTACAAAGAGGTTTCAATTCTCTAAGTCAGGTTATGACTACAATGCTTCTTGATCAATGTCATCCCTTCCATAATTCGCCCCCATTTTTCCTTCTTCCATCCCTACTCTCAAATTACATAGTTCAATTTTTACATAATCTTCATTGGATATGATGACTGCATTTTTCTCACACTTCCTCCTCCCATTTGTGTTCTTCCCCTGAACATGTTTCTGCTTCCTCAAACAGCTCATTAGATTTTCAGAAGAACTGGACTCTTTAGTCAATCAAACCTCATCACTGTAACCTCACAAGACAGAAGGGCCAAGAAAGTTCTCTGAGAATTTATTTATTTAATTTACTATTGTGGTACTAGGGCTTGAACTCAGGTCTTTGTAGTCAGATGTTTTACCTTACTTGAGTCATACTTCCAGCTCTTTACTTATCTTCTGGTATTTTATCTTATATTTATGAATTGGGCTATGATCCTCCTATTTATGATATACACAGCTAGGATGATAGATGGCCAGCTATTGTTTGAGTTGAAGTCTTACCAACTTTTTACCCAAGTTGGCCTTGAGCTACCTCCTCTTATACCACTGAATTGGAGGATAGGATTGCAAGGTATAAATTTGATGAGGGACACATTCAGTCTGCCTCTGGTCCAACCAAATTCATGTCCTTCTCACATGAAAAATGCATGTTACATTTCAACATCCCCCAAAGTCTTAATTCATTCCAGCATCAATTCTAAAGTCTCAAATCTAAAGTATCATATAGATGTTATCTAAATCAGGTGAGATTCAAGGTATAGTCATTCTGAAGCAAATTTTCCAGCTACAAGATCAAACAAGTTATATGCTTCTAAACCACAATGGCAGGTCAGGTATGGTAGAGATATTTCCATCCCAAAAGGAAGAAATGGAAAAGAAGAAAAGGGATCCCAAGCAACAAGGCAATCTTGAGAAAAATCCTCATTGGCTCAGTTCTTGGTCCTCCAGATCCACTGGGGTGATAGTCATCTTTACAGGTTTGCCAGCCAGGGGTTGGAACCCAAGGTTCAGGAAGGCTCTGCACCTACTGGGTAGAATCCATTTGGCCTATTGAAAAAAGGTATTTGAGGGTAGAAATGGAAAGGGAGAAATGCGGAAGAACCAAGGAAGGGGTGATGTTGACCAAGAAGCATTGTGCTCATCACCTGACTGATGGAACTGTAACCCCTATATACAACTACTTGGATTTTTTTAACTTAATTCTATTTTTTGTTTTGCTAGTCCTGCAGCTTGAATTCAGGGCCTTGGTGCTGCCCTTAGCTTTTTCACTCAAGGCTAGTTCTTTACCACTTGAACCACACCTTCACTTCTGGCTTTTTATGGTTAATTGGAAATTAACCCAGATTGGCTTCAAATCACAATCCTCCTGAGTAGTTAGTATTAAAGTCATGAGCCACCAAAATCTGGTTAACCATTCTGCTTTTAAGTCATTTCTCCCTTTTTGTACTTTATTATTATCAGCAGTCAAGAGAAGCCACGCATCGGCTTTAATACCTTGCTTAGAAATTGTTTTATTATATTTTGAGTTTCATCACTTGCCAGACCTACTTTCCACCCAACACTAAACCAATGGCTGAACACAAATTATGCCAGGTTCTTTGACTGTTCATAATATGGATTGGATTTTCTCCATTGTTGAATAATATGTGCTTCATTTTGGTCTAAAACCTCATCATAATGGCTTTATTGTCCATATATATGTGTGTACATTTTTTATCAATCTGTTATGTTATTTAGGTATTCTCTAAAACATAAGCTTTTCAACAGCTCTCCTTTTTCATTCTAAGTCCTCAGTGGAATCACATATAAAAATCACAGCAATTTTGCCAGGCCCCGGTGGCTCACGCCTGTAATCCTAGCTACTCAGGAGGCTAAGATCTGAGGATCCCGGTTCAAAGTCAGCCTGAGCAGGAAAGTCCATGAAACTCTTATCTCCAATAAACCACTAGAAAACTAGAAGTGGCACTGTAGCTCAAGTGGTAGAGAGCTAGCCTTGAGCTGAAGAGCTAAGGGACAGCGCTCAGGCCCAGAGTTTAAGCCCGACAACGGAAAAAAAAAATCACAGCAATTTAAACTTTTTCTATTTACTCCTCAAAACTCAACCCTTCTCTCTAGTACTTTCATTTATTTTGCCATAATTAAGTCACTATAAGTTATAATATAAAAGTAACAAGGGTGATAACAAATTCTTAAAAATAATGATAATTTCATACATTTCATGAACTGGGAGTTTAAATAGTTGATTCTCATTACAATCTCTGTTTTTACAAATTGTGTAATTGCTTAAATTTACTTGTAACTAACTCTTACTCTATGCCAGGCATTGCAGGACATTCCTTGAAACAGCCCTGAGGTGGACTTCTGATCACTCTTCCTTAAGAGGTGACAGAAAAGACTTAGGAGGCAAATAACTGGCCCAAGTTCCTCTTGCTTACAAAGGACAGGGATGAGCTTTAGTCTCAGGATTACTTACTAACAAACTTGAGCAGCTTTTTATTTTTCCAAGTTGTTTCCCAAGTCTATATAGCCATATGATATAATTTTTTTTGCCAGTCTTGGGGCTTGCACTCAGGGCCTGAGCACTGTCCTTGGGCTTCTTTTGCTCAAGGATAGCGCCTGAGTCATGGCACTACTTCCGCCTTTTTCTATTTATGTGGTACTGAGAAATCGAGCCCAGGGCTTCATGCATGTTAGGCAAGCACTCTACCACTAAGCCATATTCCCAGGCCATATAATTTTAAAGGAGGAAAAACAATCAAGATAAGAAATTGTAAATACTCAGCAGTAACCTTTCTTTCAGAATTTCCAAATACTTTATGATACAATGGTATCACTGTTATAATGAAAGATAAGTTGGCAGGAAAAACTGTATCAGGACAGATCTCATAAGAACAAAGATTTTTAAATGTTCTGAGTAGTTTTTTTGGACATAAGAGCTGCACAGATAAGAGCTGCCTGGGCTGGTTTCAAACCACAATCCTCAGATCTGTCTCCTGAGTAGCTAGGATTACAGGTGTGAGACACTGGCACCCTGCTAAAAGTTACAAATTTTGGATGTATTTTTTTCCTCCCAAGTGAGGCTTCTCCTTTGTCTGAAATGATTCAACTACTGTTCTAATTAGATACACAAAACCATCTATTACAGCCCTTTCTTAGCACTAGGATCCTATAGTACATTGTTACAAATAAAAAAGTATTAGCGGTTTCAAAAGTATAGAGAAAGCGAGGCATTCATTCAGACAGATTTACTGTCTACCTACTATGTGTCAGTCCTTTTGTCCAAATGCTGGAGAATTCCTACTTAAGTTCAGTTCCAAAATGAAATTCTGTCTACTGTGCTGAAGGGCAGAACGCTCTGGTTCTAGGCCCCGGAGCAACAGTTAAAGGTCACGCCTACAAGAGAAGGGAGGTAGGGTTGATCAGAGTCAAAGCCTCACACCTGGGCCAAAGCCTCACACCTGGACCAAGGCCAACAGACAGCCTTAGAACCTAACAGGACACATGGGACACATACTGGTGTGGGGGTTGTTTCTGAATCATCTCCTGGGAGTTCATTATTTCATTAGGCAATTTGAGAAGTTAGTCTTGATCCTTATTGTTAAGTAAAAGAATCTTCTATTTAACCAAGCTGGACTTTTGAGAAGACTATTTTAAAATGAGTATCACAGAACATATGTTCTCACTGTCATTATCAGGTGAACCTACAAACCAGTTTGGTAGGTCTGACCTGAGAACCTCCTAGGCATTCAGAAGACAATTACCAGGGCAGTGAATGTGGCTTAGTGGTAGACTACTTGCCTAGCATGTATAAAGCCCTAGGTTCAATTCCTCAGTATCACATAAACAGAAAAAGCTGGAAGCGGAACTGTAGCTCAAGTGACAGAGCACTAGTCTTGAGCAAAAGAAGCTCAGGGACAGTGCCAAGGCCCTGAGTTCAAGCCGCAGGACTAGAGTGGAAAAAAAGGAAAAGAAAAAAAAACAATTACCAGAGAATCACTATCTCTTATCAGTTCAGGCCTCAGAATATTAGATAAGTAATACTTGTTTAGAATACAATGAGAACTTTCAGTGCAAGGATATAAAAAATTTCTATGCTCATTAAAATAGATATAAAATTTAAACTACTTACAACAAATAAGTATCTAGGCAAAATAACACATGCTTCTGCAGACTCTTCACCTTCTTTTATTTTGCCTCTCAGGCAGGTCATCCTAGTTCTTTAGAAGTAGATCCCTTTTCATATTTCATATTTCTTCAGATTGTCATTAAAAAGTATGCTGACGGGGGCTGGGAAGAAGGCTCAGTGGTAGAGCGCTTGCCTTGCATGCCTGAAGCCCTGGGTTCAATTCCTCAGCACCACATAAGCAAAAATAAAAAAAAGCCGGAAGTGGTGCTGTGGCTCAAGTGGTAGAGTGCTAGCCTTGAGCTGAAGAGCTGAGGGACAGCGCCCAGGCCCAGAGTTCAGGCCCCATGACTGGACCCAAAAAATAAAAATAAAAAAAATAAAAAGTGTGCTGATGGATGCTGGTGACTCACATTTACTATCCTACTCAGGAGGCTGAGATTTGGAGGACTGACTGTAACTCAAAACTAACCCAGGCAGAGAAGTCCTTGAGAATCCATCTCAAATGAACTAGCAAATAGCTGGGCTGGAAGTTTGGCTCAAGTGATAGAGCATCAATGGTAAACAAGCAAGCTAAGTAAGAGTGAGGCCCCTGAGTTCAAATCACAGTATTAACACACACACACACACACACACTCACTCACTCACAAGACTTCTTCTGAATCCATATCTGGGCATAATGGTGTACATTTGTCATCATAAAATATGTGGGAGGGGAAGTGGCACTGTGGCTCAAGTGGTAGAGTGCTAGCCTTGAGCTGAGGGGCAGCGCCCGGGCCCACAGTTCAAGCCTCATGACCGACAAAAAAAAAAAAAAAAAATGTGGAAAGCTAAGATTGGGAGGATCACAGTTCCAAACCAGGCTGGCAGAAAAATCTGTTCGATTCTGGAAGGGAAGCAGAATGCAATTGTGTGTGTGTGTGTGTGTGTGTGTTCGATTCTGGAAGGGAAGCAGAATGCAATTGTGTGTGTGTGTGTGTGTGTGTGTGTGTGTGTGTGTGTGTGTGTGTGTGTGTTTAATTACCAGTTCTGGGGATTAGACTGTGTGTGTGTGTGTGTGTGTGTGTTTAATTACCAGTTCTGGGGATTGGGCACTGTCCTGTGTGTGTGTGTGTGTGTGTGTGTGTGTGTGTGTGTGTTCCTAACAACCATAGGAAGCTTAAATAGTTGGACCTTGGCTTAGACATATGCCTGAGACTGAAAGTAAGACTGTCTCAAAAATAACCAGTGAAAAAGCTAAATGTGTAATTCAGGTCTAGTACATGCAAAGCCGAGTTTAAACCCTAGAACCACCAGAAAAAAAAAGTGTGGGGGGCGGGGAGGGAGAAAGGAAGGAAGGAATGAGCAAAAGGAAGAGAAAAAAGGATGTTGAGTGTGAATAGAGTGGTGAAAACTTAAGATAGCTGGAAGATATTCTAAATCAACCATAATGTTCAGAAAAGGTAGAACTCAGATTCCTAATGTATTAGTCAAATGCCATTAACATTATGTTATCTATCTCACCTTCGATATAACTTGGACTGTCCAAAAGTCATAATTACCAATGGCACATGGAAGGTCGTCAATACTAGAATGACCTGGAAAGAGACAAAAAAAAAAAGCATTCTGTTAATAAGAGAGACCCTACAATTGCATGCTGATATCTAATGAGATTAAACCACCCTTGAAAGGACTGTTGATATCCTTAATTTGTAGTAGTAATATATCTGAAACCCAAGAAGGACTAAATTACTAGGGTTTACAGGAATGGTTTAAGAAATCCTTAACTGATTTCATTGGAATGGTTTCTCTTCGCAAATACTTTAGGCCTTGAGGCAGAGCTATTGAAACACATTTCAATTATGGACGGATTTTAACTACTTTGTATCCGTATTAACATACATTAGTCAGGCAAAAATCTATTTTTGTTTTCTGTCTACTGAGGGTAGAATATGACAGGTATTCTAACAGAGGTAATTCCACTAAGTTCATTTGATAATTACTTTTTTACAAAAACATAGATGAGGAGAAATTTGGGATAGATGCATACAGTAGTTTATGGAGATGAAAAGACATTTGGTTAGAAATATTGGGATTGGAGGCATGGCTCCAATTAAGCACTAGACAATGAGCAAAAGTGTGAGGTACTGTGTAAGCTCTAGTTTCAGACCTAAAAAAAAAAAGAAAGAAAAAGAAATCTTGGCACTATCAACTAGCTTAGATAAATGAATAAATCACAAAAATTAGGGCACACTGTTTAGAAGAAACTGAGACATGCTGAAAGAAATTTTAAGGAGTTTAAAAATAAACTAAGATGCCTATAATCCTAGCTACTCAGGAGACTGAGATCTGAGGATCATAGTTCTGAGCCAGACCAGACAGAAAAATCCTCAAGACTCTTTTCTCCAAATAACTAGCAAAAGCCAGAAGTGGGAGCATGGCTCACACGGTTAGAACACCAGCCATGAACAAAAAGGCTGAGGCCCTGAGTTCAAGTCCTAGTATAAGGAAATGGGGGAGGAGGGAGGATGGGAAGGAGGTGAAGAAGGGGAAGAAGGAAAAGGAGGAAGAAGAAAACAATTACTTTCTTTTCTAAACCAAAATTTTATTTCTTTGGCTTCTGACATAGCTATCCTGTGCCTTAAAGCTATGACACACACATTACTGGAACACCAGGGCCATAGAACATGGTCCCTGTCCGAGTTGAGGCAGAACAACAGAACCAGGCAACCTTAAGTCTTGAATGAGGACCTGAGGACCATCCTTAGCATACTTCCCTCTGCCTTTGAAGGATACCAGCAGCACCCCTGGAGGGATACGCACTCACAGACTCCCTCCCATTCCCCAATCTTGTTAGTACCTGCTTTTTGTAGGGACAGTGTCGACCAAGGGAGGTGAAACCACCATAGACCCACAGATGCCACAGTCTTTCAATATAATTGTGGGAAAGAATAAAAGAAAAATAGTTTGGGGTAAAAAATGCCAAGATGTGTAATGTGCTCCTTTCTGCTTCTACATAGCAATCTTCACATAGCACTCTCCTTCTTCTTGCTTCTTCTTGTTCATCTTGATGTTAAAGAGCCACCAAGGACTAAAAAACTATTTTCCTGCTATTGAAGAACACAGCCTCAAGAAGTATACCAACTCCAAGTTCATGAAAGTCTGCCCTGAAAGTATTCATTTTCTATTAGGTTGAAGATGGTCCAGAAATAAATGATATTTACTGCTTAATCTCTCCAAATTACCTCATCTTACTAGAGTATAATAGACTCAAGATATTACTTACCCCAGTGCTATCTCCAACCCAGGACAAGGATACCGAGCCACTGAGATCATCAAACACATGCTATAAGGGGAAAAAGAAAAGAAATTAATTTAGAAATAGCATCTATTCTCCTTTAATATATTACTATTGTTCTGGGTAATTGGGTTTATAATTTGAAGGGGACATGGATTTCTAGAACAAAATTTGGAAGAGACAGGATTTAACTACTTAACCTGAATCACAAATAACTTGGAAATTTAAATTCTCTCTCACACAAAGTAAGCCAAGCAGATGAGTTTTCATCCCTGCACCAGATGGGGAGATGGAATAATCTAATTGCTTTCTTTAACAGAACTAAATATAAACACACCACAAAGTATTCTTAGGATGCTTGAAAACAAGAGATGAGAGTTCACATCGACAGACATAATTATAGCCCAATCAACTTAATTTGAACTTTTCTAAGCAGTCTTCACAGCATCACTGAATAGTTAGTAGATTCCTTTGCTTCTCAGCTAACTCACCAAAAATAAGCAAATGGCTTTGTGTTGTTCTTTTATTCAATAATAACAGTATAAAATAGCAATAAATCTTACTGGGTTGTGGCAAGAATAGAGAGACAAAAGAGGGCAAGCTGGCGTATTATAAATATATTTATTATATAAATATGAAATATAAATATGCTATATTAAAATATAGTTATAATAATCATTGCAGGTGCTTTTGACTTTTTCCTCAAAATACCTCCTTTCCCTATTTACAAAATAAAGTATAATCCTTGTAGAAAATTTAGATAATTATAAGGAAGTGTAAGAAAGAAAATAAAGTCCTTCATAATCTTATCACAGAGATAGTCCAGGTTAATGTTACACACATAATCTAGTGGTTATCATTTTAACTAATAAAAATTCTACAGAGACAGTACTTCATTGTAAAAAATGCTGAATATTAGAATATCTATATGTTATATATGTATATGTGTGTGTATATATATATATATATATATTTCAAAAAATGAAAGTCCTTTCCTTTTCTCTTGCACTGGCCCTCTACCTCAAGGTCCAGTCCTTTACTAATAGCTTAGTATGTATTTCTACTAACTGTTAATAATTATGCTTTTTTTCCATGAAGAATACTCATATCTTATAAAGTTTTAAATCTCTTTTCAAATATGAGAAATTCATTTTAAGCAGAGGATGTAACTTTATATTTCTTGGCATTCCCTAGGCCTACCACAGAGATACTTTGGCACACCCAATAAGCATTTGTTGAAAATGATTATAATATATCCTTCCCAAACCACAAACTCAATCTCAAAATAGACCATGCCTATAAATGGTATGATGACAGCTACTTGGTCATTCAAGCTACCAATCCCAACAGAGAAGTTGAAAGACACAGAACTCAGAACATGAACTATTTTGTTTTTCTCTGTGGTCCTCCTGAATGGGCCTCTGAGTTCACAACTATGCTATTTCCTTTCTGGATGGAAATTGTCTTTGAGGTCAAAAGATCTTGTACAATCTCCATAAGTAGTATAGAACTAGTGCTTCACACAAGACTCGCTTAGTAAATGCTGGTTGATTCTCAAATGCTTAGGCAGAGCCTCTGGCAGCCTCTGTAGGACAGAAGGGCTATTCATACATGCAGGCTTGCCAAGCATCTGAGGAAAAGGGCTGCTAGATTCTCCTGGAACCAGAAGCTTACAGACTGACAGGGAAATGTGTCCTGTAAGATGTTTCACACAAAGCAAGACCAAGTGAGGAGGCAGTGTCTGAAATTACATCAATGAGTTCATTTAGGAGGAGCAGGATATCAGAGCTACTGCAAGTTCCAGACAGACCACATGTGCTAGCCATCATTTAAACATAGGTTATTTTTCCAAGGAAAATAGTGCTGTAACAATTGTCCAGGATAAATGAAAAATTCCGTCAATCATGGTACTACAGTTCCTTGTTGTCTTGAGTAGGCCAAGATAAACAATCTTGAGCTCATCAGGGCCTGAATTTGATGTTTTTGGGGCAATGCTCTTTACACCTGACACAGTCAGTGCACACGGCATTTCCAACATTTCCCTACTGCTCAATCATGGAACAAGGCCTGCTGGATGTCACTAGCAACATCAGTTTCAACTAAACAACCAAAATGCTAATTAACCTCATTTAGCATCCAAAGAGTTCCTCTAATAATGCAGGCTATATGTATAAACTATAATTGTGGTTTTTATCCCACCTTCTCCCATTAACCAATTATTTGCCTTTGCAAATATAAAATCACTGAAAAAAATTTACCCAAGTACAGCAAATGTAACAAAGTTATGTATCAGTCTCTAATACATTTATCCTCCAGAAAGTAAAGAAAGGAAATAAAATCAGCTCTACTTGCATGATCAGAGCTTACATGTAAAGAAAAGGACATACAGAAAGGAGACAACCCTAGCTACTCAGAAGGCTGATATATGAAGATCACCATTCAAAGCCAACCGGGGCAGACAAAACCAAGAGACTCTTATCTCTAATTAACTAACAAAAAGCCAGAAGTGGAGCTGTTGTTCAAGTAGTAGAGCTTCACCCTTGAGAAAAAAGACAGGCAAGTGCAAGACCCCGAGTTTAATACCAGTACCTGCACCTGCCCCCCTTCCTTCTCCCAAAAAAGAAAGCAAAACAAGGAGAGGTGCATGAGCAAGAGTCAGATTCAGTCCTACTTTTTGAATGGAATTAGAAACACAAGGAGACAGAATTCACTACAATCAGAAAAGGCCATCAATTCTAATCTCTAGTCAGTTAGCATATGTAATGCCATATACACTTGCCACTCCACATTAGAGGAGCATTTTATATCTTTCAAAATCTGTATCACATTTAATTATAGCAATGAGACCTTGTCTACTTAACCCCCAAGAACTGAAATCCCTTTGATACAGGAATTGAACTGATACATTTTAGCTATTAACATACAACATAATATGTGGGATGTGCTCAAATACTGAATCCATTTTCTTTTTTTCTTTTCTTTTTTTTTAATCGGTCATAGGGCCTGAACTCTGGACCTGGGCGCTGTCCCTCAGCTCTTCAGTTCAAGGCTAGGACTCTACCACTTGAGCCACAGTGCCACTTCCAGCCTTTTTTTTTTTCTTCTGCTTATGTGGTGCTGAGGAATTGAAACCAGGGCCTCATGCATGCAAGGCAAGCACTCTACCACTGAGCCACCTTCCCACCCCCTCCATTTTCTTTAAGAACCACTTGGAAGTCCCTGAAAGGAAGGATGAAGTGTAAAACTAAGGCCAGAGCCACTTAATTTCCCTATGATATAAGAGCATGCAATGTAAAACTGTTCTGGGACTTCTGCTTCTTGCCAAGATATACTGACAGGGATCAGATTTACACTCTTACCAGAAACACCTAAAACACATAGAGCATATGAAATAATAGCTTTCAAATCACTGCACATAAGAGTATGAATTATACTAATTCCTGAAATAAAGGAAAAGAACAAAATGGGCCCTTTCACTGCTTCAACAGCACTGGGAACAGGAACCCAGGCAAAGCCCAGAGTATCCCCAAATTCAAGAGATGAAACGTAGTTTGGGAAGAACTAAAAAGGTTCGCAGGGTAGAAGACCAAGGGGGAGAGAGTGCAGAGAAAGGGAACTCTGAAGATCTGTAGAGGGACTGATGTTATCCGAATCACATCAGTCTAAGGGTTTATATGCTGAATGTGGGGCCTTTGGGGCATAATGATATTGGATGAGGCCTGCAGAGTGGGCCCCCCATAAGGGAATTAGTAGTTTTTAAACAAGAGGAAGAGAGACTCCAGATAGCTTGCTTGCTCTGTCTCACCAGCTGACACCATGTTAGGGTGCAGCAAAAGGCTTTCAGCAGATACTGGTGCCATGGTTTTGGACTTCCTAACCTCCACAACTGTGAGCTGAATAAATCTCTAGTCTTTATAAATTACCCAGTCTGTCATATTCAGTTATAACAAAAGAAAACTAGTAAGTCCGAGTAACCTAACTGGGTTCCTGAAGAAAGGTTGAGAACCTTTTTGATACAACATCTAATTCCCATGAAGATAAAATTTATAATATCCAACATTTCATCAAAAATCACCATATATGCAAGGATAAAGAAACCAGGATCCGCCGGGCGCTGGTGGCTCACGCCTGTAATCCTAGCTACTCAGGAGGCTGAGATCTGAGGATCGCGGTTCAAAGCCAGCCCGGGCAGGAAAGACCGTGAGACTCCTATCTCCAATAAACCACCAGAAAACCAGAAGTGGCGCTGTAGCTCAAGTGGTAGAGCACTAGCCTTGAGCTGAAGAGCTGAGGGACAGCACCCAGGCCCAGAGTTCAGGCCCCACCACCAGACAAAAAAAAAAAAAGAATATACTATGTACTTTTTTTTCAGTGCTGAGGATTAAACTCAGGGTTTTGCATATCCTAGACAAAGTTGTATCATTGAGCTATACTCAGTCTCATGTAATGAATTTTTTTTTGTTGGTCATGGGGCCTGAACTCTATGCCTAGGCACTGTCCCTCAGCTCTTCAGCTCAAGGCTAGCATCCTACCACTTGAGCCACAGCGCCACTTCTGGCTTTTTCTGTTTATGTGGTGCTGAGGAATCGAACCCAGGGCCTCATGCATCCAACGCAAGCATTCTACCACTGAGCCACCTTCCTAGCTCTCACTTAATGAATTCTTAATGGCAGACACCATGATCTGGTATAATCCATGGACCTGCCTTATACATGTTAAGTATTCGACAAACAGCTACATAAAAAGTTATAGTATTCATAACTTCGCTATAAATACCACTAATCTATGTACAGTCTTTTTTCTACCATGATTACCATGATGTCAGAAAATAATGGCTGAGTAGGGTTTACTCCTTTGCCATTAGAGCCAGTCAAAACATGTTAAATGCTAGTAAACGCCTTTGGGTTTACACATAGAATGTTGACCTTACACTGCTCCTTCCCACTGTAGTTGCCATCAACTCTATAGGTTAAAATTGGTTTAAAAAATGTACTAAACACAAAGGTGTTTAGAGGAAATTTCCAGGTAAGAGCAGATAATAGTAGAAGGTATTTGTGTAAGAATAGGAACATAGCTGCAAAAACAATAGAGAAAATGAAGTATGTCTGACACTTTACAAACAGTACTTCATCTTGGAAGACTCAAAGATAGCTGAAATGAGACCACAGGATCACTTTCTCAAGACCAGCTTGCAACGCATAGAAAGCTGAACATAATCAACCAATTGTTTCAATTGCCTAATCAGGGCAAAGAAAGAAGACTAAAGGAAACATGAGCCAAGGCTAAAGTCTTGTGGCTAGAAAGAACTACAAGGCAAAATAATCCTTTTAGGAAGGAAACACTCAAAACTTTTAACACGTTATTACCAATGATTAATCTATAATTAAATACTGAACCATACAAAAACATTCAAGAGTAGGGAGTCTAACAGAAATGAGAGCAAATAACTACATCACTATGATAAGAAAGCGTTTAGGGCTGGTAAGAGAGCACAGTCCTGCACTTATAGGAGGCCAAGGCAGGAGGATCCTGAGTTCAAACCTATCCTGGGCTACATATTGACTTTCAGGCTAGCCTGGGCTACATGGCAAGACTCTGTCTAAAAGAAAAAAACAAACAAAGCCTTCATGTTCATAAAGGGCATAGGGAAACTGAAACACATATTATGTTTTGTTTCTGGTAAACAGCTTATTGCTTTACTATAGAATGCCAAAGGGATATGTTATTCACCACAAAGGATTGTTAGCCAAAGTATGATCTGGATTGTCAGCTAAAGTATAATCTAAGAACAGGTCAAGATTAACATATTTGTGTTTATGATGCTTGTATGGTATGAGATCAGTACTGTAAGAGATAATTTTGATGAACACAGAATTTTATTTAATTATTTATTTTTGTCTGTTGTGGGGCCTGAACTCTGAACCTGGGCCTTGTTCCTAAGCTCTTCAGCTCAAGGCTAGCACCATACAACTTGAGTCAAGGTGCCACTTCTGGCTTTTTCTGCTTATGTGGTGCTGAGGAATCAAACCCAGGGCCTCATGCATGCAAGGCAAGCACTCTACCACTGAGCCACCTTTTCAGGCCCCAGCTTTTCTTTTCTTTTCTTTTTAATCTGCTTATGTGGTGCTGAGGAGGGCCTCATGCATGCGAGGCAAGCACTTAACACTTAGCCATCTTCCCAGCCAGGCCAAGATTAATAGCCAAAAAAATCAGTACATAGAAGGGCCACAGAGTAAATACAACAATTCAGATTAATCATACTTTAAGAAGTTCAGAAACCAAAGATACAGATTAGTTGGCTAAACTGTTAGCTTGACTCAGGAACAAATGATTTTGTTTTGCTATTTGATTATCATGAATTTATAGTAGCTTCTAGAGAGCCTTATTAATCCCTGTACAGTTATTGGCACAGGAATAGACAAGATAGATCAGTGAAACAAATAGAATCCAGGAACAGATAAGGTTTCTTTTAGCATATGATAAAACAAGTACTTTAAATTAGTACTAAAGGAGCTCTGGGAAAACTGACTATTTGAAAAAATAAGTAAAAACAAAATTTGTAATTTTCTTCCTAACCCCATTCTCAAATTCCAGATAAAGCAAAAATTTTAAAGTAAAAAGGTAAATGATTTAAGTATTGAATTTTTTTCAAAACAAACATACACACACACACATACTCTCATCTCCATCTCCCATGTTGCTTAGGTGAACCACCACACCTGGTCCTCATCATTATCTCTTGAATGTTAATATTTGTAAGCTTCTTGGATCTCTGGTTTTGAACTTTTTTTAAATCAAATTTAGGGGTTTTTTTTGGCTATATTTTACTATATAGCCCTGGCTAGCCTCAAACTCACTATCCTCCAGCTTCAACCTTCCAGGTGCTGAGTGAGTATTTTCAAAATCTTACTATAAGATCTTTACCAAAAAAGGACATAAAATAGAAGCTATAGCATCATAATTTACTCTATTTTTTAAAATTAAAAATTACTGAAGAGAAAGTTGGAAAAAACTTGGAAAATTATTTGATGAAAAGAATAATATAGGAAGATTTCCAAGTCAATAAAACAAAAACAAAGACCTCAAGCTAGGCATGGTAGAACATACCTTAATCCCAGCACACAGGATATGAAGCAGGAGGACCATGAGTTCAAGGCCAGCCTGAGCTACATAATAAGATTTTCTCATAAAGCAAATAAAACAAAAAAGTGAAGATCATAAATAAGTGTTTAAGACTGGAAAAGGACATAAGTAAACAACATATAAATGAACATAGGAACATCCAAAAACATATGGAAACCTACTCAATTTCTCTAGTAATAAAAAATTGTTCTTAAGGTTTACAACTGATATGTTGAGTTGTACAACTTTATACTTAAAGATTATAACAATTTTAAAAAGAGAGCTGATAAAGTCTTAAAAACAGCAAAATGTAGCATGTGAGAATGAAATGGGATACCTTCCCACAAGGTAGGTAGGAATACTCATACATTATAACTTTTCTGGAAAGCCATTTGATTAAAATGGCATCTGAAAGCTGGATGCTGGTAGCTCATACCTATAATCCTAGCTATTTCAGAGGTGAGATCTGAGGATCTCAGTGTGAACACAGCCCAGGCAGGAAAATCCATTATCTCCAATTAACCACCAACAAAAAAGTAAAACAAAAACAGAAAGTGTGTGTGTTTCTAAAATCCATGAGTGAGCCTTACCAGATCTCCAATTAGCAGGAATATTTAAAAAAAAAAATACTAACTGTAGCTCGGCGCTGGTGGCTCACATCTGTAATACTAGCTACTCAGGAGGCTAAGATCTGAGGATCACGGTTCAAAGCCAGCATGGGCAGGAAACTCCGTGAAATTTTTATCTCCAATAAACCATTAGAAAACCGGAAGTGGTGCTATAGCTCAAGTGGTAGAGCGCTTGCCTTGAGCTGAAGAGCTGAAGGACAGCGCCCAGGCCCAGAGTTCAAGCCCCATGACTGACAAAAAAAAAAAAAGACTAACTGTAAATAAACTAATTTTAATTACAAAAATACATGAAAAAGTTTATCTGAGGAACTGGAGAGACATGATTCAAGTGGTAGAGTACCAGCTGCAAAAAAAAAAAAAAAAAAGCCAAGAGCTAGAGACCCTGAGTTAAAACCCATTTTTGCACACAAGCACACACACATACACAGACTGTACCCTTTCAGATGAATTGTCTGTGTATCATTGTTGCAATGGGTCATCCTGTGTCCTTGTTTCTGCACTTTGTTATTCTTATTGGCTCTCATTTATAGTTGCCATCTGACTGTCAAACAGGTTTTCAGGAACTCATATTAGAAAGTAGAAGATAATTTGTACTCTCTCCCCTGAAGTAACTCCAACAGAGCTGGTGATGCAAGAGTCACCTGCCCACTTATTTCCTGCCATCTTAACACAAGAGGCCCACACTCTCCAGACTCCATGAATCAACACAATGATCAGCTCTGCTGTCATATGGATAGTCCCTAGTTCTTCCCAGAAATGAAGAAAGGCCACAAAGTGCATAATTCTTCATAGAAATAACTTTGCCTTAATGTAATAAACTGGAAGTCTGATTATGTTATTGCTACTATAAGCTTGGAGAACTTTCAGGATGGTCCAAAGAATTGCTGCAGCTTAGAGAAAACCTCAGTCATGAGAAACTTATGCCTGTCTTGGTTATATACTCAATCAAAAGTAAAATACAGAAAGAAAAAATACTAGCACAATTGAACATGAGTCCATTTTCCCATAGTAGGCTGCAGAAGGCCCTGCCGTCAGAAGCATCCACTCTGATAAGTGAAAGATGAGAGAGTACAATGATGACAAACCACAAAGCCTTCTTTCAACTAATAGCTGAAACAAATTAGGTTGTTGGACCCCTGTGGATATCACTATTCACAATGTTCAAGTCTCTTATATCCAGAGACATAAGGTAGACACATTACCCACATACACATTCCCTTATACTTTGAATCATCCTTAGCTTACTTACAATACCTAATATAATACAATTGCTACAAGTTGTATAATGCTGAACACATATACTCATATTGTGTTGCCTAGAGTATAGTGGAAAAAAGCCTATACATGTTCAGTATAGACACAATTATTTGTTTGCTAAAGAAGTTATAAATTGGTTGAATCAAGGGTGAGGGATGGTTTAGTAGTAGAACACTGACATATCATGTGCAAGATCCTGGGTTCAATTGCCAGCACAGAAAAAAAAGTGGAATCTGTAAATAAGCACTCACAAAGAACCAACTGCTTCCCTATGTATTACCATGTGTTGGACCTTTGTGGCACTGGGAGAAAACCAGGTAATAGATGCTTTGAGCTTATGGAGCTTATTCTATACATATGCTTCTCTTATGCAGAAGTATAAACACTAGGGCTAAACATGTTAGATATTTAATCTACAGAAGATAGCCTATCATGGGACTCCAAAAAAGCATCAAGACTAGTCTTGATGGAAAAATAGAAATAATTTTACCTCCTGGGAATCCATTTCCCCAGGGATTAAAATGTTCCTTCACTCACAGGAATAACAACACTCCAGTGAACTAGCGTACAGAGGTAAGGCATTGATAATTCTTAGACTTACAATCTAGGATTAGGGTTCTAAACCTCAACTAGGAGATAAAGTGACAAGACACAGTGATGTGCAAGAAAGATCTAGAACACAACATGGGTGATGTATTGGCAAGCAAGAGGAAAATCTTAACAGAGTACAGTTCTGTTAAACAAGGCATTGCTAGGATCATGAAACACGAGCCAAAAATAACAAATGTTCCAGTTCTCATGCAGACTATTCTTAGAAATGAAAAAGCTAAACACACAAAAAAGTCCAAGTGTTCAAATCTATTCAAATATTCAGGGTTTTCTAAGAGCCAAGGGGATACAGAGGAAAACATTGGGCCAATAATCAAGAAGCGTGAATTTTACTTCTAGCTTAGCCACAAGCTGTGTGAGCTTGGGCAGTGCAGCCTAACATCACTGGGACAGAGCTGGGAGAACAGGAAGGAAGGAGGTGGAATATGGTGAGGGGTGCTGGAATGACAATGTCCCTAGTCCCTTTAAATGTTTAAATTCCATGACTCATTAACAGTTGAACAACTCAACTTGCATTTCAACTATATATCTGTTCCTAAAAAAACTGCAAAGAAACAGTGGTTCACACCTGTAATCCTACCTACTCAGAAGGCTGAGATCTGCTAGCCAAGGCAGGAAAGTCTATAAGGCTCTTATCTCCAATTAACCAGCAAAATCTGGAACTGGAGCTATGGTTTAAGTGGTAGAACACTGGCATTAGCAAAACAGCTCAGTGATAGCACCCAAACTCTGAGTACAAGCCTCAGACCTGGCACAAAACAAACAAACAAACAAAAACTAACAAGCTTCTAGTTCCCAATCCTGTGTTACAAAAGCAACACATCCTTCAGACATCCCAAAAAGCTGGACATTCACTGGAAGTAAGCAGTGGAGATCTCAGATGTGGTACCATCTGAGCAGTAAAAAAGATCTCTGCATTTGACCTCAGTGAGAAACTTGCATACATTATCACTCAATTTCAACTTACTACAAATTTGTTTAGTTTATCAAGGAAGCAAGTCAAGTTTGGGGAATGTTGTATTTAGAGACAGATAATGACAGCAACAAGAATGAACAAGGGAATACAGTTTCCAGAGAACAAACAACAACTACTTAAAAAAAGCAAATTTAAACAAGCATACAATGGTGCTAACCTTATAAACATAGACCCTTGGAAACAGGAAAAAACAGTCCATGTATTTGAATAGGCCTGTGGACAGTAAATGCCACACATCCTAGCTACTCAGGAGGTTGAGATCTGAGGATCGCGGTTCAAAGCCAGCCCGGGCAGGAAAGACCGTGAGACTCCTATCTCCAATAAACCACCAGAAAACCAGAAGTGGCGCTGTAGCTCAAGTGGTAGAGCG
>NW_012267362.1:1744111-1776499 GCF_000151885.1 Dipodomys ordii | reverse complement strand
CTTTTTTCTTTTTGCTTATGTGGTGCTGAGGAATCGAACCCAGGGCCTCAAGCATGCAAGGCAAGCGCTCTACCACTGAGCCACCTTCCCAGCCCCAATGCGAAACTCTTATCTCCATTTACTTATCAAAAAGCCAGAAGTAGAACTATGGCTCAAGTGGTAAAGCTCCAGCCTTGAGCAGAAAAGCTAAAGGATAGCGCCCAATGCCCAAGCCCTGAGTCCAAATTCTACTACTGTCACAGAACAAAATAGAACACCAACAACAACAACAACAAAAAACCCCACAAAGCTCAATAATGACCTCAAGAGCTCATAACTGGGGTCTTACAGCTTTGCCTTTACCCCTAAAGCAAATGCATTGATTAAAAAAAATTTCATGAATCACTTCCAAATGCAACATCATATTAGAACATTTAGATTGTTATTCTCACCTTTCAGCCAGTGAGTAGGGAGGTCATCTAGCCTCATCACTAAAAGTAAGGATGTGACCATTTAACAAGACTAACAATGGACAGTTCAAGCTGTTAAACACATAGTCGGCCAATTATGCTGGATTCTAGTGTTCAGAAAAGAGAAACTTGTTTATAGCCCTCATAGGTTTCTAGAAGTCTGGGAGTGTAGTCGGAACCTTGCATCTCAAGCCCACCTTGACCTCCAATCTGCTCTCTTGCTGGGCATATCTCCCCAGACCCCAAAGCAATGGGTAGCCTCTGAAAAGGTCAGATCTTCTGGCTCCCACTGTCACCTCTGATTTCTTCAGCTTTGACCTCCTATCTAACATGTCTTAAAACACTTTCAGCAATAATGTTTCATCCACTCACACGGAAGTTCTATCTTCATTTAATTCCCTATATATTTTTGTAGAACACTAGTCATTCACATCAATCACTTTCTCTAAAATAATGTTTCAACTGGCTGTTCCCTGAGCAGGTCTTATATTTTCCTACTTCAGTACAGAATTCCCTAAGATTTTTTTCCACCTTGTTTTCTTTCTTCACTTAGGAGGCTTTCCCAGAGCACTGCACAGAACTGGTCCTGTCTTCTTACAAGCCCCCACTGAGTTGCATGTGCATGGGTCTGGGCTCTACTCAGTACACAATTGGCAGTTCTGAAAGTTCATATATAAGTGGCTCTACCTAATCATTACGTTTAACAAGATACTTTGATAAAACTTCTCATTTGACCCTCCAAACAACTCTAAGAGCCTGCTTTTCTAGTTTGAAAAACCAACCAAGAAGATTAGGGAAGTAATCTTCCATGATTACACAGGTTAAGATATAAGAAAGACAGTGCTCAAATCTAGGTTTTGAGATATCTCTTGAATTTTCTATATAATATATTCATACTTTGAATCCCTATGATAAATAGCAATATAAACATTTTATTTGAACTACCTTGTCTGAGAAGTATTAAAGTAAATTAAAATTTTCCGGGGCTGGGAAGGTGGCTCAGTGCTACAGTGCTTCCTTGCATGCATGAGGCCCTGGGTTCGATTCCTCAGCACCACATAAGCAGAAAAAGCTGGAAGTGGTGCTGTGATAAAGCACTAGCTTTGAGCTGAGAAACAATGCCCCAAGCCCAGAGTTCAGGCTCCATGAACAGCAAAAAAAAAAAAAAAATTCCTTACTGCCAGGCACCAGTGGCACACACCTATAATCCTAGATGCTCAGGAGACTTAGATATGAGGATTGTGATTCAAAGCCAGCCCAGGCAGGAAAGTCCATGAGACTCTTATCTGCCATTAACCAACAAAAGGCCAGAAGTACACCTGTGGCTTAAGTGGTAAAGCACCAGCCTTGAGTAAAAGCTCAGGGATAATGCCCAGGCCCTAAGTTCAAGCCCTAAGATCATTAGCACGTGTGTGCCCCCCATACACACAAATTTTCTTCTTCGTTCCATTTCTTGTGGTTCTTCAAGGTAATCTCATGTTGACCTAAACTTTCTTTCTTCTTTTTTTTGGGGGGGGTCCAGTCGTGGGGCCTGAACTCTGGGCCTGGGCGCTGTCCCTCAGCTCTTCAGCTCAAGGCTAGCACTCTACCACTTGAGCCACAGCGCCACTTCCGGCTTTTTTCTTTTTGTTTATGGGGTGCTAAGGAATCGAATCCAGGGCCTCATGCATGCAAGGCAAACACTCTACCACTGAGCCACCTTCCCAGCCCCTTGACCTAAACTTTCAAACTAGCATATATGCAATGTCATAACTCATTGTGTTTTTAAAGAACATACGGAAAAATAGAACTCTTAAAAGCAAACACGTGAGGGATAGTATAAGGCCTAGAAACAACAAATTACATTTTGTGAAGACAACAAATGAAGCCAATTAGTCAGATGAAAGTATACATAAAGTAAGCAAACTATTTTCAAACTCATCGCAGCCCAAATGAAGAAAAGTAGCAGGGAGCTGTTTTGGTATAATACTTTAGAAAAGAAAAAAATATATATTTACTGCTACATATCTGTTGACTCTCTTTGGAATGAACTATCTAAGCTAGTAGATTTTATTAACATTAGGTTTTTCAGCTAACAAGGAATGATAAAGTACTACCCAGAAAATAAGCGACAAATGTTTTTCATAGTTCTATGAAAAGAAATAGTCCTTCTATCTTTTAAGAACACTCGAATTTCACTGAAGCAAGCTCTGGAGGTGGTATCAAATCACCCCCAGATGTGAAATCTATACTATGTTCAAGTTCCATCGGGAAACTGAATAGCCACAATTTGCTTCTAAATTTGGAATCAACTAATAAACATTTGTGATCATAACCTATGGCCTCTTATTCTTCCAATAAATCACAGAAATTTCTAAAAGACATTTCAAAGCCAGTCTAAAACTTCTCAAGTTGTAGATGAGGAACTGAGGTCCAGACACTGAAACACAAAACAGAAAACAACTTGCATTTACAGAAAACTTTCTCACTAGAACTCCACAGGTTCTGAATGGAAGGATTTGGTTTTTACTGTGGTTTCCTGAGACTGGGTTGGGGGTAGGGAAGGAAAAATAACCACAGTCTTTAAATAAACCCACATGTCCAGCATTCTCTTTACAATCTTAGATATAAAGGGTCTCTCATGATGACTCATTCAACCCCACTAGCTCAAAGTCACATATTAGACCAACCTTGACTGTAGTCACCATTAAACAAAAAAGCTGCTGTAGAACTAACTGAAATTGATCAGCTTGTTCTTCAAGCACCATTACTCCCGAAACCCACCCACAGACAGATCATGAAACCACAAAGTAGGAAGAACAAGTTTCTAAAAAGAGGAGTAAATAGAAATTCTGGCTAGGAAGGCAGAAAAGGGAACTGAAAAGTTAATAGAAATTTACAAATGCAGTAGCTACTTCATAGCATTAAAAAAAATCTATCTCTAGCTACATAGGTATTTCTGGTGCTAATGATATGTCATTTTTCATGGTTTCATCCGTGTTAACATTAGCTTCTAATCTTACAAAACATCCCCAGCTTCATTTCTTTTTTCTTTTTTCTGCCTGTCGTGGGGCCTGATCTCTGGGCCTGGGCTCTGTCTCTCATCTCTTCAGTTCAAGGCTAGCGCTCTACCACTTGAGCTACAGCACCACTTCTGGCTTTTTCTGCTTATGTGGTGCTGAGGAATCGAACCAACAGCCTCATGCATGCAAGGCAAGCACTCTACCACTGAGCCACCTTCCCAGCCCCCCCCTCCAGCTTCATTTCTTCATCTTAAAAGTGCAATTCATGTTCTCTAAATACAGAAACTTGGGGACAGAAGCTGATAGGAAGGGAGGAAGAAGAGGAAACGTCTTCTCTTGCTACACTCTAAGCACCCACAACTGGGTGCTAAGTAAGCATTGCCTGGCATGTGATCATCACACAAGGGTAACCAGACAAAAGGAAAGTTGGGGAGGATAACGTGAGCAGTCACCCACCAAGAGTCTGATGGCTGTTAGCAAGAGCTGATAGAAAATAGGCAGAGTATAGAACTATTAGCAGCCTCTATGAACCTGACATAAAAGAGCGGATCAGAACAGCAAGGTGGAGCACTTATTATTATCACTATTATAGAAAGAACACAACTATTAGAAACTAACCAAAAAATAAGCCTTCTTCCAATTATTTCCATAAACAGATAAAACCAATTAAAATCAGTATTTACAGAGCCAAATATTTTGATTTAGCAGAAAACTTACCTGTTACACTGCATTCCCTTTAAGCCATTTACCATGCCTGCCTAGCTTCACTTCAACCAAACTTCAGACTTTGTAAACACTAATCCTTCTCCAGACAAATTAGACTTTACCAAATCTGCTGATAGTTTTCCCTAGAATTCCAGATACATTCATAATTTTAATGTTCCCTTTGAGATTAAAGGTCTGAGAGTCACACTGTGAAAATGGACTCTTCCTGAGAGCTTTGTTCACTCAATCAGGACCAAGAAGGACAGCTTCCAGAATGTCCATGCCATCACCAAAAATGAATGGCTGAGAAGGTAACATAAACTAGACAATGGAAGCAGGATGCTGGGGAATGTAGAATGAAGAGATGTTAAGAAATGGAATAAATGAAGCAGTTACAAAGTTCTGGGGCAGTTAAAGGCACTGACCTTCAGATTTCCGGGTGTTACAAAGATCTGGTGATCCACAACAGGCTGAGAGCAGCAGCTTCCCGAAGCCACCAACAGGCACATTCAGTCCTGTGAGGCCAGACTCAGCACTGCCAGTGTGGCAAACAAACACACACATTCTTCTCAGAGGCTGCACATACAACAGGCTCTCTACTGGGGCCTGTTTATTTTAGAAAGCAGATGCTTTGATGTTGGGGTAGAAGTTAAAAAGTTATGTGCAAAGAAGTAGTGACAGGAGCAGCAGGAGGCCCTGTTAATCATAAGTTTTAAAAGTTTTAAGGAAATCGTCAAATGGTCTGTCTATATACAGAGGAATGAGAGGTAAGGAAATTATGTCAGCCACCACTATAACTCTGGCCAAGACATTTCGACTGTTTCTTTAAGACAGAGTTTCATGTCTGCCCTCAAAGGGGTGCTTAGTGGGAGAATGTT
Organism: Dipodomys ordii; assembly: GCF_000151885.1. Classification (NCBI taxonomy): domain Eukaryota; kingdom Metazoa; phylum Chordata; class Mammalia; order Rodentia; family Heteromyidae; genus Dipodomys; species Dipodomys ordii. The sequence goes on along the minus strand of NW_012267362.1, from coordinate 1,771,465 downwards.
TTGAAGTAACCCAACTTAGCAACCAACATTAATAAAATCTTCTAGGCCTGCTCGATTTTTCTCATCTATAAAGGTTATATATGTTATGAGCATTTCCAGCACTTGATGGAAAGAATCAATCAAAAATATGGCCTGGAAATAGTGTAGGGGTAAAAGCAAAAGGAAGCATATTCAGTCTATGAAAATAGTATATATGAATAAACCTTAATAACAAAAACAATAGATAACTGCTTTTTGTGTGCTAAGTACTAGACATTGTTCTAATGAGTTAATACATAATACATTTTATGTATACACTCATTTACTTTTTACAACCATTATCTTGCTTTATAGACTAGGATCTAAGACGGGCTGGACTTATTTCTTATTTATCCAAGATAACAAGTAATATAGCCAAACTGCAAATGTAAACAAGTTGACATCAAAGCCTCCCTATGTGCTATTACTGCCTTTCTATGGTATATAATATCTCCAGAACAAAATTAGGAGGCAATAGTTTTTATAAGGTATGAGTTGTTGTATTTCTCTCCTTTGTTTTCTTGTCATTTTTGTTTTCTGATTTTAGTAATAGCTAATATCACTTCTACTTTCTCATAATACTGTAATGATAAAATCTTTTCTATACTCATTCAAATCCCAAACAGAGCATTTAATCATTATGATATCTATATGAAAAAAAATATGGTGTCCAAAATGAACTCATTAGAAAGTGTTTATATCAAGAATGAAAAGAAAGCATACAAAAGGAAATCTCCTAGACAGAAACAAGGAGGCTTGGGAAAGAGAATAACCTGTTGGGTTTCATGAATGAAGAGGTTTTAGGTGTAGCATTAGGGAACCTAAAACCATACATTGCTTTCTTAATAAGATTAGTTAAACGTTGATATGTTCTCATAAGCCACAGAAATAAGTCTAGAAGATCTGCTAAAAACCTTTTGAGGCTGTTCATTCTCCAATTCCTCATTTATTTTGTAGCTTAACAACCCCACCCCTATCCCAGATCTGAGCCTTTGGAGACCACCCATTTGCTTACATTGATTACAGGAATTAATGTGGCTTGAAAAGAACTACATCAAGTTATAAGACATGAGAAGAGAACAAGAACTTCTGTTTTTTTTCTTGGGAATTGGATCCTGTCATATTACATAGGAAAAAATTACTTAAGTACTTTATTTCCATAGTTGTGCAAAAGTATGCAGTGTTTCTAATAAAACATTATTCTGTCCAGCAGACACTTTCATTTTATACTGTTTATATAAAAGGTCTAAAAATACTAGATCTCTTCAGTACAGTTGAGGAAGTACTATTATTGCTTCTAAAAATACAGAATTGAAAACAAATCATTGTATAACAATTCTTGAGCAATAAAGCAAAACCTGTAAGAGCTATCGCAATCACTTCTATGATGAAGGCTATTAACCAGAGCACCACTTTTTTTTCAATTTGGTATAAGAATTATAAAAAGGATGAGCTCTCTGAGGAAGAGACTACAGAGGAGTGATGATTATCCCTCAAAAAAAAATAGTGATTTTAAATAAGTTACTGAAAGAAGACTAAAGAAAAAAGCTAACAAAAAAATCCCACAAACCCCAAAACAGTAATTAGATAAAAGAAACAGAGGAAAATTCTTTTACATATGGACTTTGAAAATGAGTGGTTTCAGATTCAGTTTTTCAATCTCTTCCTTTGAAATCATTACAAATGACGTTTCATTTGAAATTAACCAGGAAGACTCTGACTACAGGAATAAATCCAGAAATAACTGTAGTTCTAAAATGTAAATCAACTAGCAAGATAAGAACCTAAAACATGTAGTGAGAATGCTGGGTCTGGCTGACTCAAGGCAAATGTGGTCCTGACATAAATTAAGTGCCAGTGTTGTAAAGCCTTTCTCAACGCCCCACTGTGAAAAGGAAGTGTGTGCACTTTTGTTCCTCATGAAACAGGACTTTGCTGGGCTCATTCCACCCCAACTCTACCTACTCCACCCCACCCCACCCTTCAGCACTGGATTAGCTACTTTATCCAGATTGCATTAACACAACTTTCTTTGAATACTCCTGCCTTAATTTCAAGTGGCTTGTGTCTCCAGAAGACAGAAAGACCTAGAAAGATAAATCCAAAAGGACACCCACTAGAATGGAATGTGGTCACACCAGTACAGTGCAGGTACAGAATATCAGCCAATAGGAGCTTGGGATGTCGCTTGGTGGTAGAGCACTTGCCTAGTGTGCCCAAGGCCTTTGGTTCAATCTCCAGCACCATAAGAAAACAATGAAACATCATCTTCTGAGAACTTTGGCCATATACCTTTACCTCTGTGTGCAATTCTATTTGAAGGATACTAAATTGAACACACTAAATTGAAAATGCACTTTCCATACATGTGTTGCAACAATTGTTCATTGGGGGAGGGAACTGAGGAAGATGCCCTAGTTGTACTGAAGCAAGGAGCCAAGACTTTTCTAACAATTTTCTCAACTCAAGTGTGCCAAAGGTTGAACTACTTGTCCCCAACTACTTGTCACAATGTCGAAATTCTTTTGACCTAAAGCAAAGTATCTGCTACGTGTTTCTCAGCTATTGGAAATTTTGTCATAACAGGATGTAGACGTCCAGGTCAGAGTTGGGATACCAGGACAGAAGGTCAATTTTGAAGGAATAAAACAGAGCACATAAATAATATTGTGACTGAGCAAGGGCCCACTGTTGGACACACACAGAAGCCAGTAAGAGAGCACTGTGTTTTTTGTTTTTGTTTTGTTTTTGCAGAGAAAGGCTTATTTTGGATGGACTAAATTCATCCCCTGGATGGGCTTGTGGCTGAGGAATTTAAGTGTTCTGGGTTGAGGGGGGAAAAAAAAGGAGAACGTTGGTTGGTTATGGTCCAGAATCTTGGTGGAACAGTTCAGACTCAGTAAGCGTCAGGTGGAACTTGGGTAAATATTCTGTTCTTTCCTGAAGCTGCTGAGGGCACCCTCATTTCTATCTAATCTAGACCAAGGGGCTCAGTTCTGTTCCCCATGTCCTGGTCATCGGATTTTTGGTTCTGAGAGCCTTTCATGGTCATTTCAGGTAGGGTGTTAAGGGTTCTGTGCCTACATCCCCCAAAGCATCTTGAACAATTTGTGGGGGGGGAGGGGGAGCTGGGAAGTTGTTTTATGGTTTGGTTTCAAACTCACCTCGTTTCCTTTAACTATTAAAATACACACACCGTGGCCTAACCACTGCTTTGGGATTTCTGAACAACCACTTTATCACCCCCCCCCCAAAGTACTGACCCAGAGAGGGCACGCCTCTGCTTCTGCGCAGCCCAACTTCTTCTGCAAGCACTTAAGACCTAATTAGTCTTCCAGCTTCCTGGTAGGTAATCGCGTGAGTGAATCTGGTTGTTTATACAGACGGAAAACAATGACGCTCAAGAGATTTTGACAACTTAAAAAAAGAAAGAAAGAAAGAAAAAGAACGCGGTGAAAGTCCAAGATTGCCTCTCCTGTGACGAAACACAGCCCTAAGGGCCTCAGCGTCCCCCCCCCCGCCGCCTAGGGCCGACTCCTGCCGCCTGCCCGCCGCGGTTTCGGGCCGCGGCCCGGGAGTCTCCTCCGGGCGGAGACGCCAGGCGTGCGGCGCGGGGCAGGAAGAGGGGCCGCTGCCGGAGCACGGCGCACGGCCGCGAGGGGGCCAGGGGCGGTTCCGCCCAGCGCGGGCAACGCCCGGGCCCCCTGCGCTCGCTCACCTGGTGGGTGTTGTTGGCCAGCTTAGCAACGAAGTCCCGGACCTGGCCGCAGTCCTCATCCTCGCTGGGCGCGCTGCGGCGCCAACGGCCGCCGCGGGGGATCGGGCCCCCGGCCGCGGCTGCGCGCAACCCCCAGCTCACCCCGACGGGGCCAGACCAGCGAAGCGGTAGCGAAGCGGGTGGCGGGGGTGCGTCCAGCCGGTCCAGGCCGAGCGTCGCCGGCGGCTGCAGCTGCAGGAGGAAGAGGAGGAGGAGGCCGAGGGGCCAGCGCGAGAAGCCGTCCGCAGCTCCCCGGGGCCGCTCCATCGCCGCCGAATGCCGACGCCGCTGACACCTGTCACCCGGCGCGCCCGCCCACCCCCGCCGGCGCTGCGCCACACCCCCGAGCCCGAAACCCGGCGCTCCTTGGATACGCGCAGCCGGGCCTCTGCGCCCCCATTGGATGGCCGCCTGTCCTTCTTCCAGAGCCCACTTCTTATTGGCTAGCGTCGCCTCCAGATTCGGGGGTCCTGGATTCGGATGCCAAGATGCGGGACTGATTGGCTGGAACGTGGCAGAAACGGCTGAGGTCATTCCCCACCCTCGTCCGGCGTCTCCGGGGCCCGGCTTCCAGAGTTCGCCGGGGTTTTCCCCCACCTTCCCACGAATCCCTCTGTGTGGCGGCGCCTCGACCCCCTCGCTGCCTTTTCTGGCCCCCACAAGTTAAGGACTGGTTACTCCCCCTCATTTCCCCCAGAAACACTCCTGAAATCCCTTCGGTTGAGGCAGCGTCTGGAGTATCTCAGGGAATCCCTGCACTCGCCCGGCTGGAAAGGGGAGTGGGGGGGGGATCGTTATGAACTGGTGCTCGGGTTTTTAACCCCCTGCTCGCTGGAGCATCCATTGTCTGCCGAAACAGCCGCCTTGCTGCCAAGGTGAATGCGCAACCCCCCCCTCCCCCCACGGAGGCAGATAGACATCAGGACGTCCGTGACTCAGGCAATCCTGAAGAAAAGTCTTGCTTCTCTGGCCTTCCTCTTCTACAGAGAGGTAGGCCACAAGCGGAACTCCTGGTTTTCCTGGACTTCGAATGTGGTGTAGCTTAGGCATCAGGGACAGGTTAACGGCAGGAGGTGCGAGAGAATTGACCAATGCCTACTTTATACACGATCATCTCATAGGTAGCACATTTATCTTTACCGCAATGTCCTTAATTATGGCAGTGAGTGCATTGCACTAGTTTGGTTCCAGTATGTGATGTCCCTCTAAATTAGCACTCTAATAAATAACACCCCCCCCCCCATACAGTTTGTTCCCTTTGCAGTAGATAATCTGCACACAACCACTTTGAGAACATGCAGTGCAGGTAAAACCAGTTCCAAATTCTTAACCCTTTCTCCATCTCTTCCCAATGCTACAAGTTTTTCAGTAGAAGAGATAGCAACTAGATTCAAAACATGTAAAATGTTACACCTCAAGAAAGCAACTGAAACAATTTTACCTATAAAGTAACAATCCCAACACAGGATATATTCGCTACAGAGCAAAAAGTAATGAACCCCATCCAAAATTTATGTCAAAATATTAGTCACATTAGTTTCAGAAAAAGATTTACAAATGTATGTCCTTCCCCCCAAATATAACACAGTGAGACATGATGAAATGAGAGATGAAAAGTTTCTGAATGCCATCTAAGCAAGATGGAAAAATCACCAGAGAAGTCTTCCAAGTTCTCAGCTGGAGACCTACTGGAAATAACAAGATAAAATAGATGAAATGATGAACAATGTGTTCCTGTCTTCAACTACTACGTGTCAAATTAATTTTTAAAGATACAGATTAGTTTTAAAGCTATGCCAACTATAGAGTAGATCACAAGGCAGTCAGTTCCAGTGGCATGTGACTGGTAATAGGGTGGGGGGAGAGAAGTGAGGCTATAAAGGAATATTTCTTTGTTTCAGTGACACAAAGATGAATGGTCTATTGTCTTCTTGTCTGAAAATAAAGGCAACTCAATAGTGCCACCTCTTGGAGAAATTATCAGATACACATTTTAGCTATTAAGTTAGTTGCAGTTGTTTGTACTACCCTCACTTTATTTGCTTTTGACAGGGTCTTGCCATATAACTCAGGCTGGTGGACAACTCCTGATCCTCCTGCCTCATCCTCCCAAATGCTAGGACTATATCTGGCTCAACATTATTGCATGATTCATGTCCTCATTCCTTTTGCTTTTATTATTTTTATTCTTATTCATTTATTTTTGGCGGTTGTGGGGCCTGAACTCTGGGCCTGGCCTGGGTGCTGTCCCTCAGCTCTTCAGCTCAAGGCTAGCACTCTACCACTTGAGACATAGCACCACTTCGGGCTTTTTCTGCTTATGTGGTGTTGAGGAATCAAACCCAGGGCCTCATGCATGCAAGGCAAGCACTCTACCACGGAGCCATCTTACCAGCCCTGCTTTTATTTTTTCAGACAGAGTCTCATTAGTTTGCCTAGGCTGCTCTCACACTAGGATCCTTCATCTCCTCAGAGCTGGGATTGCAAGTGGGCACCAGCACACCTGGCCTCACCCTGCTTTTAAGTTCATGCCACTATATTCTTACAGTGTACATTTCCTCAAACCATAAGATCCTAGGAGCATGACAGTGAAAGGATTTTTTTTTTGCAGTGCTAAGGATTACATATATAAATGTCACACATGTAAAATATGTAAATGTGTAGCATGTAAAATGTCACGTGTAAAATGTCAAATTCACTACTTAAAACTGTATTTTCTCTAAATAAATATAGCAGACAACTGATATAAAGCAACCTACACAACACTAAAAACATTGCCTTTCCTAGTAACATCATTTGACAGCAAACCTTGCTTCAACAGTTTACAGAAAATTGAAATTCTCCTTAAAGAATGCACATTTTAATAACAGAGGGCATGACTTTTGTTTCCTCAGTCTATGGTATGTAAAATCCCAGGCAGTACAAAAGAAGACAGTTTTTATTTTCTTCTTATGCCTGTTCTGGGGCTTGAACTCAGGTTAGGGGAGCTATGTTGAAGGCAAAGCCCTCTATTACTGAGCCACACCTCCATTTTGGGGGGAGGGGGAGCTGGCCAGTCTTGAAGCTTGAACTCTGGGCCTGGGCACTGTCCCTGAGCTTTCATGCTCAAGGCTAGTACTCTGCCTCTTGAACCACAGCCCCACTTCTGGCTTTATGTGGCTAACTGGAGATGATAATCTTGTGGATTTTCTTGCCCAGGCTGGCTTCTAACTGCTATCCTTAGATCTCAGCCTCCTGAGAAGCTAAGATGAGCCACTGATGCCCACGAGGGAAGAGGGAAGACAGTTTAAGCTGAAGCAGAGAACTAGGTTAAAAACTATTGCTTGGTATTCTTGTCCTGTATAATTCATGTGTTTGACATAACTCAGATCTCCAAACTAGCATGTGCTTTCTCCATTTCTACATTATACTAGTGTTAAAAGGGAAATTTATTGCTCAATTCTTCCCACTAGATGTAAATTTCAGACCATATGGAGACCAAGAACATTTTCATAACTTTATCCCCCACAAATGCCCAATGCATTACTTAGCATATAGGAAGTAGGTTCTCAATAAACTTGTAAATGAGTAATTGAAGTTGAGGTAGAACCTTTTCCAATGATGTTTTCTATTAAGATTTAATAAAAGTGATCATGAGTTAAACAAATCTCATCATTAACACGTTATATATAACATGATTAAAATCACTAAAGTTTCTAGGAAATTAATAATATACTCTAGTTTTCTAGGTTTGTTCTGTGTGTCTAGGACAGATTTTGTTCCCAGTATTTCCTGTCATTGGAGTTTCCAAAATGATTGTAGATACAAGTTTATTGCTGGAACTACAGTATGAATTTAGTCTACTCAGGAGGTTACTATTTATTTTAACTTCAGAGTGCAAGTACCTAATGAAAATATAGAAAAGCCTTGGAAAATAGTCTGGGGATCCTCATAAGTGAATTATCATCAATTCTTCATCATCCACTTATATGGTGTGGATGGTGCAACTATATTTCAAATCTCCATGACATTTCCCTGTTACTCAAAAGCTGGTGATGTGAAGCCAGAAAATCTGAGTTTAAGCTCCAACAACAATTTTCTGTGCATGATCACAGAGCCTTAGATTCTTCATCTAGCTAGTGATAATGCCTATATAATACCTATGTCCTATGGCCATTTTTGATGCATAAATTATTCTTTAATAGTCTAAGACAAACTGCTTCTGAATTTTACATTTACTGATAAGGCTGAGATTTGTAATTACTAGTGAGGCCAAGATCACTTTTTTCATGTCAACTTCATAAAAAGGGAAGCATTTCCAAACCGTCACCACGATACAATTAACAGCTTTAACATGGTAGATGGTTTATCCCAACTCATCAACAACCCCCAAAAAGCCACTGAGTAGCATCCCGTTCATGATAGCAATAAAAATATATATTCATCTAAGAGAATTTACACAAATGTAATGGATTTACAGAGTATTAACATCAACTACCCACTAGGAGGAGCTGGATTAGCTTGAGTTCATTTTTCATCACCCAGGGGACTCACGGCAAAGTTAACTATGTTGTAAATAATTTTAGAACAGACACTCTCACAGGAGAGGGATATTAATACCACTGTCCATCCACTGATGAACATAACCATTTCAAATAAAAGACTGTATCGTAAGAACACAGACCACTAACAAATACTCTAAAATTTTCTTTTATTTCAGAACTGCCTTTATGTACAGACATCATTAAAAAAAAATGAACACATACTAGAGATTTTCCAAGGAATTGGAGCTGGGAATAAAATTTAAGGGCAATTAGGAAAACTGAAAATGTCCCAAAGAAGTTCTGAAGATCACTCTTCCTTAAATGCTTAAATGTCCTTGATAACCTCTTCAAGTTCTTCCTTTGTGAACATGTGGAAATTCTGGCCAGGCTGCACTGTGGCTAGCTGGAAAGGAAACAGAAAGGGGTTAATAAGCTGGGCTCAATTCCCTGTTGACAACCTTTGCATGGTCAGGAGGAGCTGTGCTGGTGAGGCAGCTGTTCACTAGGAACTAAGGGATCTGCTGTCCCAGGGGTGTCCTTTCCAGGCAGCAAGTCCCTAAAATAGCTCTGACTCCAGAATAAAAAATTTCTTATTGACCAAATTTTCTATTTTGAGGTTAACCCACTATATAATAGTTAACCAAATACCTGGCATCCTTTCTACTTTTTTGAAGTTACTTCAATAAAGAGCTGGAAGTATGGCCAACATGGTAGCTGAGGTCAAACCCCAATACCAACAAAAAACGGGAAGAGAAGGGGAAAAAGGAGAAAAATAATTTTTAAAAATTATTAAAAGCACATTTATATACTTCCAAGAGGAACTTATGTGTGTGACATCGGGCTACTTTGTCACTGCCACTTAGTACCTCTATTTCTTTAGCTGTAAAATGAGTATAATAGCAGTATCCAACACACAGAGTAGCTGTGAAGATAAAATGTGAGTGCAGGCAGACTGCTTAGAACAGTGCCTCAAATATAAAAAGCACCAGATTATTAAGTATTATTGTTAGGTATTTTCTATAAATTGTGTGGCAGCTTTATAAAAAGAGCTTTGTTTCGTAAAAAGGTTAGTCATGAAACAATTCCAGTAGCTCTGTAACAGGAACTCAATTGTGACTGAAAACATCAAGAACTCCCAGTCCAGATTACAATCTATAAAAATAAAAACCTGAAACTCAAGGTCAAGATGGTTTGTTTACAGCTTCCAATTTGATAAGACTATCATCACCTCACAGAATCCCATGTTTTGAGGACAATATTGAGGAATAATTGCCACTTCACTTTGCCTCAAACACTTCTCCCTTTTGCCTATTTTTACTTCAATGTTGCACACTTTTGGGCATTTTTAAGTAAGATTAACAACTGATATTTAATATAAATTGAAGGTTGCAGACAGAATTAGCATTATCTAGTTATGTGTATTTGTCTCTGTTTCATCCCCAAGTAAAATTTAGAAAAAGATTACAGGGGCTGGGAATATGGCTTAGTGGTAGAGTGCTTGCCGCGCATGCATGAAGCCCTGGGTTCAATTCCTCAATACTACATAAGCAGAAAAAGCTGGAAATGTCATTGCATCTCAAGTGGTAGAGTGCAAGCCTTGAGCAAAAGAAGCTTGGGGACAGTGCCCAGGCTCTGAGTTCAAGCCCCAAAACTGGCAAAAACAAAAAGATTAAAACGTTTAAGACATCTGATGATCTGGTCTGGGAACAGACTAAAACAAATATTCTCTTAAAGCACTCCTCTTAGCCTGTAATCCTAGCTACTGAGGAGGCTGAGATCTGAGGATGGAGGTTCAAAGCCAGCCCAGGCAGGAAACTCTGTGACTTTTATCTCCAATAATCCACTCAGAAAACCGGAAGTGGTGCTGTGACTCAAGTGGTAGAGGCTCACCTTGAGCTGAAGAGCTCAGCGCCCAGGCTGAGTTCAAGACCTATCACCAACAAAGAAAAGAAAAAAAAAAGAAAAAGAAAAAGAAAAAGCACTCCTCTAGGGTTTCCCAAAAGGTATGTTTAATTGAATGAACTATCAGAAGAATCCCAAATATATTTGCAAAATGTTAAAAAAAAATTTAAAGAAATTTATATGGACTATAAGTTCTATTCCTAGGGCACTTAAAATGTAAATATTATTGTCAATTTTCTTATGATGTATTTACATGACCAACAGTAAGGACAGAGATATAATGTCAATAAAATAGGAGAGTAAAATCTTCTATTTTTTCATCAGATAAGTCATGCCCAATCGCTAATCTTCCCAAAGCTCTCACAGGGGCTTAAAAAGCAAAACAAAGGGGCTGGGAAGGTGGCGCAGTGGTAGAGTGCTTGCCTTGCAAGCCTGAGGCCCTGGGTTTGATTCCTCAGCACCATATAAGCAAAAAGAAAAAAGCCGGAAGTGGCGCTGTGGCTCAAGTGGTAGAGCGCTAGCCTTGAGCTGAAGAGCTGAGGGACAGTGCCCAGGCCCAGAGTTCAGGCCCCACAACCGGACCCCCCCCCAAAAAAAGCAAAAACAAAAACAAAAAACAGAACGTAGGGGACTGAAAGTTTGGTTCAGTGGCAGACGGCCTACCTAACAAGTGTAAAGCCCTGAGTTCAAACCGCAGTACTGTGAAAAACAAAGCAACAAAAAAAAAGCCCTAGAAACTGGGAATACTGGAAAAACAAGCAAAAATCAGTCCTATGCAGGACCAGGATGGAAGTTAATACTAATCTTATTTGAACCAAGTACTGCTTTTAGGAAGTTAATTGTTCATGAATAAAATAACCTCTTACATTTGCATGAAGATGAACAAATCTACACAGTTTAAGACACTCATCTATATCTCATTTTACTTTCAAAAAAAATCTCTGACCCCTTTGTACAGTTTTTTCTTTTCTTTTTTTTTTTGGTCATGGGGCCTGAACTCTGGGCCTGGGCACTGTCCCTCAGCTCTTCAGCTCAAGGCTAGCGCTCTACCACTTGAGCCACAGCGCCACTTCCGGCTTTTTTCTTTTTGCTTATGTGGTGCTGAGGAATCAAACCCAGGGCCTCAGGCATGCAAGGCAAGCGCTCTACCACTGAGCCACCTTCCCAGCCCTATACAGTATTTTCACAATAAAAACTTATTAATAAAAAAATCTCTGAGGCAAGTAGAACATAAAGCCTCTCATTTATATAATCAATAAGTACACTGGATACTGTTGTACTGGAGACTAGGACTTATTAAGGGCACTGGTTGCTTTCAGTGTCAGGTTAAGTGTTACAAGAAAACTAAGCATATGTAAAGGTGTGGCTGGAGAAGTCCAAAAGGGCTCAGAGGAGCTTTGCAGTTGTATAATAATGGGTCAGACAGTGAAGGAAGGGAAGGGCAAACCAATAGTCAAATGTACAGAAGCATGAACATGGCATATTTGCAAAACAAATTGATTCTGTGCAGCTAGATCAGAGGTTGCACATAGGATAGGAAATGAAATGAAAAATAAATAATGGCTCACATATCACAAGGAAAGACTGTATCATATTGGCTAAAGTACCTAAGCTGGGTATGATGTTGCACACCGGTAATCACAGCATTAGGAAGGATGATGTAGGAGGACCATGAGGATTGATGGCCTGGAACTCAAGAGTAAGACTGTCTCAAAAATTAAGAGGACAGACAGAAAATCAGGCCTTATTCAAATCTTGACTCTTATTATTTATTTACCAGTTCTGTTGTTTTAGGTAAAGTCCTATTTTCTCAAACAAAGCCTGTTTCCTTTTGTATGAAGTAGAAAAAAGGATATCTATCTCATATAATTGTGAAGAGTAAAATAAATAATGACATGTAAAATACTCAGCAAAGGTCCTCATAGATTAAACATATGACTTAAGTAGTGAATTATTATGTCATAAAAAGTTCATAATTTACCTTGCAAACAGGATTAGAAAAGATTTTTAAGTAGAGAGCAATAAACATTGTGTGTGGACCACTAGAAAATCAATTTTAGTAGCACAATGAAGAATAAAATGGACACAGATAGAGAAAGCCAAAGATGCCAGCAGGAGCACTCTGAAAATATGTAAGGAGAAAAATGGGGGCCTGAACAAAAAAAGGTACTAGATATGGTTGGAGAAGGGGTATCAATATAAGTTATTTTAAGGAGGCAATGACAAAATTTAGTGACAGAAAAGAGAGATAAAAATCTTCCAAGTTTCTGGTATGAATGACAAGTAAATTAGTGGTACCATCAACCAGGATTAGAAATACAGAAAAGGAGATAGTATTTTGAAAAGGGTATGATTTAATTTTAGGACTGTCAAATTTGAGGTGAATACTTCAGAAAGTCCTGAAGGCTGCCCAGGAAATATGACAATCAAGAGCTAGCCTAGTAAAGAGGAGTCCCATGGAAACAAGAGTTGAAATAAATGGCATGACTAAGCAACAAGTGGGGGTAAAACACTAGGTACTTCTGTAGTAGCTGTTCCAAACAGCCAAACAGCTTCTGTATGGAACAGGACTGGAAATAAAGTCTACAATGGAATACCCCTTGGCAATAAAACCTGACAAATGATATCCAAAACACAGAGAAATTTCAAAATTATGCTGTGTCAAAGAAGCTAAGACAAAAGAATACATATTGTATAACACACTTTGTATAAAATTCTAGAACACAAAACAAACCTGTAGCTACTGAGGTAGATCAGTAGGGTGACACTAGGCCGAAAGGAACTTTCTGGGAGTAAAGAAACGTTCCATTTGACTCTGGTGGCAGGGGTTATACAGCTGTCAAAATTGTACACTTAAATGGGAGCATTTTACTGCAAGTGAATTATACCTCAACACGGTTAACTGCTTTGAAAAGACAGGTTAGACACAGTAGGTGGGAGGTATTTTAATAGTTTTGTTTATTTGCAGGGGGGGTTTCACTATATAACCCAAGTTGGCTTTGAATGTACTCTCCTGCCTTAGCTTCCCAAGTGCTAGCCAGCATTTCATTTATTTAAAGAAAGATGCAGAAAGTGTCATTTAGCACTAAAGAAAAACAAACTACCAGAAAAGTACTAACAAAATTCCTCCTGAAAGTCAAGATGGGAGGATCATGACATTTGTTACATCTTATCATCTGAGAGACTGGCAAAAGGAAGTATTTTCAAATGTTGGCTAAAATCTGGCAACAGTGGCTTACCCCTGTAATCCTTAGCTATTCAGGAGGCTAAGATCTGAGGATGAGGATCATGGTTCGAAGCCAGCCTGTGCAGGAAATTCTGTAAGACTCTTCTTAACTACTAAAAACCAGAATTGACGCTGTGGCTCAAAGTGGTGGAGTGCTAGCCTTGAGCAAAAAAGCTCAGGGTCAGCACCCAGGCCCTTAATTCAAGCCCCACGACTAACCAAAAAAAAAAAAAAAAAAGTTTGCTAATGCAAAACAAAAACAAAAACCTACTTAAAATTTTTTTTTCTGTGGAGGAACTATGCTAAATCTCTTCCTTTTATTACCACTCAAAGAGTAAGCTAACCACATTCTCCCTCAAACCCTTCAGACCCTCTTATTTATGCACAAGCCCATTTTAGTACTTCATTTTCAGGACAGTCTATGAAACCTAGTGAGACATTCATTAACAACATTCCAGAACTCTCCACTCTTGTCCTTAACTAGTCAGTTCCCCGTCAGGGATTTAATCCAACCATCTATTATTTCATGAGTATAGCCAAGAAACATCCTGGTAGTGCTGACTGCTTTAAATACTGAATACCACCTGTTGGCCTACAGAACTATACATGCATACTGTGACTCCAACATAACCTTGATCTTGACTTTCTAGAACAGTGTTTTGTAATTCTAGCCTCAGAAGATTTTTGTTTTTCTTTTTTGGTACTAGGGCTTGAACTCAGGGCCTGGGTGCTGTCCCTTAGCTTTCTCGCTTTTAAAGCTGGTACTCTACCACTTGAGCTCCAGCTCTAGCTTTTTGCTGGTTAACTAGAGTTAACAGTCTTGTAAACTTTGCTGCTGCAGCTGGCTTTGAACGGAGATCTTCAGATCTCAGCTTCCTGAGTGGCTAAGGTATAGGCCTAAGATACCAGCACCTGGCTCTTAGACAATGTGGATCAACAATTCTTTTCCCTATTTCCCAAATATTTGTCACTCTTTCCCAAATATTTCTCACAATATTTCCAAATATTTCTCATTCTTACAAATTTCACCATTATATTACCACACTGAACAAATGAACACTCACCAATTTAATTCCAAACCTATATATATTTTTTAGTTATAAGTCATACAAGAGGTAGGTGTCATTTTTGCATCTCCACAAACCTACCTATCCTTTAGTCATTATTACTTCCTTTTCTCCTCTCTAGTCTTCCTTTTCTCCTATCTACTCCTACCTACTCATTCTAAACAAGGACATTAGGAATTTAGTCCAAGCCTTCCCATTACTCATCACCCCTGTACCTTATACCCATCCTATATCCTAGCAATCAGATAAAACCCTCAGCGTTTTTGTTTTGAATGCTAGAGCTTCATGCGTGCTAAGCAAGTGCTTTACCACTGAGCCATACCCCAGCCAAAGATGTTTTTTAAGCAGAAAGTTATGTCTACTTTTCTATGCTTTGTGAATGTTGTTCCCTCTTTCTCAAATTACTTTCCACTCCCTTTTCCAGACACAACTTCTTCCAGGATGCTTTCCTAATGCCCAGACTAAGTTGCATGTTTGCAAGGCAATCTGTTTTTATTGCAATTATGAAAGTTCTACCCCAGGCTCTTATCTGTTTCATCCCCTACCCCTACACTACATGGTGTACAACTAAGCAGGGGTCAGATATTCTTTAGCTGCATCCCTGGCTATTAACTGCTATATAATGGGTACTCAATATGGCAATGAAATAATTTTATTTTTCCAGTCTTGGGGCTTGAACTCTGGGCTTGGGTGCTGTCCTTCAGCTCTTTAGCTCAAGGCTAGTGCTCTACCACTTGAACACAGCACCACTTCCGGTTTTCTGAGTGATATTGGAGATAAGAAAATTCATGGAGTTTCCTGTCTGGGCTGGCTTTGAACCATGATCCTTAGATCTCAGCCTCCTCAGTAGCTAGGATTACAAGGCATGAGCCTCTGGCGCCTGGCCTGAAATAAATTTTATTTTCTGAAAACAACTAGGATGGTGTCTTCTCTCTTATAGAACTTTCCAACAACTCTTAACATTTTTCTATCCACTAGCTTGATCCATTTACAGATTTAAGTCTTTTCCCACTGTTTAAAGACAAACATCATTTATAAGTATTGCCTTCTGCTGTCATTATTCTTGGGAAAGCACCACGTTCTTCATCAACAACTTTTTATTCTTCAGCTCACTGAATTCTGACTTCTGTCATCACTTTACTAACAGTGCTTATTTTTTCCAATAATATGAATAACTTACAAGACTGAATATGTAGAGCAACTGCGTAACAAGAGTAGGGCTAAGTTCCAACCACAATGCTACCAAAATAATAATAAAAATAATTGTGGGAGTCTCTAATTCCCATTTCCTGTATGGGTGGTTGGAAGTGTTTCTCTCCCATTTTTTTCTAACCATATTATACTAAAATAAATCCTTGCTAGGAATTATAAAAAATTAAATGAATAAATTATAGTAAATTACATATAAATTTTACTTATAAAAGCAATTAACATGTAATTTATTGTTCAATCCTTAACAAAGCAAGTTATAGTATCTGGGAGAAAAATCCCCAATAAACTAGAAACAATACCTCTATGTTAGTTGCATTCAACTTCTCCTCCATTACTTGTTTGAGGATGATGAGAGAAGATTTGATGGCTTCTTTCAATGTCATAGACTTGAAACAAAGAAGGTAAGAAGATGAGCCATTAATGTACATAATCCCTTTTTCCTTCAACAATTTCCTTTATCTCCTGAAGAATGATTTAGCAAATATTAATACGTCAGACACCTTAATTTGTGCAGTGCATTACAATTGTCTGCAAAATTCAAGCAAGTGGTCAAGTATTCAGAATACCCTATTCAGAGAAAAAAGTGCCTTATTCAGAGCCACATATAATAATTGTTTGAAGAGGAGGAAAGAACTGCACTTCTGTAGTGCACCCTTGAACTCCTCAGTTAATTCAGAAGCAAGTTGGTATCATATTGGTAACATCCTATGGGCAGCGATGACCAGATGATCTAAAAATGTAGTCCAATGGTTCAGAAAATTCATTTTTAAAATTTGATTTGCACCTAATTTCTTCCATGTGTAAATCTACTATATTTAGCAGAAATGATTTTTTCAAATTTGAAGGTTGATGGCCACCCTGTGTTAAGACTAGTAGAGATATTCTTCTAAGAGCATGTGCTCATTTCATGTCTGTGAAGACATTTTTGTCATTTCCACATGTCTTGTTCTAGGTTGTAGTTTCATGGAGCTACTGTACACAATTATCAAAACTAACTTTTTAATGTATGTATGGTTTATTATGCAGACATTCTACTTGATGTAAAAACTGATAGTAGGAATTGTAAGAATGTAGTTACCTTGTGATAAACTTCTTGCAAGGAGCTCTGGGCACCCTCTGAAGCAGAGCCAATCGCTCGAGCATCACATTGTACAAAGGTCCCAGATGGGTCCATGTGAAACCTGAAAATCCCCCAGAAGGATTAAAATGCTTGTGAGTGATGGCATTTTACATAACAAATGCCTCAATGAAAATACAAATGCTTGGCCTGCGACCAAGAAATGCCACTGAAATACTGAGGCACAGCTCCAAAAGATGTTCTGTGTTTTGACAAACCAGATCATTTAAAAGGTGTTTGTGCAGCTTGGTACTGGCACAACAACAGACCTCAGGACCAATGGAATAGAATTGAAAACCCAGAAATGAACCTACAGACCTACAGCCATCTAATCTTCGATAAGGGAGCTAAAAAAATAGAATGGAAGAAAGACAGCCTCTTCAGTAAATGGTGCTGGAAAAACTGGTTAATCACCTGTAGAAAACTAAAGCTAGATCCTTATATATCACCCTGCACCATAATCAACTCCAAATGGATCAAAGACCTGAGTCAAAGCAGACACTCTGAAAACATTACAGAATGGAATAGGAGAAACCCTAGGTCTCCTTGGCACAGGCTGAAATTTTCTTAATAGAGACCCAGAAACACAAGAAATCAAAGAAAGGTTGGACAAATGGGATTGCATGAAACTGCAGAGCTTCTGCATGGCAAAGGACATAGCTAGCAAGATCAATAGATTCACTAGCCATACAATAGACAAGGGTCTCATATCTAAAATATACCTGGAACTCAAAAAATTAAATCCCCCAACAACAAATCTTCAAAGAAACAACTGCCCAATAAATAAGTGGGCTAAAGACTTAAAGAGAAACTTCTCTGAAGAGGAAAGAAGGATGGCCAATAGACACATGAAGAAATGCTCAACCTCTCTTAGCCATAAAAAAAGTACAAATCAAAACAACATTGAGATACCACCTCACCCCAGTTAGAACGGCTATAATCAAGAACTCTAATAACAACAGATGCTGGAGGGGATGTGGACAGAAGGGAACCTTACTGCATTGTTGGTGGGAGTGTAAACTTGTTCAACCACTTTGGAAAGCAGTATGGAAGTTCCTCAAAAGACTCCACATAGAGCTCCCCTATGACCCAGCAATCCCACTTTTGGGCATTTACCCAAATGTTCACAAACAAGACCACACTAAAGTTACCAGCACGACAATGTTTATTGTAGCCTTATTTACCATAGCTAAGATATGGAACCAACCCAGATGCCCCTTAGTAGATGAATGGATCAAGAAAATGTGGTATATATACACAATGGAATTCTATGCCTCCATCAGAAAGAATGACATTGCCCCATTTGTTAGGAAATGGAAAGACTTGGAAAAAATTATATTAAGTGAAGTAAGCCAGGCCTAAAGAAACATAGGTCCCATGGTTTCCCTTAATTGCAGTAACTAGTATATGTCTGAGTCAAGCAGAAAAGGTCAGATAAGTTGATGTTAGGGAAATGAACCTTAAGATACATATTCAAATGTTTTTTTTTTCTTTCATGTGATTGTTTCTAACACATTTATAAGATTATTTCTTTGTTGCTTTGTATGTCCCTCCCCCATGGTGTAACCCCTGCTTTCACTGTATTTGATGTTGTTATAATTTGTGGAGGGGAAGGGAAAAAACAAATTGTTTAAATAGGGATACAGGTGGATCCATTGCAACAATGAGATATACAAGTCGTTATGCCGAAAACAAACTTTACAACTTTGGTGGGGGGGGGGAGGGGCGGGGAGAGGATGGGATGGGAAGGGGAAACAAAGGAAGAGGCTACAATGCTTGATAAGAAATATACTCATTATCTTGCCCATGTAATTGTAACCCCTCTGTACAGTATTTTCACAATAAAAATAAAAAATAAAATAAAAGGTGTTTATGAACTTCCTTGGGGATTTAGAAATATGGTAATTAAATATATATTATATAGAGAAAACTAACATTTGTGTAAATTAATCTGAGAATGTAGATCTGATCAGTATGCAAACATATTCTGACTATAGTAATAAAGTTACTTCTTCTAAATCTTTCCAGAACTGGAACTGGTCCCAATAAAGGAGTTATTAGGTCATGGATTCCCAAATTTTGGTTGCATAAACATCACAGAATCACTTCACTTTAAAGTTAAAAGCCCTATGTTTTCTAGGTTTATAATAACTTTCTCACGACTTAAACTAGTAGACCCTACCCAAAATTTACATTAATCACCACCTTCTCCCCAAAGTAGATTTTAAAAAAAAAAAGCAAAATGATACTTACAGCTGGGGTCCTTTCTCATCAACTCCTCCAAATAACAGTGCTACTCCAAAAGGACGAGACTAGAACCAAAATGCAAGAGGAATTGAGAAATGGCTATAAAGTAAGGGAACAAAAGCTAGGAAAAAATAAAAATACATGCAGAAGACAAACGTACAGGACTTTAACCTAACTCAATACACATCACACTCACCATGGCACCTGGGTCTGCATCTTCTTCTCCAAACTGTAGAGCAAGATTGGACACAGCTTGGGTCACACTCTCCACCGTCATTGTCTCATTGTAGGTAAACCAATGATTCTACAAGGAAAGAATGGTATTCCCTTCTGATAAGAACATTAAAGCAGTCTACCATCTTTACTATACTCATCCCCCTTCAACTGTGATCAGAAACTGAACTGTCTTTTTCTCCTTTTCTCCCACTTTTCTCTTTTCCTTCCTCCTTGCCCCTGCCTTCTTTTTTCTGATCAAGACTAGTACTTTGCCACTTGAGCTAATGCTCCACTTTCAGCTTTTTTGTGGTTAGCTGAAGATGAGGCTTGTGGATTTATCTGCTAAGACGGTCTTTGAACTGTGATCCTCAGATCTTAGCCTCCGGTAGCTAGGATTACAAGCATGAGCCATCAGTTGTACCAGGCTACAACTAACTTTTGATCTAAGTAGATTCATTATCTCTGTTTAAAAGTATTGAGGCCCAGAAAGGTTAAGTATTTCCCATGCCACACAACTACTAGAAACAAAACTGAAATACAAATCAAGTGCAGGGCTGACCATTACCCTGCCTTTATGTATGTGCTGGTGCGCATGTGTGGGTAGGAGTGGGCAGGAGTGCATGTACACGGTGAGAAGGCTCTTCATTCCACCGTCCTTGGTAGATAGTGGTAAGAATTTATGAATGCCCAGTGGGAATGCTATCTTACTCTGGGAAGGAGGCAGTGACCATCAACAACTTAGTCTGTGCTTGGACTCAAGCACCAGCCCTCCAGGGCCACCACAAGTGCCCTCTCTGTCTCACCTATGTAGCCTTCACGGTAGGGGCAGTAGTATAGCCACCCTTGTGGCCACCAGCACCCAGCCTCTTACCATGAAGTCTTTATGAAATCCAGGCTGTGCACAAATTCACTATGTAGCCATGTGTGGCCTAGCACTACATTGCGGAGTGCTTAGAATTGCACAAAAAGAGAAATAGCTGACAGCAGATGGAGTGGCACAGGCCTGTAATCCCAGCATTTGGGATGTTGAAGCAGGACACTCATATCCAATGTGGATTACAGAGCAACCTTATCACTGGTGGTGGTGGGGAGGGGGGGGAGGAAGGAGGGAGGGAAAAAGCAAGAGAGTTCTGAAAATAAGCATGTTTTAAAAGTTTCAAGTAATGATAGACTAGAGAATTACTACCTTGAAAAATAGGACTAAACCCTGAAACACAAAAGTTGTGTCATTTCACAAAGTATATGTTAATAACCTAGTACCATCTTATTCTCTTAGTGTGTAAGTTAAAGTACATATTCTCATGTAAGTACTGAAAGCAAATCTGCAATGAAGTGCAAAAATTTTAAAAATCTTTTCTTACTAGCTTATATCTCAAGGCCATAGGAACTCAGGATTAAAAAAAAAAAAATCAGCCAGGCACTGGTGGCTCATGCCTATCATCCTAGCTACTCAGGAGGCTGAGGATTACAGTTCAAAGCCAGCCAAGGCAGGAAAGTCCCATGAAATTCCTATTTCTAATTACTAAAAAAAAGCTGGAAGTGGAGCTATGACTCAAGTGGTCGAGTACTAGCCTTGAGCAAAAGAAGTACAAGGGCAGCACCTAGGCTCAGAGTTTAAGCCCCAGGACTGACACACACACACACCAAAACAACAACAAAATCTGCATTCCTAACCAGTTTTTAATCCCCTAGAACAAATCATACTTACCAGAAGATAGCAGTTATAAGCCTCCCATGAAAAGGTTGGAGAAAAAAATATCCTTTAACTATGACCACATTCTGTTATTGTTTCATAGAAAATAAATTGGAACAGAATGCAGTACATGGGGTTGTTTTACCTGGGGTAAATTCAGAGGAAGCAAGAGCATCAGCTCTACTGCCTAGAGCTTCCTTAAAGCTTCAATAGTTAAGACAGCTAATTCATAAGGTCCAGGAAGATTCTACCCCAAACCATTCCCTTGGGCCACATTTGATATTGACACAGTTAGCTGCAATATAAGCCAGAAAGCTGTATCATCACTATACAAGGAACTCAAGCATCACAGTAAAAAAGGAAGAAGGTACTGATTTTACCTGTGTTTCAACTCTGGCTTTATCAATTAAAGTCTTAGCATCAGCAATTAGCCCACTCATGGCACAACCTGCAATATGAAAAAAAGCAACATTGACCCAGTTACAAAATCCTTGCAAAACTTTTTTTATCTACTCAGGAAACACTAAAATTCTTGAGTGCAAACCATGGCAATATACCCATGTAATTAGATTAGATGGAAATGATCAACACTGAACCCAAGTGCAATGATGTTACAAATGAAAAATTGTCTACAATGTCACAGAAGTACAGATCATAGCTAGGAGACAGAAGGGTAATAGCCAACCAAACATGAATTTCAGCATATTTTGTCTCTAAGAATCTCTTTAGCTTTTAGATCTTGACATATTTGAACTAAGCAAACACTAGCAATCCAACCTGAGACACCTGAGAAAAGCAAACAACCTCAGTATGTCTACAGCAGAAGACCAGAATATCAAAAGCCATCTCACTTCTCTGACCCACACAAACCAACCAGTGTTATTAGAAAGTTTGCCTGACAGTCCAAAATGCCAAGACTATGGCTATCCCTGTTACTTAGATGCCATGACCTAAATCCAAATCTCAACATAGGTTTTTCAAGTGTTAGATCTATAAAGCCAAATGACTCCTTTAATAGATCTACTTGATATAATTTTTTTTTCTAGACCCCATCTACTTCCTTGGCCCTTACAACCAATTATATGCCAAGTTCTGTCACTCTTTAGTTGATTACCACTCTCTCATTAATCCCTTCCTCTCCATTTCAGGCCACTGACTTGGTTGAAGCTTTTAGCATCTCTGTTCAGACACTTAAAAAATTCCTTGGGTCAGCCACCAGTGGCTCACACCTATAATCCTAGCTACTCAGGAGACTGAGATCTGAGGGTCACAGTTCAAAGCCAGTCCTGGCAGAAAAGTCCATGAGATTCTTATCTCCAGTTAACCACCAGAAAACTGGAAGTGATACTGAGGCTCAAGTGGTAGAGTGCTAGCCTTGAGCTGAAGAACTCAGGGACAGTGCCCAGGCCCAGAGTTCAAGACCCACAACCCATAGGGAAAAAAAATTCCTTGGGCTGGGTGTAGTGGTACACAACTATAATCCCAGCTATTTAGGAAGTAGAGATTGGAAGATACAGGTTGAGGAGTGACAAAATAACAAGAGCTTATCTGCTAATTAGCAAGACCATACTCTAAGCAGGGTATGGTGGCACAGGTTAAAAATCGCAGCTACTCAGGAAGCAGAGCTATCTGATCAAGACTGGCCCAGACAGCTGGTTGCTGGTGGCTCAAGCCTGTAATCCTAGCTAATCAGGAGGCTGAGATCTGAGGATCATGGTTCAAAGCCAGCCTGGACAGGAAAGTCCATGAGACTCTTTATTTTTTCCGGCCCCACCCCTCCATCAGACTCTTATCTCTAATAAACCACTAGGAAACTGGAAGTGACACTGTGGCTCAAGCAGTAGAGTGTTCACCTTGAACTAAGAGCTGAGGGATAGCACCCAAAGCCCAGAGTTCAAGCCCCACAACCGACAAAAAAAAAAAAAAGACTGGCCCAGACAAAAGTGGAAGACCCTATAAAAAAGAAACTAAAACAAAATAAATACCAGGAAATGGGTACCTCAGAGGGTAGGGTATGTCAAGAGGGGGGGTGGGGGGGTAGACAAATGAAGAAAAGACCGGGAAGAATGCAGTAAAAAATTCAATGTTGGGCCGGGAAGGTGGCTCAGTGGTAGAGCGCTTGCCTTGCATGCTCAAGGCCCTGAGTTCGATTCCTCAGCACCACATAAGCAAAAAGAAAAAAACCGGAAGTGGCGCTGTGGCTCAAGTGGTAGAGCGCTAGCCTTGAGCTGAAGAGCTGAGGGACAGCGCCCAGGCCCAGAGTTCAGGCCCCACGACCGGACCCCCCCCCCAAAAAAAATTCAATGTATATCCTACAGAATTAAGAAAATTAAGTGAGGAAAGGGGGTAGACTGGGAGAGACGGGAGAGAATGTTGAAAGGGATGACACTGATCAAGATGCATTGTGTTCATAAACTACTTTTTTGAATGGCAACTTCTTTGTACAGCCACTTAAAGACAGTAAGAATATAAAATAAAATAAAAACAAAAAGTGGTAGAAGGCTCCTGCCCAGAAAGTACAAGGTGGAATTCTATCCCTAGTACTAGTACCAAAACAATCATAAATGGGTCTCATCTTCAGTCTAAGTTCATAGCCTACACTGAACAGTTATCAGAATGTTCTTCCTACAATTCCAGTGTGATCACATTACCTCATTGTTTAAAACCTTTCCCACCAATTCAGAAGAATCAAGTCCAAGCTCTTGAGCAGGGCAAAAAAGGACAAATCATTAGTATCTGACCCAGACTCACTGCCTACACAGTTCACTTCTGAGTCACACTAAAGTACTTGTATCCTTTATATATTTTTTGCCACCATAGCTTTGCTTATTTCTCTTTCTTCTTCTTTTTTTTTGCATTCGTATAACAGTTTTATTGATATGTGATTGAGATACAATAAACTACACAAGTTTAGAGTGCACAGTGTGGTAACTTTTGACCTAAGTACATTCCCCTGAAACTATTTCCATATTCAAAATAGCCCATTTGAGGATCTGTTGCGGGGGGATTTAATTTTTTGAGTTCTCAGTGTATTTTAGATATGAGACCCTTGTCCATTGTATGGCTAGTGAAGATCTTTTCCCAATCTGTGGGCTTTCTATTCATCTTGCTAACTATGTCCTTTGCCATGCAAAATCTCTGCAGTTTCATGCAATCCCATTTGTCCAACCTTTCTTTGATTTATTCTGGGTTTTTGTTAAGAAAATTTTGGCCTGTGCTAAGGAGCTCTACAGTTTCTCCTATTCCTTCCAACAAATCCTCAAAGAAACAACTACCTGATTAATAAGTGGGCTAAAGACTTATTATTTCTCTTTCTTCTGTATAGAAGATTATACCCAGACACTTGTCTGCCTGGTAGGCACTTTTTATATTTCAGAATTGAGCCTACCATCAACTCAGCTCAAGCATTACCTTCATGGCATTCTTTTCTGAAAAGCCCACTATCACTGATCTCAAGCAAGACTAATTTTCCTCACTTATATCCCTACTGTACATACTGTATGCTCCATCAAACTAAGACATATATCCCAGAAAACAATATATGACTATATTCTAGTGTTTAACATAATGGCTAACACATTATTCAGTGAAGTGACATTGACCAATCTCTAAAAGACAGGTAAGTAAAGTAGATACAATGTTGAGATAAAGTAGAAACAATGCTCTTAATTGCAAAAGACAAATTCTATTTCTACATTTATGAAATAAATACTACCAAGCTTCTATAGTTACCATGGCATTTGGTTCTCTTGCCTTAAACAATCACTTTACCAATGTTTCATTGATTGTATTACTAGAAAGATTTCCATGCTATAAATAAAACCATTTACCCTGTAACACTACTGTCAGAAGTCAAGGCAAAAGAATTATACCAAAAAGCAAAAAAAGAGGGGTAAGGTGGGACAAGAAGAAAAACAGCTGGGCACTGATGGCTCATATCTGTAATCCTAACTACTCAAGTAGCTGAATATGAGGATCACAGTTCATAGTCATCCTGGGCAAGAATGTCCATTATCTCCTATTAACCACCAAAAAACAAGAAGTGGCACTGTGGCTCAAAGTGGTAGAGTGCTAGCCTTGAGCAAAGAGCTCAGGGGCAGTGAGTACCCAAGCCCTGAGTTCAAGTCCCATGACTGACCAAAAAATAAAAAATAAAATAAACAGAGTTCTGAAGAAAACTGATCTGGACAAAATCTATACTCTTATAACTCTCTGGGCTTTACCTACTCAAAAGATCTTGGAGAATTCCTATTTTTCACTTGACACTCAGTTTTCCCACATACATCCTCAATACCAATGGCCTCTTACCAGAGCTAACATACATCAGTGAAGACCTACAAATCATAGGGAAATAGCCAACAATTTAATCTTTGCATATTTCAACAACCATCATATTTGCCAAGTCCTTGGCTACAGGATAGTTCAATGGTAGAGTGCTTGCCTAACATGTATGAGGCCCTGATATAGTTCCAAGCACACTTACACATACACACAAAAATCACATAAAATAATAAAATATAACAAGACGTATTTGAAGATGAAAGGCAGTTCTGGGAATAGGTTAAACATAAATGAGTCTTGCAAATGCTTTGCACTCTTAAAGTTATAAATTGTGTCCAATCCCTAGAAATAATAGCTAATCAAAAGATAAGGCAGTTGTTCTGTGACCCTCTGTTGGAACATAATAGAAGAAAAATTAATGTAGGCCAGATTCCACAACACAACTCTCGCCTACTACTTACCTATATGAGCATCAATCTCTACAATTTTCTCAATGCTGCTAGGCTCCATGAGTGGGGAGGTAATTCTCTTCTCCACTGCTAGGCATACACCTTCTGATGTCTGGATCCCAATGGCTGTAGAACCAAGCTAAAAAGAAACATATGATTACCGTGTAATGTATAGGTCAAAGAACAGTCACACATTCTCAACAGAAATCTCTCTGTTTATCTTCACAAGATAGATGTTTCAATCTTCCATATCTAGTATGTAGAGAGAACAAGGAGCACCCTATTAAGCAACACCATTCCACTAATAAAAACACTGATTTATAGAATTTTGTGCTTCTAAAGTAAAAGCCTGTAGCTCAGTAGCAAAGCACTTGCATAGCATGTGTGAAGACCTGGCTTTATTCCCCAATTGCAAAAAAAGGGGTAGGGGCAAAGAAGAAGTCTAAAAGAGTCTTGGAAGCATCTGAAAAATTATCAACTCTAATGCCAGTATTGGGGAGGAGGGAATTCTAAAACTGTAATCATAGTGTACAACAAAGTAATAAAACTCTTCTATCTCCTTCTATCGTTGCCACCATCCTAGTCATATACCTCTACATCCCTTGGTTTCCATCTGCAAAATGAGGATAATGCTAATAATACTGACAAGGAAAATCCCAAGTTAATATATAATACTTAAAATGGTGGTGCCACATAATAATTTTAAAAACACTGTTGATTACCTACTTGCTAGTCTCTTTATCCTTAATTGCTCTTTTCTCATATATATTTCATGTTACAGCCTGACTGATCTAGGAAAATGATATTTTCACTAAATCTTTCGTCAAGAATATCTCCCTGTGCCTATAATTTAAAATTCAAACAAGTTTTCAGACCCCTCACAACCTAATATCTTTCTCTTCCAACTCTAGTACTCAGTACCTAGCATCACTCAGGTATAGCTCAACCCATCTGCCCAGCACTCCTCCTTAAGCTCTTCTACTCTATTCCTTTTATCTCTCCAAATTCTGCCACCTTCACAAAGCCTTCCAAATTGTGCTCTCAATTCCCGTTATACTTAACTAGTTCTACAAAACAATGCCAACAGTAAGAATCAGCCCTCATCCAAAGAATTTGTGAATATCTATGCATAACATGCCTACAGACTGACCATGTATCATATACTTTTCAAAAGTATAAAGTTGTGATTTTATTTAGAAGATCTTATTTAAAAGCAAAGTTGGACTGGGAAGGTGGCTCAGGTAGAATGCTTGCCTTGCATGCAGGAGGCCCTGTGTTCGATTCCTCAGCATCACATAAACAGAAAAAGCTGGAAGTGGGTGCTATGGCTCAAGTGGTAGAGCGCAAGCCTTGTGCTGAAGAGCTCAGAACAGTGCCCAGGCCCAGAGTTCAAGCTCCATGACCAGCAAAAAAAAAACAAAAACAAAACATTAAAGCAAAGTGAGCCAGGTGCTGGTGGCTTATGCCTGTAATCCTAGCTACTCAGGAAGCTGACATCTGAGGATCACGGTTTAAAGCCAGCCAGGGCAGGAAAGTCCATGAGACTCTTATCTCCAATAAACAACTAGAAAACCGGAAGGGGTGCTGTGGAGAGCACCCAAGCCCAGAATTCAAGGCCCACAACTGACAAAAAAAAAAAAAATAAA
>NW_012267362.1:1738218-1743730 GCF_000151885.1 Dipodomys ordii | reverse complement strand
AGTTCAAGCCCCACAACTGACAAAAAAAAAAAAAATAAAGAAAAAAAAAAAAAGCAAAGTGAGACATCTTACTTCATCTAAAGGTATAGGCTAAATAACGTATATTAATTTCGTTCCTTCCTTAAATCTGTTAATGTAAAATTAAAGGGCTTTAAAAAAAAAAAGCATAGGGCTAGGAAGGTGGCTCAGTGGGAGAGCACTTGCCTTGCATGCATGAGGCCTTGGGTTCGATTCCTCACCACCACATAAGCAAAAAGAAAAAAGCCAGAAGTGGCGCTGTGGCTCAAGTGGTAGAGTGCTAGCCTTGAGCTGAAGAGCTGAGGGACAGTGCCCAGGCTCAGAGTTCAGGCCCCACGACTAGACTCAAAAAAAAAAAAAGGCATAGAGGGCACTAGTGGCTGGTGGCTTACTTCTGTAATCTAAACTGCTCAGGAGGCTGAGATCTGAAAATCACAATTTGAAGCCATTCTGGGCAGACAAGTTCATGAAGACTCTTATCTCCAATTAATCAATATACAAAAAAAAAGAGAAAAGAAAAGAAAAAAGCCAGAAGCAGAGCTGTGGTTCACGTGTCAGCCTTGAGCAAAAAAAGGTCAGGGACAACACCCAGGCCCTGAGTTCAAGCTCTAGAACTGGCACCAAAAGAAAAAAAAGGCATAAATAGTTGGACACCTATGGTTCATATGTAATCCTGGCTACTTGGAAGGCTAAAAAACCTAGGCTTATTCTCTAGAGAAGGAAGAGCCTTTGGATTGTGGGGCCACACCAACTATAGTCAAAGGGAGAGGTACTAAACTGAAAAACCAACTAATTTATTAAAAATATAAAGAATCTAATGTTAAAATCCTAGCTTTCTTTCCTCACTCAGCTCTGAGCCAGAAGCCAGAAATAACCTCTTGGCATGAAATAAGAAGCAGTTGTCTTCTCTACAGAAGTTGCTATAGAAGTTTTATTTAAAAAAAAATCAGATTCTACACTAACAAATACATTTTATGCAATGACTCAAACCCACAAGCAGATACAAATATATAAATACAATAGGAAAAATATTTCATGAAAATAAAAACTCAGTGGCCAATACTCTAGGCAAGGAATTGTTATCTAATGTTCTATCCTACTTCAAAAAGAAAATGCTCAAGCCAATGTAATGGTACATGCCTGTAATTCCAGCATTTGGGAAGTGGAAGAAGGATCATGAATTTGAGCTCAGCTTGGCTACCCAGCAAGACTCTAACTCAATAAAAACGAAAAAGAAAACTATTTCTATGACCAGTATGTTGATACCAATATCTACTACATGGGTTGAGACTTACAATTTGAAGAACTCTAAAAAATTTGGCCACCTCAAGAGGAGACAATGTTTTTAAGTTAAGCCAAGCACCAGTGGCTCATGCCTGTAATCCTAGCTACTCAGGAGGCTGAGATCTAAGGATCATAGTTCAAAGCCAGCCCAGGCAGGAAAAGTCCATAAGACTCTTTATCTCCAATTAACCACCAGAAAACTAGAGTGGCACTGTGGCTCAAGTGATAGAGCGCTTGCCTGGAGCTGAAGAGCTGAGGGACAACGCCCAGGCCCAGAGTTCAAGCCCCAGACGGACAAAAAAAAAAAGGCAATTATTTACTTCATTGTTATTATAGAGGTGATATACAGAGGGATTACAATTGCATGAATCAGGTAATGAGTACATTTCCTTTCATAGAGTGTCTTCTGTTCCCTCATTTTCTCTCAGTCCCTCTCTCCCATCTCCACTCACTTTCATCAGTGTCCACTGAGCTCACCATACATAGGTAAAGAAGACAGAATCATCAAAAAGACTAAAAAGAAAGGAAAGAAGGAAAAGAGAAAAAAAAGAGACAGACAGGAAGGAAGGAAGGAAGGAAGGAAGGAAGGAAGGAAGGAAGGAAGGAAGGAAGAAAGGAAGGAAGAAAGATGTCTCTTGTTTCCACAGGAGTTTGTTTCAGTATGTATATTATTTTATATAAATATGAAGAGCCACTTAAGCATTGTGCCTTTGTGTTTCTCTCCTAAGAATATCTTCTTTTTGTCTCACTGTGTGTATCTAGAATCTTATACAATTTATCATATCCCAGTGTATTTTAGATCTAATTTCCACTCAGAGATAACATGTGCCTTATCTCTCTGAGCTTGGCTTACCTCACTTAACATGATTTGTTCTAGTTCCATCCATTTCCCTCAAAATGACATTATTTTATTCTTTCTAATGGCTGTGTAAAATTAAGAGGAAACAACTTTTTTTTTAATTAGTGGAAAAAATTCCTAAAGAAAAATATTTCAGGCCAGGTATCAGTGGCTTATGCCTGTAATCCTACTCAGGAGGCTGAGATCTGAGGATCATGGTTCCAAGGCAGCCCAGGCAGGAAAGTCCATAGACTCTTATCTCCAAGTAAGCACCCAAAGAGCCGAGAAAGTAGAGCTATGGCTCAAGTGGCAGAGCACTAGCCCTGAGCACAACAGCTCAAAGATAGTGCCCAGGCCTTGAGTTCAAGCTCCAGAACAAGCAAAAATTTAAAAAAAAAAAATCCTTTGGCCATGTGTAGGGCACAGGGCAGCAAAGATGGCGCTGAGAGGGAGTTGAGTGGGCAGAGCCCAAATTGCTTTGCGTTCAGTGTGTAACCAGCCTGTGGAAGCTTAGGTGCATGATAGGGTGTGACCTTGACAGTGATTGGTTCCTCTTCCTCCCCTCCAGGCCACCTGCTCTTTTTTGCTTTAAAAAGGGTCTGCTCTGTTAATAAACAAGTCTCTTCCAGCTTGACTTGACTCCCCACTGCGTCTGATTGTCTCCTGGTAATGCTATGTGCATGTGTAATCCCAGCTACTCATTCCTCTGGTGTAACTGGTATTATAGGCTTGTATCACTTTGTGTGGCACAAAATGGTACAAGCCTATAATACCAGTTACACCAGAGGAATGGATAAAAGGCTCACAGAATTAGGTTCATTTCTATCTGAAAAATAAAGCAAAAAAGTGTTGGGAGGTGTGATTATAGTGTTAAAGTGTTTATCAAACACTAAATATTAATTCTCACACTATTCCAATACCCCCAACTTAAATCTCCTTCTAGGCTTCCAATCCAAAAAAGGTAAGTAATTCTGAGAAAGGTTATCTTATAAAGTATATCAAAAGTCAAGGTAATCTTCCTTTCACACTTATAGTTCCCTCCAAATAAATCAACATTGTAATTCTGTCTAAATTTCTCCTACCTGCTTTGGTAGGAACTGGGGAGATGAAGGGAAATGAGAGAACATTCAAAATGAATTTATTTATTTGTTTTTTAAGACAGCATCTAGCTATATAGCCCAGGCTGGCTTAGAACTCAACAATCCTCCTAACTCAGCCTCTGGAGTATTAGGATTATAGAGGTGTACCACCACATGTAGCTATGCAATATTTCTTAATATAACTCACTAACAGTAACCAATGTCTGGATTCTTGATGACATAATTTTGATATAGATTTCTCTTTCTTCCACTTTTTTTTTCTGTTGCCTCTATCTTACTAATATTATTCACACAGTATCTCCAAGTAATCACTTCTATGGTCAGCCATTTTTAGTCATCCTCTATCTCTACAATATTTACTAAATAGTTTTCTCATTGGCTACTCTTAGGTTGCCAAGGCAAAAGCAGGTTGTTTAAACTCCAGACACTTGAATTTTCACTCCATTCACTCATCCATCAAGGGCCATTATGTTCTCTATCCTAGCCTAATGTAAGATCAGATACCATCTCATTATTTTAGGTAATCTAGAACTACTGACTTGGCTGATGCTCAAATAAATATTACATCTTATGATTACCTAATTGATTTATAGGTGGCCCATTATCTGCTGTCCTATTATTACAATAATTTGTGATAATTGCAATTTGCAATTTTATTGTACAACTTCAACTAATCACAATCTCTTTTCCACTTTTCCAGATTCTTGCACAACTATTCTCCCCAATGCACTCTATTTAAAAGAGGTAACTCTGAAACACACAGTTCATAGGTCTGAAGGGCATGGTTTAAGTGATAGTATGTTTATTTACACCCCAGTACTAATTTGGCCAAAGCCCAAATCAAAACATATAAACAATATCAAAGACTATAGCAGTTCTCTTCAATAATGTGAGGAACTGAATAAAAAGATTTAAACAGTCCATGTGATCCGATGGGAAACTAGGACCCAACTGAAGGAAACTTCAGGAAGCTAAACTTTGTTGTTCTGGTACTGAGACTTGAACTTAGGCTAAGCCTCTTTTTCTCACTGTGCTCTTTTGCTCATAGCTGGAACTCTACCAATTGAGCCATGCCTCTAGTTCTGGCTTTTTGCTGGTTAATTAGAGAAACATCTCTACCTGAGCAGGCTCCAAACTTCAATACTCAGATCTGAGCTTCCTGAGTAACTAGGACTATAAGCATCAACCACACACCCCTGGCTGGAAGCTAGGCTTGATCCAATACAGAGGTAAGTTTCCTTCAAGAACTTTTTCAACTCTCATGAGAAAATATTCTGCCACTAAAATTATATAAATATCGACTTTTTCAAATTAATTCTGTCTGGAGCTATAGGTGTTTTAACTATGTAATAAGGTCTGGACTGGACCAATGATTTTCAATCTTTGTTAAATATTAGAATAACTGGGGCCTAATGCCTGGGCCTTACTCCAAAAAAACCTAGGGTAGGACCTAGTTATCTATTTTTCTCTGTCTCTTTTTTCTTCCTTTTCTATTTTTCCTCTCCCTCTCTCTTAAGCATTCCCCAGCTATTATTTTTCAACACTGTATTTAAAGATTTTAGTTATATGTTTTCTCTAACTGCCATTTTATCAAGTTACTTTTTTTTTTGCTGGGCCTATGTGCTGGGCCTGTGTGCTGTCCCCAAGCTTCTTTTGCTCAAGGCTAGTGCTCTACCACTTGAGCCACAGCGCCACTTCCAACTTTTCCTGAGTAGTTTACTGGAGATAATAGGGTCATAGACTTTCCTGCCCAGACTGGCTTTGAACCACTATCCTCATAACTCAGCCTCCTGTGTAGCAAGATTACAAGCTTGCTCTCTAAGTTTTAGATTGCTATTTGATTTTACATTAATGTTACAGTACACATCTCTATTCAGTCTCTAATGTTTAGTACAAACTCACATCTTTCCCAGCAAAGTTACAAAGGTGATCAAGACAACAAAACTGTAATATAGGGGCTGAACTGGACTTCTACACTCATCTTTATAACTAAGAGGATTATAAATATAAATATGTTCCTGCACTCCCATTAAGAAAAAGCTACTTACATGGTAATGAAGCTTTTATTTGCTCAAAGTTTTAAACAGATGTCTGGAAAAGGATTAAAAGTATTCTAAAAACAGTTAAAACTATTTTCTTTTCTGCAGGGCGCCGGTGGCTCACGCCTGTAATCCTAGCTACTCAGGAGGCTGAGATCTGAGGATCGCGGTTCAAAGCCAGCCCGGGCAGGAAAGACTGTGAGACTCCTATCTCCAATTAACCACCAGAAAAC
>NW_012267362.1:1715331-1738118 GCF_000151885.1 Dipodomys ordii | reverse complement strand
ATAGCCAAGCCAGGAAAGAGCTTTAAGAATCTGAACTGGAGGAAGTGGCGCTGTAGCTCAAGTGGTAGAGTGCTCGCCTTGAGCTGAAGAGCTGAGGGACAGCACCCAGGCCCAGAGTTCAAGCCCCACGACAGACAAAAAAAAAAACTATTTTCTTTTCTAAAGGAATGGCTAAAACACATTTATTCCAAATGTTATGCTAGCCAAGTGTGAGGTTGCTACTATACCTTTATAGCCTCAATGGCATATTCCACTTGAAATAATCTTCCTTCAGGAGAAAAAGTATTCACGCCCCTATAATTTAAAAAAGGAAAACACACATATATATTAAAAGTTGTCCAAAAATAAGTCATATAGCCATTGCACTCACATTCCTTAACAACTAGCTTAGATGACTATAGGATATGCATGCTGTCATATCCTCTACTTTGCCCACAATAACCGTTTTGGGGGTACATTAACAGTTTCTCAAGTTAATGGTCTCTTATAAGAGAATCCTCCTGTCCCACTCCTATGAAGTCTTCCCAAATGACCTAATGAGAGCAAGTGACTTTTCTATCTCAATCTTGAATCAGTCTGGACCAGTCTTGAACCCACCAACCAATTCCTTTAATAAATTCATGTCCACAAACTATCAGGCAATTCTTAAGAAAATGTGCAGTTTCTTATCTTCTATTATGTACATTTGATGTTAATATCTTACTTTTTAGTAAAATGTCACAGGTTGTGTTGGAAACCCCTAAGAATTGACACCAATCATAGTGGTAGCTATAAAAGCTTTTGGCATAAAAGTAAAAATTAAAAATACATGAATAAGGTGGGCACCAGTGGCTCATACTTATAATCCTAGCTACTGAGGAAGCTGAGAACTGAGGACTGAGGTTGGAAGCCACACCCAGGGCAGAAAAATCTGTCAGACCCTCATCTTCAATTAACTGCCAAAAAGCTGAAAGTGAAACTGTGGCTCAAGTGACACAGTGGCAGCCTTGAACAAAAAAGCTAAGGGACAGCAACTAGGCCCCTAGTCCAAGCCACAGCACTAGTATGCACATGTGCGCACACACACACACACACACACACACATACACACATACATACTTCCATGAACAAACGAATGAATGTAAGTGAAACCTTGGTTTTACGGACTTTATGAAAGGGAGCATGCAGTTGCATGCAGCAGTATCTTTTTTTAACAATAAAACTTTTTTCAAAAGATAATTTTCAAAATATAAAATAACAACAGAAGTTGGTACTTGTTGAGCATTTACTATGTCTGACATTGTTATAGGTCTTTCAATAATTTAACTCAATCTTTGAAATGAGCCTATGAAATACTATTCTAACAAAGATATACAGAAAGGGAAAGTAAGGCACAAGGAGGTTAAGTTGCCCAAAGTCACTCAACATAAAAGAGGCAGCACTAGAATTAGAATTTAGAAAATCTGACTACAGAACCTAGTTCTCAACTACACTGCCTCGGAAGATTATTATGGCTAAATTGGAGTGGAGAGTCAATCCCAGCATCCCAACCCTCCACTGGCTCCTAAGTGAATTTAAAAATCACTGAAAGAAAAATCTGAGATCTGAAAACATGAGACTGAGCTCTAATTTTGCCACTTATTAGCTTTGACTGCTTCCAAGGAAAAATAGTAACTGGCCTGCCTTTGTCACAGATGAGTATGGATTTATAGTGTGAAAGAATTCTGTAAATGGCAATTTGCTACATGATTATATTTTTCATCATAAGTTAAAAACTTCATTCCAGTGAGGCAATCCTACATCCTGAATATATGCTCTGGTCTTGGCCTACTTCTCAAACTTACTTGTCTCCTTGGGCTATTTCATATATGCAAAGCACCAAGATTCCAAATACCTATCTTATCAGTTTGATGTTTTTCCTAGGTAATCTAGGAAACATTTTCACTTCAATATGCCATTAGCACCTAACACTCAACATTTTCCAATCAGAAATATTATTTAATTCCCCTCCAAATCAGGTTTTTCTTGTACCATTCCTACTTCAGTTTTATTTTAAAAACAACTCCAATCTCCCTATTCACTTAAGCTAGGAAGTCCTGAATGATTTTACACATTACTTCCCATCTTCTCCCATACACTACCATATTATGCCAAGCCATACCAATTCACATCAATTCCTCCTCCACAGTGACATATCACTCTTCTTTCCATTCCCAATGCCCTTATTCCCTTTCACCTAACTATTGTAATAGTCTCCTAACTTGTGTTGACTTGCTCTTTCTTCTAATCCAGTCAATGAGTCTTCATAAACCACAATTATAATAAGGTAACTTAAAAGGAAAATTGATGGCACAAAGTTGCCTACAGAATAAAACAAAAATTTTAACCATTCACTATCTAGTATTGTCTTGCTTTTCCCAAATCTCCTGCTGTTTCCTTTCCCTTAACTTGTATCATATGTATCAAGCATAAATATGTTGTTTTCCCACTGTTCATCCTCTATTCTGACTACAAACGATTGACTCCATATTTATTTAAATGGTCCCTTCATAAGACCTAGGCCCTTTGTGAAGTTTTCCTTGATCCCCTCTCTCTCTCTTGTCCTGGGGATTGAATGGAGGGTTTCATACTTGCTAGGCAAGCATCTAAATATTATTCTCGTTAATGCCGTAGAAGCTAAATATGGCAAACAAAACCATTTTACTAGATAGTAAGTTTCAAAATATCTTCTGTGGGTCAGTAAAGGTATGAAAAGTGGTAGTTCCAGGTGACAAAATTTTAACAAGAATCACATATCCTTGCCAAGAAAAGCAGCTACTTTACCTAATGCAAAGAAAACGTCTGCTTTTCCTACCTCTTAAACAAAGACCGTTGTGCAAAAACTTAACTGCTCAAAACTGAAACTGGAAGTACAAAATGTCTATAGCATGAAGAAGTACGATTTAGTAGTAGTTTGCATTTCCAACACTTGGAAGTTTTCTGTTTTTGTAATATAACACAACTTTGTCAGGTGCCAGTGGCTCACGCCTGTAATCCTAGCTACTCAGGAGGCTGAGATCTGAGGATCGCGGTTCAAAGCCAGCCCAGGCAGAAAAGGCCCACTAACCACTCAAAAACCAGAAGTGGTGCTGTGTGGCTCAAGTTGTAGCCTTGGGCAAAGGAGCTCAGGGACAGCGCCGAGGCCCCGAGTTCAAGCTCCACGATCAACAATTATAATATAACACAACTTTGATTTTCGGAAACATGAATGTTAAAGTTAGCTTGCTTAAACTTTTACAAATGCCAGAAAACAAACCTTGTCAAGTGAAAGGAGCATCATGAGAAATCGCCTAAGAACCATTCTAAGTTCTGATTCCTACAAAAGTAGATTATTGGCCATATATTCGAGCAGAGTTGAGACTGCCTTCCTGCTTTCGGGGGCGAGGTGCGGGGGGGAGGTAGGTCCCTGCATGCCGTTTCTACAAACATACTTAACAGTGTCTACTGCCTTTTTATTTCAGCCGCACATCTCAGTAAAGACAGATGGTCACACGGCTCGAAAAGAGGAGTGACGACCCCCGACTGCTCCGGGGTAAAGACTGGAGTTCCCCACCCCACCCCACCCCCAGCCCTCCTCTAGCACAGACCCGAGCTTCTCGCTTCCGCAGTCAGGACCCACGGTGACTCAGCCGTAGGACAAACATGGGCCATTCGTTCGAGTCCAGTTTGGGGACTCACACCGGGCACCGCGGAAGGGCCAAGAGATCCCCAGGTCCGGCTAAACTAGGGTTCCCCGGGCGCCCCATGACACGGCAGAACCCAGGCCGCGGCCGGGCCCTGGGCCCGCCCAGCCAAATTCCGAACCAGCTTCCCCCCGCCTCACAGACCTGTCGTACTCAGACCGGGTGAGGAACATGGCTAGGACCGGAGAAGAAGGCAGTGGCTACGCGGGAATTTTGAGGGCCAACAGGACTCCACCAGCACCCGACTCCACCACACCGCCACTGCACCTGGGCCCTACTCCCAAGTGCGCGTGCGCCTGTGACCTCTTCAGCCCGCCCTTCTATCCCTTCTTCTGATTGGCTAGTGTCAGTTCTCGCCAAGGTGATTGGGCCAATGAGTTTCTTCACTGGGCCACGCTTAGCACGACGGGGCGGGACCAAAGCGTTCTTCCGCCTTACTTTGCGGGTGGTTGCTAGGAGCTCTGGGAACTCGAGGCGTGTGGTGAGAGTAAGCCTTTTCAAGGTGTGAGCCCGCCTCAAGATTGACAACCGGGAGAGTGTATTTATCGCGGAGCTGACTGGATGGTGATTTGATAGGTCCCTCGTGAGCTCCCGTAGTTCTCAGGCGGAGGACGCGGGTCTCGTTTCCTCCGAGCGCTCCGCCGACCTTGGTCGTCTCAGAATTGCCAGCTGTGGCTCTGGCGTGCTCTTCTTGGACGTGGACGCCGGCACCTTAGCGGAGATGCAGTAGTGCGTCTGAGCCAGTGTTCTGGGCACCTCAGCCACCTGGTTGTTTGTTGAAAAAAGATGTGGTAGGTTTTTGTCTGGTTAAGGGTGTTTTACTAGGCCTTCGTCGGATTCCCACATCCCACCCGGGACAGGTTTCAGACCTGATTTGTAGAGCTCAAGATCCCAGATTCTGTTCCCTGTTTGCTTTGCTTTTTCTATTATACATGATAAATGTAAGTGCCTGCTTTTTCTGGGTGTTTTAAGGCTGGAAGAGCAACTTAGCAGCCTCAGAAATACTGTAAAGGAAGTACCCAAGAAAGATTAACAGAGCTATTAGAAAGGGACAAAGTTTCAGACAAGATGAAGATGGAGAGATACTGTACCGAAGAATGACTAAAGTTAATAATGTGTTGTATGCCAGTGCTCATGTCTGTAATCCTTAACGACCCAGGAGGCTGAGATCTGAGAATCGCAGTTCAGAGCCAGCTGGGGCAGGAAAATCCCTGAGATTCTTATCTCCAGTTAACCACTAAAAAAAAAAGTCAGAAATGTAGTTGTGACTCAAGTGGTAGAGGGTTAGCCTTGGGACAAATGTTCTATTAAAAACCAAATATGTATGATGAATATTAGCTTGATTTATCTAACATACACATGTCAGAACATCATGTTATATAACTTTGTATCTAAACAATTTCTATTTTATACTGTAAGAACAGGGGTAGAAGGAAGGAAGTCATTTAATGGGCAGTATATGCCTGAAAGGCTAATACTTGAGTTCCATTTTCAGTTACTAATGTACTATTAGTCAAGCCCTTAGCCTCTTCAGATTAAGTCCCTACTTTACTGTTGATCATGTTTTAGTCACTAGGGCATTTCAGTGGTGGGAGAAATAACTGTTTTCTGCATCACTTATTTCCTGGCTTCCTTCCAGAATTCAATAGAAGTTCAGTTTGTAGTCCCTGGCCTCAGGTGTCCAGCATTAATAAAATGAGGAGAAATTACAAGGAGTATTTAGGGATCTGTTAGATTTCTGAGAAAACATGATAACTTTTTAGGATTTTTTTTTCTTGTACTGGCACTGGGGCTTGAACTCCGAGCCTGGTCTGTCTCTGAGCTTTTTTGCTTAAGGCTGTCACTCTATCACCTGAGCCCCATCTCCACTTCCAGCCTTTTGATGGTTAATTGGAGATAAGCATCTCACAGACTTTCTTTCCTTGGCTAGCTTCAAACCATGATTCTCACATCCCAATCTCCTAAATAACTTGGAATTAGGCCCTTTTTGGCTTCTTATCGGCTTTTCTGACACACTTGTCAACTGTTCAATAGCTTTCTTTTGAAAACTATTGGCTGTAAGTTCAGTACACGTGCTTTTTAGAAGTTCTTTTACTATATAGTTACTTGAGTATAATGATGTTTCCTGGATACTCAGGGATGAAGAGTGCTTTGTAGCTTCTACTAATATTAGGTACATGGGTGAATATCTCTCTAAAATATACTCAACTTGTGTGGGTAAATGTGTTTGTTCCATGTATAACATAAATGAAGGAGAGTCACAAGTAGCTGATTGTGGGCAAAAACGTTTTTTTCCTCTCTCAGAGCTAATTGTTACAGCATAAAAATTTAATGTGTGGCATAATGTCTTGCTAATAAATGTTCAATAAATAACTCTAGTTTAAAAAACAGGCATGGGCTGGGCGCTGGTGGCTCACGCCTGTAATCCTAGCTACTCAGGAGGCTGAGATCTGAGGATCTCTGTTCAAAGCCAGCCCAGGCAGGAAAGACCATGAGACTCCTATCTCCAATAAACCACCAGAAAACCGGAAGTGGCGCTGTAGCTCAAGTGGTAGAGCGCTCACCTTCAGCTGAAGGGTGCCCAGGCCCAGAGTTCAAGCCCCACGACCAACAAAAAAAAAAAAAGGTGGTTCATGCCTATAATCCTGGCTGCTCAGGAGGTGGAGATCAGGAGAATGACAGGCAAGGCCAGCCTGGGGGAAAAAGGCTATTATAAGGCTATTGCATAAAAGAGAACAATGACTGAGATCCTATCTCAATAAATAATCCCAAGGTGCTGCCCATCTGAGGCCCCAGCTACACGGAAAGCTGTACAAAGGAGAATCAATGCCTGAGGCCAGCCCCATGCAAGATCCTAGCTGAAAAATAACGAAGCAAAACAAAAAAGGGGGCAGGGGCTGAAGAATGTGGTTCAATTGATAGAGTTCCCTAGTTCAAAGCCCAGAGTTCAACTCCAGTATTACCAAAAAAAAAAAAAAAAAGTTAAATGTTCCTCTAAGAAAAATAATAAAGGGCCCAAAAAAGACAAATAGAAAAGAAATAAAAACACAAGAGAATGAGTTAATCTCAGAAACTGAAAAAAAAAAGGTATATAAACATCTTGGGAAACTAGGCACATGGTTCTTCGAGCAAAATAAAACTGTTTCAGAACAGTTGATAGAGCCCAGGTATCATGGCTCAAGCTTGTAAGCCTTCCTACATGAAAGACAGAGATCTTATAATCTTGGTTCAAGACTAGCCCAAACAAAAACAACTTCTAGAGACTCAAACAATATTAAGCACAGAAGGGTATTACTGTCGTCCCTAGGAGCACAGGGCAGCCTAAGTAAGAGGATCACAGCTCAGGCCAACCAGCCCATAAATAGTGACACCTTACCTCAAAAATAAGAAGAGGCTGGAGGTTTGGCTCAAGTGATAGGGCACTTTCCTAGCAAGCCCAGGATCTTGAATTCATTCCCAGTACAGCTTAAATCAATCAATCAATAAAATGATAAAGTAGAACTGGAAACTCCAAATAAACCAGCAAGAAATTTGATACCCAGCCTGAATTCTTTACCTATAGTTGCCTAACTTGAAAATTATGTTTTACTATATTTAAGCTGGAGAGTCTTTCAAGAAGCTTCTGGAGCCAGATCCCTGTGACTCATGCCTATAATCCTAGAAAGTCAGAGGCTGAGATCTGAAAATAATGATTCAAAGACAGCCCAGGAAGAAAAGTCCATGAAAGTCTTATCTCCAGTTAACTAGCAAAGAAGGCAGAAATGGAGGTGTGGCTTAAGTGGTAGAAATCCAGTCTTACAGAAAAAAGGTAAGAGTTCAAGGCTCTGAGGTCTAGTCCCAGTACCAAAAGTCTGGAAAGATTCTTGTTCTAATGACTTATTATAAGTAAATATAGAAGAAAAGAAATGAGAAATATTTCCAAGGCTATTACATAAAAGTACACCCTGTACTTTGGTGTATTTGCAACAGAGAACTGACATCTGGGCAACTAGTAAGCTGCCATAGATACTTCCTAAAAAATAATTTTAAAATTACATTTCAAACATATAATTAGTTAAATTCATAGAGTCAGAGAGAAATAATTAAATTTATGGAATCGGAGAGTAGAATAGTGGCTTGCCTTCCAAAGGCTAGGGAAAGTAAGAAATGAGTTTGGGCTTGTTTTGTCTTTTATGGTATTGAGATTTTAACTCAGGGCCTTTTGCTTGCTCAGCTGGTATTCTATCACTTGAACCACACTTCTAGTCTCGCTTTTTTGCTGATTATTTTGGAGGTAGAATATAGAAAACATTTTTTACCATGGCTTCCCTCAAGTCAAGTTTGTCTGCATCTGGGCCTCTTGAATACCTAGGATTTCAGGTGTCAGCCACCAGTGCCTTGCTAGGAATGAAGAGGGTTTTTCTTGTTGTTGTTGTTTGTCTGTTTGTTTGGTGCTGGTCCTGGGGCTTGAACTGGGGTTTGGGTGCTGTCCCTGAGTTTTTGTGCTCAAGGCTACCTACCACTCTGCCACTAGAACCACAACTCTACTTCTGGCTTTTTTGGTAGTTTATTGGAGAGAAGGCTCCTATGGACTTTCCTGCCTTGGCTGGCTTCAAACTACAATCATCAGATATCAGTACCAGAATACCTAGGATTACAGGTATAAGCCACTGGTGCCCCAGTGGCTTACAGGATTTCATTTTGTGATGATTTTTTTAAAAAGCCAGGTGCTAGTGACTCTTATTAATTAATTAATTACCAAAAAGCCAGAAATGGAGCTGTGGCTGAAGTGATAGAGCCTTAGCCTTGGAGGGAAATAAAAGAGGGACTAGGAATGTGGCTCAGTGGTAGAGTGCTTGCCTAGCATGCATGAAGCCCTGGGTTCAATTCCTAAGTACCAAATAAACAGAAAAGGCCAGAAATGGTGCTGTGGCTCAAGTGGTAGAGCACTAGCCTTGAGCAAAAGACAATGCCCAGACCCTGAGTTAAAGCTCCAGAACTGGCAAAAAAGAAAGCAAGAGAGAGAGAGAGATAAAGGAAGGAAGGAAGGAAGGAAAGAGAAGAAAGAAAAACTCAAGGACAGAGTCCTGTCCTGAATTCAAGCCCAGAACCTGCACGCAAAAAAAGTTCTAGAGCAGGCGCTGGTGGCTCAAGCCTGTAATCCTAGCTACTCAGGAGGCCGAGATCTGAGGATCTCGGTTCAAAGCCAGCCCGGGCAAAAGAGACCATGAGACTCCTATCTCCAGTAAACCACCAGAAAAACCGGAAGTGGTGCTGTAGCTCAAGTGGTAGAGCACTCGCCTTGAGCTGAAGAGCTGAGGGACAGCGGCCAGGCCCAGAGTTCAAGCCCCACGACCGACAAAAAAAAAAAAAAAAAGTTCTAGAGATGGATTGTGATGATGGTTGATCGATAACATGATTGTAACCCGATGCTGGTGGCTCACACCTATAATCCTAGCTTCTCAGGAGGATGAGATATAAGGATCATAGTTCAAAGCCAGTCTGGGCAGGAAATCCTTGAGACTTATCACTGATTAACCAGTAAAAGCCACAAGTGAAGCTGTGACTCAAGTGGGAAGAGTGCCGCCAGCCTTGAGTGAAAAAAGTAAGAGACAGCAGGCTCCAAGTTCAAACCCCAGGACCAGCAGAAAATTAAAAAATAAAATAACATGAATGTACTTAATATTACTAAACTGTAATGTTACATGGATGAATTTTATATGTATTTTAAAATAAAGGAAAAAAGGGAAAGCATAAATAAAAGTATATATAAAAAAGCACATCTAAAAGTATAAATCCATTGAGTACCAGTTGTCTTACTCAGTCTACCACTTGACCTATAGGTGTTTTAGAAATACTTGTTGCAGAGGCTGGGAAGGTGGCTCAGTGGTAGAGCGCTTGCCTTGCATGCATGAGGCCCTGGGTTCGATTCCTCAGCACCACATGAGCAAAAAGAAAAAAGCCAGAAGTGGCGCTGTGGCTCTAGTGGTAGAGTGCTAGCCTTGAGCTGATAGAGCTGAGGGACAGCACCCAGGCCCAGAGTTCAGGCCCCACGACCGGACCTCAAAAAAATTATAAAAAAAAAGAAATACTTGTTGCATAAATAAATATTTTTGATTGCTATAGACATAGTCATAGAGATTTATGCATGCCTTAGAAAGGTAGAAAGGTTTTTGTTGTTTGTTTTGGTGGTGCTGGAGATAAATCCAGGGCTTATGTATATTCCACATGTATTCTACTATGGAGCTATATCTCTAACACTGGATTAGAGGAATAGAGAAAGAAATTGTAGGGGCTACAAGTGTGCCTCATATGGTAGAGCAGCCGGTGAGAGTTCAAACTCCAATACTGGGAAAAAGGAAAAAAAAGGAAAAAAATCAACATTTCATTTTCCCATTTTTAAAGTATTTTTAAAGATAAAATAAACAAAAGTTTGGTAGCTATAACCTTCCTAAGGGATCAGAAGACCACTGCTTCCTGGAGAAATGTTAAGTCATTTGAATGTTAATAAAATCCTATATCCACATATATAATGAGAGCTCAAATGCATTTTGTACTGTTCTGAACATTTTCGCAAAAAAAAAAACTGACTCTGAACTAAAGCTGCCGTAATTATCTTAAAGATGAAACACATAATCTTAATAAATTTTGTTACAACAAGGTCTGACACTTTCAACTGTAGATTTGAAGCTGTGTCATTCCACTGAAAGTAAATTGTTTTATAAAGTAAATTTTCCAGTAAATATTGAAAACAGATTTGTTAGTTGGGTGCTGGTGGTTCACACATGTAATCCTAGCT
Organism: Dipodomys ordii; assembly: GCF_000151885.1. Taxonomy (NCBI): domain Eukaryota; kingdom Metazoa; phylum Chordata; class Mammalia; order Rodentia; family Heteromyidae; genus Dipodomys; species Dipodomys ordii. The sequence goes on along the minus strand of NW_012267362.1, from coordinate 1,727,639 downwards.
GCTCTGGCGGCTGAGAGCTAAGGATTGTGGTTCAAAGCCAGCCTGGGCAGTAAAGTCTATGACTCATATCTCCAATTAACCACTAAAATTAAGTCAGAACTGGAGCTGTGGCTCAAGTGGTAGAGCACTGACCTTGAGCAAAAAAGCTTAGTACCTAGGCCCTGAGTTCAAGCCATGAGACTGGCACACACACACAAAAAAGAAAATAGATTTGTTAGTAAATACCTTATGCAATCACTTTGTGTTAAACAATCCTGGACGAATGGTAAAATATATATAGAAAAATTTAAAGGCAATTTCAAATCAGTTGAGGTCTCTTTGCTCATCCTAAATATTATGTTCCACAAATCCATCTGTCCACATTTATCTCTAGCAGCTGCAACTTGTTATTTACATAAAAAGGCATTTTAGATTTGGCTGCTTCTCTGTATAAGATTTTTTTTACCTCAGTCATTTTGTAGGAATATTTTAAAATAACAATTTTAAATTCAAGGCTATTAGGAGTTTTAACTAGCATTGATTCTTATAAGCCTCTCTTGGAATAGTAATTGATCAATTCTGGCCAATGACTGAACATAGCAGTACTAATGTACAAACAGGGCTGTAAAATTTTGGGACTTCTCTAATAAGTAACCTTTGCTTGAGAACAATCCATCAGCATAAATGCTACCTACCAAGCTCTTTTTTTTCTCTCTCCTTAATAGGTGTCAGATATGGATCATAACCTGCAGGCTCTTACATCTTTTCTTCTTCCCTTCCCTCTTATCTTTCACTGATATTTTTCCCCCAATAAATCTTCTATAACTTTGGGGAAAGACTTAATTGTGTTATCCCTAAAATTCAGATGTTGAAACACTAACCTTCAGTATTTCAGAATGTAATTATATTTGGAGATTGGGCCTTTAAAGGGGTTAATTTAAAATGAGGTTGTTGGGGCTGGGAAGATGGCTTAGTGGTAGAGTGCTTGCCTTGCATGCCTGAGGCCCTGGGTTCGATTACTCAGCACCACATAAGAAAAAAGCCAGAAGTGGCGCTGTGGCTCAAGTGGTAGAGTGCTAGCCTTGAGCTGAAGAGCTGAGGGACAGGGCCCAGGCCCAGAGTTCAGGCCCCATGACCGAACCCCCCCCCAAAAAAATGAGGTTGTTCAGGGCTGACAAGGTGGCTCAGTGGTAAAAGGCTTGCCTCCCATGCATGAGGCCCCGGGTTCGATTCCTTAGCACCACATAAACAGAAAAGGCTGGAAGTGGAGCTGGGCTTAAGTGGTAGAGCGCTAGCCTTGAACTGAAGAGCTGAGGGACAACACGCAGGCCTGGAGTTAAAGTCCCATCACCGACAAAAAAAAAAAAAAAGAGGTTGTTCAAGTGGCCCTCCTTCTAAAAGGAGGAAATTTGGACACACAGAGCCCAGGCCAGAGACAGAAAAGGCCAGATGAGAACACAGTAGGAAAGTTGTCTACTTGTAAAGCAAGGAAAGAGTACTCAAGAGAAACCTGACCTATCAACATCTTAATCTTGGACTTCTAACCTGCAGAACTGTGAGAAATTTCTGTTTTGCAAACCACCCAGCTGTAGTATTTTGTTGTGGCAGTCCTAGGAAGCTAACAGACATGTACGTTGGCATTTGCTTCTCAGAAGATCCAAGTGCTAGGAGAAATCCAAAGCAACGTAAGTTGTGGTTTCAGGACTGACTTATTCCTTATGGGTAGGCAAAGAGGGTACCATCTTAAATAGTGTAGGAGCATGTGTAATTTCTAGCACAGGGTGGTGGCCCAGCTGCTAAATATTCACTGGGACCTTGGGGAAATATCCCAGTGGAGGGGAAGCCCTTTCAAGTATAACTTAAGGGGTTTTAAATAGATGAGGAGAAATACCTACTAAGGACCTTGGAGTTGTCTGGCAAGTGCTACATTGTATTGACACTGAAGAGGAATCATGAAAAGACCAGGGTCTCCATTGATGAATGGCCAAGTGTGAAAGACAGAGGGTCTCTTTAGTAGCTTACAAAGAGGCTTTTTTCCTCCCACAATGGAAAAGCTGACACAGTTGAACCAGACTCAGGACTTGATAGAATCACAGAGCTCCAGTGATACAATGTATACTAAAGCACATTAGGGCCCTGTTTGGAAAAACCCATAATCCTGAAACAAGGGATGGAGCATCTGGGTGGATACCCTTAAGTTGCTCTGTAGACCTCTGTGTACTTCCAAAGCTTGCTGAAGTAGTCAGCCCTTTGTACCATGAGCTGCAGTAAGAGACTGCAGAGCCACTCTCCCATAAGAAAAGGCAAGAGTTGCCCCTATCTCCTCTCTTCCCTGCCAGGCCAATAGCTAAATTCTAGCATAAACCAGCTGGAAACATGTTAGGCCTGATAAAGGAGGAAAGAGATGTGTGTAAATTAACTAGCGTGGAGACAAAAGCCAAGACAGCATTCCAGAATTGAATTGTGAGCTTGCTTGGTCGAAGGGGTTGGAATATAAAACTAGATGATAATCAGGATTCATTGATTTGAGGGACATGTCTTGATTTTTGTTTTTTTTGGTTTTTTTTGGTCCAGACGTGGGCCTGAACTCTGGGCCTGGGTGCTGTCCCTCAGCTCTATCAGCTCAAGGCTAGCACTCTACCACTAGAGCCACAGCGCCACTTCTGGCTTTTTTCTTTTTGCTCATGTGGTGCTGAGGAATCGAACCCAGGGCCTCATGCATGCAAGGCAAGCGCTCTACCACTGAGCCACCTTCCCAGCCTCAGGGACATGTCTTGAAACACCCTGGCAAAGACTCTGGTAAATGAAATTCACTGCTAGAGGAGTCCGAGACCTGCAGAGTCATGGTCACTGCTGAGCAAAGCGGAAATGTCTGAGTTGCCATGATATATGTTAGAAAAGTGAATAAAAAGATGGAGAAAATGAATGTGCTAGAATGGGTATTTTATGTGAGGCCTGATCAATTATGTTTCACAGAAGAGACACCATTCGCTGTGGCCATTAAAAAGGCTTTGGCAGAGTTAAGAGCATCACTGGGAACTCTGTTTTCCTGGGCATCCATAGAATTGGGGACTCATTCATAACTATAGGAATGATATCATCCCAATGCCTCAGTAATAGAGGATAGCTATGTATGCTTAGTCACCAGAATCCAGGAGGCCCAATTACTTTAGAGACCAGCAAGGCAGGAGAAGCAAAATAGAAATATCAAGAGTTGCCCTGGCAAATGGCAGAGGCCATTCTCCCATTTTGGCCACATACTGCAGTGCAGCAATACCACTCCTAGGCATCTTCAGAACATCACAAGCCAGGATATTATAAAGACACATACACATCCATGTTCATTGCCACACTATTCACAATAGCCAAGTTGTAGAAATAGCCCAGATGCCCCACAACAGATAAGTGAATCCAAAAAATGTGGTATCCATACACAATAGAATTTTACACAGCCATTAGAATAATGTTATGCCATTTTTTTTTTTTTGTCAGTTGTAGGCCTAAACTCTGGGCCTGGGCACTGTCCTTCAGTTCTTCAGCTCAAGGCTAGTGCTCTACCACTTGAGCCACAGCACCACTTCCAGCTTTTTCTGCTTATGTGGTGCTGAGGAATCGAATCCAGGACCTCATGCAAGGCAAGCACACTACCACTGAGTCACCTTCCCAGCCCCATATGTCATTTGAGGGAAATAGATGGACATAGAACAAATCATGTTAAGTGAGGTAAGCCAAGCTCAGAGATAAATAGCATATCTTTTCCCTCATGTGGAAGCTAGGTCTAATATATACCAGGACATGATAAATTATACAGGTCTTTGGACACTCACACACAGTGAAACCAAAAGAGAATATTCTTAGGAGAAGAACATAAAGGTACAATGCCTATGTGCATCTGATCATATGTGATGAACTCCAGGAAATGGAAACAAAAGTTTTTCCTCCTTTGTTGCTATTTTTGTTTTCTTTTTGTCTTGTTTGTTCACTTATTTATCTTTGAGAGGGTAAGGGGAGGCACAGAAATGGAAGGACAAAGGTGAACAAATGCAACAATGGTACTCACTAGACACTAGGTTGAAAATGTACCATACAACTTGTGGGTGGGGATGGGAGGGAAAAACTGGGAGAGAGCGAGGGAAGGGGGGTGGCTTATATAACTGTAACCTCTCTACATCACCTTTATAATAACAATTTCAAAAAACCCCTAAATCCCAGGTTGGTTGGAATGTGCTCTGATGTTTTTTGTTTTGGTTTTGGTTTTTTGTTGGTCATGGGGCTTAAACTCTGGGCCTGGGCACTGTCCCTCAGCTCTTCAGCTCAAGGCTAGCAATCTACCACTTGAGCCACAGCACCACTTCCAGTTTTTTGGTGATTAATTGAAGATAAGAGTCTCATGGACTTTCCTGCCGGGGCTGGCTTTGAGCCACAATCCACAGATCTCAACCTCCTGAGTAGCTAGGATTATAGGCATAAACCACTGGTGCCCTGCTTGCTCTGGTGTTTCGTGAAAGGTAGATGAATTGAAGAAGGAATTTGTGTGTGTGTGCCAGTCCTGGGGCTTAAACACAGGGCCTGGATGCTATCCCTGAGCTTCTGTGCTCAAAGTTAGTGCTCTCCCTTGAGCCACAGCACCATTTCTGGCTTTTTGGTAGTTAGAGATAAAAATCTCACAGACTTTCCTACCTAGACTGGCTTTGAACCATGATCCTCAGATCTCAGCTTCCTGAGTAGTTAGGATAACTAATAACAGGCGTGAGCCACCAATGCCTGGCTAAAAGAAATAATATCTAAGTAAAAATGCACCAAAACCAGAACAAGATTTGAAATTTTTCAGTGTATTTATCAGCTTTCTTTTGCTACTATAGAAGGTTCCTGGGACACTTACCTGACAAAGAAAAGCTGTTTATTTTGGCTCATCATTTTAGTGATTTCAATCCATGATCAATTGCCAGTATTGCTTATGGATGGTGCAGAAGAATATGTGATGGCTGGGCTGGGAAGGTGGCTCAGTGGTAGAGCACTTGTCTTGCATGCTCAAGGCCCTGGGTTCGATTCCGCAGCACCACATAAGCAAAAAGAAAAAAGCCGGAAGTGGCGCTGTGGCTCAAGTGGTAGAGCGCTAGCCTTGAGCTGAAGAGCTGAGGGACAGCGCCCAGGCCCAGAGTTCAGGCCCCACGACCGGACCCAAAAAAAAAAAAAAAGAATATGTGATGGCTGCAAGTTCATGGCCCAACCAAGTCATTACCTAGGATAACAGGCATGAGCCACTAGTGCCTGGCACAAGCAAATGTCTTTTAAGAAGAGGGAAAATATCCCTAATGCAATTCAGAAGTCATCAGGATCATTTCTTTGATTTCAACAAGCCAAATAACCTTCATATGAAATCTTGTGGGCAAGATAGCCCTGAAGAACCATGGTGAAGGATCCTAGCTAAATGGAGCCTTGAGTGAGACACTGATATCCCAGTGGGCCTGGAAGGCAGAGTGTGGATCTGAGAAGGATTGTTCTGAAGCCCTAAATTCCAAAGGAATTGCCTTGATAAGTTTTGGACTTGGAACCTGGAAACTCTTTCTTCTTCCCGCTCTCCTGTTTGGAATGGGAATGTTAATCCTATGATGGCCCCACCACTATATTTTGGAAGAACATAACTGGTTTGATTATGCAGATTCACAGCTGGAAAGAATTCTGTCTCAAATGAGTCCTACCTTGAGTCTTACCCATATCTAATTTAAGTGATATTCAGGAGTTAGGCACAGTGGTTCAAACCTATACTTGTAGCTACATGGGAGGTAAGGATCAGGTGATCATGATTTGAGGCCAGTCCAGAAGTTTTCAAGAGTCCATCTCATCCAAAGGTTGGACATGGTAGTAGATAGTATGAACCTGCTCTCTCAGCTACAAAGGAAGCCCAATAACAGTATAGTTGTATATACTTGTTATGCCCAGTGATGGGAAAGCATAAATAAAAGGATCTCTGCCCAGGCCAGCCTGAGCATAAAGCCAGACTTTACCTCACTACCTCACAAATAACCAGTAGATGGCTTAATCTTCGAGATGTGTCCAGAAACCCCAAGGGTGGATTAGCTGAGGTCAGGAGTCAATCTCTCTGAGAGTCCCTTTGTTTTGTCTCCAGAATGGCCTGGTCCCAGAGCAGTCTCTTCTGTTCCAAGCCTTGGATATCACATTTTCATCAGCAATGCAAAAGGTAGAGCTTTTAGAGTAAATGCTGCCTATTAGGATTAACTAGGGTTTTCTAAAATAACAGACTGAGAACAACAACAGAAAAACAACAACAGCAGAAAAAGTGGAGATGTGGCTCAAGTGGATGTAGAGCACCAGCCTAGCAAGTACAAGACCCTGTGTTCAACCCCTAGTGCCACCAAATGTGGAAAAGAAAAAGTTATCTGTGTGTGTGGAGGTGGGTACTTAGAGACTTGAATTTTAAAAACAATACTAAGTGAGTTGGGACGGGAGGTTTTTAGGATGAATGTATTTTGAATCTGAGGTCATAAATTTGGGGACCAAGGGGCATGATATATAGATTGTATGTCTGTATCCTCCCCCAAATTCATGTGTTGAATTCCTAACTTTCAATGTGATGATATTTGGGGGAAAGGCCTTTGGGAAGTTAGTATTTAAAAAAAAATTACAAGGCTCTAAGAATGGCACCCATGATAGGATTAATGCCCTTAAATAAGAAACATCTTACTCTTCTGCTGTGAGAAGGTGGTTGTCTAAAAGCCAGGACAAGAGCCCTCACCAAAACTCAACAATGCTGGCACCCTAATCCTGAACTTCAAGTCTCTAACAGTCAAAAAACAGCTTTCTGTTGTGTAAGCCACTGGTCTATGATGTTTTTGTATGGCAGGCCAAGCTGATGAAGACAGAGCTTATGACAAACTCCATTTGGAAAATTATGGTGTGGTCTCTGGTATTCTGGAGTAAGACCAGGCCGTCTGTCGCAAGACATATACACATTTTAAGAACCAGCTCCTAATGACACTGAACCTTGGTAGAGTCAGCATACTCAACTATATAAAACCACCCACCCCATGTCCAGAAATGCCTATTATAGACTAGGTTTCATTGGTTCACATGGACCTACTAGCCATCTGTTGCAATATAGAAATAGTTCATCTGGGATCAACCCCAAGAAAATCACAGGGCATCTGTAAACTGCATAACCAGGTGGCCCAGTCCTCCATGTCACCTACTGTCACTGCATCAATTTTATGACCAACTAAAAGAGGAGGAATAAAGCTGTGTTTAATTGATGGATGGGTCATCTTAGTATGTGGGTGCAAGCCAAAATTAGGTGGTAGAAGCATTATATTCATATTCTTTTTAAAAGTATGTTGTTTTCTATTTTGTTTTGAGAATTGAATCTTGATATGTTGCCCTAGCTGTCCTCAAATTCATGGGTCCAACCAATCCTGCCTCAGCCACCTGAATAGCTGGGATTATAGGCGTGTGTCATTATGCCTAGCTACAGTAATATTCTTGAGTTGTTCTGAAGAACTGCTGAGAGGAAAAACAAAATCTTCACATGAATGGAGCTATGAGCATTGTCCCTAATCATCTACTTTGTGTGTAAAGAAAAGCAGACTAAAATAAGAAAGTATACAGTCTCAAGAAGCAGTCAAGGGCTTGGCCTTCGGATAGGGAGCCTGGAAAGAAGAGAACTAAAAAAGTCAGGAAAGGAATTCAGATGCCAATGGTTCATGTCTATAATCCTAACTACTCAGGAAGCTAAGATTTGAGGATTGCAGTTAAAAGCTAGCCTGGGTAGGTTAGATCTGTGAGACTCATCTCTAATTAATCTGCAAAAGAACAGAAGTAGAGGTGTGGCTCAAGTAGTAGAGAGCCAGCTTTGAGCAAAAATGCTAAAGGATAAGGGGCTGGGAAGGTGGCTCAGTGGTAGAGTGCTTGCCTTGCATGCATGAGGCCCTGGGTTCGATTCCTCAGCACCACATAAGAAAAAAGCCAGAAGTAGTGCTGTGGCTCAAGTGGTAGAGTGCTAGCCTTGAGCTGAAGAAATGAGGGACAGCGTCCAGGCCCAAAGTTCAGGCCCCACGTACAGAACCCCCCCCAAAACACCCCAAAAATGCTAAGGGACAGTTCCCAGTCCCTGAGTTCAAGCCCCAGTACTGGCACCCAAAAAAAGCACCCTCGAAAAAGTCAGGAGATTATGTGGATGAATATACAGGAAGAGGCATGCATTGAATATGTTTTTGTGTCATATCTCATACCTACCAGGGAAAAGGAACTAAAAAAAAAAGATGGGTCCGCCATCTGACATTTTAATCCTTAATGAAGACCACCTGGGAACCAGCCTGATAGACATTTGTGTTTGTTGACTCTGTCTTATCTCCTCCAGTTTAAAATATTAAAGTCCTAATCCCCAGTAGCTCAGAACAACCTTATTTGGAAATAAGGTTCCTACAGATATATTTGGTTTAGATGAAATCATGCTGAAGAAGGGAGGACTTTTAATCTAATGTAGCTGGTGTCCTTTTTCCTTCACAGCTCTCAGAAAGAACCAATCTTATTGTGTCCTTGATCTCAGACTTCTGGCGTTCAGAATGAATTCCTGTTGTTTAAGCCACCAATTTGTGGTACTTTGTTATGGCAACCATAGGCAATTTATACCAACACATCCATGGAGTAAATACAATGACAAGGTTGGAGACTTTGTATGGGCCAACAGAGCATGGACTTACTTTCCAAAGCTAATCATGCCACTGACTTTTTTCTTTTTTCTTTTCTTTTTGTCTGAGACTGAGCTCAAACTCAGCATTCATTGGTTGGTGCTCTACCACCTGCACCATGCCTTCCACCCCAAGCTACTGAGTTTTTTAACTACTGTTAATGTCAGTATTATAGTTCAGATCTGGAATATCTCCCTCCCAAGGCCCATTGAAAGACTTGGTCCTCAGCTTGGCATTATGAGAAGGTGGTAGAAACCTTTGGGAGATGGGAGCTACTAGGAGGTTTTAGGTTCTTGTGGTATGCCCTTGCAGGGGACTAAAAGACAGTAGTGTCTTTCTCACTCCTTTTTGCTTCCCCATCATAAGCTGAGTGGGTTTTCCTCTGCCTCATGCTCTCTGAAGTGATGTACTGCTTCACCACAGCTGTAAAAGCAGTGAGGCCAACTGACAATGGACTGAAACCTCTAAAAGTATGAGCTGAAGTCAACCTTTCATCTCTTTAAGGTGCTTTACCTCAGGTTATTTTTTGTATTAATAAAAAGCTAATAAAACAGACTGTGAGCCCCAGTATGTTCTTACTACTCAAGGAGACCACCTAGCCATGTAGTAATAGACTGACTGTTAGATTCCTTCTATTCTGGGGACATGATGGTTCATTCTCACAGCGATGGATACCTATTTTGAGTATGTTTCTTTTCTTGCACAGAATTCTTCAACACCGCTATATAGAAGTTTATGGAATGCCCAATTCGCAAGCATAGCATAGAATCCTAAGTAATATAAGCACTCAATCAGGTGATTTGCTTTATGACATATACAAACAGGCCTCTGGTCATGGAACCTATGGATTATACCAAATCATCCAGGAAAATCCAGCCCCATACAGAGCTGCAATGACTTTGTAAAGTCATGTGAGAAATACCACTCAGAGGCAACACTGAAAGAACTAAAGATGTGTTATATGCATTCAATCAGAGGCCTTTGTGGCCTCAATAAGAAAAATGAATGTGGCCACTAACAAAGTATTGGATATAGGAATCGCTTGACTTACCTTCCTACTGATGACCCAGAGGATTTTGTACTTCCTATACTCCGAATCTGAGATCTGTAGGGCTAGAGGGCCTAGTTCCCAAAAGACCTACACTACAATTAGGAAACACAGCAAGAGCCCATTGAGCTACAATTAATAGCTGCTGCTGAGACACTTAGGACAAAAACTGGAGTCAATATCAGAATCAAACAGCTAACCCATAGCTGTGGGAGGAGGGAATGTTTGTTTTTTGTTTTTGTAGAGTCCATATGAACTCACTTTAATTGAATGAACACATGTAGAAAATCTGGCTTGAGAAGTATTGTAAAGATTTGGATCACCCCACCACATAAGTGATCGTGACCTGCTACGGTAACGACTGAGAGTGAGTAGATAATAGAGGAGAATCCATATCAATTTGTAGCCTCCAGGCCAATTGCTGAAGTTAGTCTCACTAACTTTCCTCTTCAAATTTCCTCTTCAGAGAGAGAATCATGGAAGAGCTTCCCTCCAAACCTGGATGAATAAGTAGATCTGAACTGGGCACCAATGGCTCACACCTGTAATCCTAACTCATGAGGTTGAGATCTGAGAATCGTGGTTCAAAGCCAATTTAGGCAGTAAAGTCCATGAGACTTTTATCTCTAATTAAACACCAAAACCCCAGAAGTGAAGGCTCAAGTGGTAAAAAGCCAACGTTGAGTGAAAAAGCTAAGAGACAGCAATCAGGCCCTGAGTTTAAGCCCCATGTAGATCTATGGATCACAGGAGTGACTCTGGTGGTTATAAAATTAGGCCTCAGATTTTCTGTCATGAGGATCATAATTGATTTAAATCAGCTACTTATCTTCTGGATCTACCATTGTGTAGAAGCTCAGCCTATACTCCTTGTGACTCTTCCTAGCCAATGACCAAGGGTCCACTTTAGTTAGGAATTACAAATAAGATTTGGAACTCAGAGGGATATTTAGAAAGAAACAGCAAATTTAGTGCAAATAAAGAAGAAGTAAAATCAGAAAGCAAAAAAATAGAATGTAACTGTACAAGACAGAAAATCAACACAGGCAAATTGCAGTAATATAAAAGATTAATGAAAAAGAGTCAACTGCTAGCAATGCTAATCAAGAAAAAATGGAAAGAAAATATATTACCTACCAGCACATCACTATTTGTCCTGTAGACATTAAATTATAAGAGGATATTATAAATGTCTTCATACCCATAAGTTTGACAGTTCACATGAAATGGAAAATACATTGCAAAACAAAGCTTATCAAGACTGAAGCCATAATAAATAGAAATTGTTTTATTCTATTGCAATTGAACTCATAATTTAAACCGTCCTACAAAGAAAACTCCAGATGGCTTCACTGGTGAATTCTTTCCAACATATATACTGCTCTTAGAGATGCATATTCACACTTCCTGATACTTATTTATTATATACTGTATTTATAATTTAACTTCTCCCTGCTTTCATGCATCATTTATTGAGTACCTACTATGTTTCAGAGCATGATGATAGGTAGAATAAATACAATGATGAATAAAAGGGATTTGTAGGAGAAGGGAAGAAGTTTCACTTGATTGAAGCAGCAGACACAATGTAACTACAATAAAGTGCTAATAAAGATATATATGTATATGTGTGTGGATAGATAGATAGATGGATAGATAGATAGTATTATGAAAGCTGGAGATGAAATCCAGAGAAGGGAAGGCTTTCCAGGCAGGAGAGATGAAACAATGTGGTATGGGCATAAAAATATCTAGAAAATAGATATTTCTTCTTCAGTATTTCTTCCCAGATCTTTCCCCTTTTATTCCTTCCTTTGTTTGTTCTCCTGGGCCTGGGCGCTGTCCTTCAGCTCTTCAGCTCAAGGCCAGCGCTCTACCACTTGAGCTACAGCGCCACTTCCGGTTTTCTGGTGGTTTATTGGAGATAGGAGTTTCACGGTCTCTCCTGCCCGGGCTGGCTTTGAACCGCAATCCTCAGATCTCAGCCTCCTGAGTAGCTAGGATTATAGGCATAAACCACTGGTGCCCTGCTTGCTCTGGTGTTTCGTGAAAGGTAGATGAATTGAAGAAGGAATTTGTGTGTGTGTGCCAGTCCTGGGGCTTAAACACAGGGCCTGGATGCTATCCCTGAGCTTCTGTGCTCAAAGTTAGTGCTCTCCCTTGAGCCACAGCACCATTTCTGGCTTTTTGGTAGTTAGAGATAAAAATCTCACAGACTTTCCTACCTAGACTGGCTTTGAACCATGATCCTCAGATCTCAGCTTCCTGAGTAGTTAGGATAACTAATAACAGGCGTGAGCCACCAATGCCTGGCTAAAAGAAATAATATCTAAGTAAAAATGCACCAAAACCAGAACAAGATTTGAAATTTTTCAGTGTATTTATCAGCTTTCTTTTGCTACTATAGAAGGTTCCTGGGACACTTACCTGACAAAGAAAAGCTGTTTATTTTGGCTCATCATTTTAGTGATTTCAATCCATGATCAATTGCCAGTATTGCTTATGGATGGTGCAGAAGAATATGTGATGGCTGGGCTGGGAAGGTGGCTCAGTGGTAGAGCACTTGTCTTGCATGC
>NW_012267362.1:1708277-1715281 GCF_000151885.1 Dipodomys ordii | reverse complement strand
AGCGCTCTACCACTTGAGCTACAGCGCCACTTCCGGTTTTCTGGTGGTTTATTGGAGATAGGAGTTTCACGGTCTCTCCTGCCCGGGCTGGCTTTGAACCGCAATCCTCAGATCTCAGCCTCCTGAGTAGCTAGGATTACAGGCGTGAGCCACCAGCGCCCGGCACCCCAAGTAATTTTATCCGTTCTCATATTTGTTCTTACATATACAAGTTAGACATTCCAAAATCTGTGTCTCCAGTGTTCACCTCTCCATTGAGCTCTAGGCTTAGAGAACCAAATAGCAACAGAACTCAGCTACTCAAGGACTTTGCCTCCACTCTTACTCCCATCCCTGCATTACCAGTTTTGCTTCCCTTCTTGAAAAAACTCTTCCTTGATGGCATGTATGTCTCCAGCTATGACATTATTTCTCTATTCTGCATATAATGAAACTTCTTGTTTCTATCTGCCGAATCTTATCTTCATGCTATATAATCCAATTCTCAATTTACTTGACCTAAGCAGCAGCATTTGACTGGCCAACCATTTCTTCTTCCTTGAAAGACTGTCCTGATCTAGCTTCTACCTTCTGATGATTTTCCTCTCACCTTACTGGCCACTTCTCAGTCTCTTTGGTGGATATTGTTATTTTCTTAGCTGGATCTAATACTCCTGTTTGTTTGTTTGCTCATTCTCATGTTGCTTTAGAATAAAACCATATTTAACATCTTTAAATAGTACCTATATGCAAATTATTCTAAAAGTGTATATATCAAACTTTAGTCTCTCCCCTAAACTCATACCTCCACTAGTCCCTCTACACAGATATCAAACAGTATCCCAAACTAAACATATCCCAAATTGAACTGGGATACCCAAACCTAATTATCTTGTCTAGTCCACCTCAGCAATGGTTCTACTTCTTACTTTATTACATGAGCCAGCAATGTTGAGCTCATCATTAACTCCTTTTTTTCTAATACCCTTATTTAATCCTAAAAATCTGATTAATGAGTTCTCACTACCTGGGTTTTTACTACTTTCATTTCTTTCTTCCTTTTTTTCTTCTTTCTTTCCTCTCTCCACCCCTCTCCCCCTTCTCTCTTTCTTTTTTGATACTGGAGCTTGAAGTCATGGCCTCACACTCTCACTTAACTTTTTTACTCAAGGCTGATGTTCTACCACTTGAGGCATACCTCCACTTCCATCTTTTTTTGCTGGTTAACTGCAGATTGAGTCCCTTAACTGGGTGTTGGTGGCTCACGCCTATATTCCTAGCTACTCAAGAGGCTGAGATCTGAGAATCATGGTTCAAAGCCAGCCTGGCAGAAAAGTCCTTGAGACTCTTATCTCCAATTAACCACCAGAAAACCGACAGAGGCACTGTGGCTCCAGAGATAGAGCACTAGTCTTGAGCTGAAGAGTATAGGGACAGCACCCAAGCCCAGAGTTCAAGCCCCAACGACTGACCAAACAAACAAAAAAAGTCCCTCAGATAGAGCACTAGCCTTGAGCTAAAGAGCACAGGGTCAGCACCCAAGCCCAGAGTTCAAGCCCCAACGACTGACCAAACAAACAAAAAAAAGTCCCTCAGATTTGCTTGTTTGAGTTGGCTTCAAACTGTGATCCTGAGATCTCAGCCTTCTAGGTAACTAGGTTTACCGACAGGAGCTGCAGGTACCTGGCTTTCATTACTACTGTCATCCAAGCCACTGCATCTTTCACCTAGATCCCTTCCTTCTAACTGCTACCCTGCTTCCACTCCCCCACCACTATAGTAGTTGTTAACTTAGAGCATAGATCCATTTCTGGCTTTTGGGTGTTTAATTGGAGATAAGAGTTGCTCAGATTTATCTGACAGAGCTAGCTTTATACCATGATCTTTGGATCTCAGCCTCCTAAGTAGCTAAGATTACAGATGTGAGCCATAAGCACCCAGCTTATTTAACATACTTGAACACAATACAAAATATCCTTCTGGCTGCTTTCTAAACCTTCAGTGTTTCTCAGTCTTCCCCTAAAACATGTACCAACACTGTCATAGCTGTTGTTGAAGAGCTTCAAGACCATTCTTTTTTCAATCTAGCTTCTTATGAGGTTTCCAGGACTACCACTTTTGATTAAAAATCCTTTCCTCGGGGTACAAGAGAAATAGTGCTATCTGGTTTCCTAAGAGATTTGCTGCTTTGAAGGCTTTTCCTACCTGACCCTCTGCCTTTTTGCCAAATGAGTAGTAGAGGATGAGGATGAGTAGAGTAGAGGATGAGTAGTAGAGTAGTAGAGGATGAGGTTATTTAGAAGAGGAGAAGTTGTGGGACTGGGAGGAGGAAAAGAGGAAAACTGCTGGGGGTAGCAGTGAAATGGAGCGGCCTGGGGCAAACAAGACAGAGCCCAAAAGAGTAAAGGATGCTACGGAGCAACAGTAAGATACCTGATTTTTTTTTTTTTTTTGTCGGTCGTGGGGCTTGAACTCTGGGCCTGGGCACTGTCCCTCAGTCCCTCAGCTCTTCAGCTCAAGGCTAGCGCTCTACTACTTGAGCCACAGCACCACTTCCGGCTTTTTCTGCTTATGTGGTGCTAGAGGAATTGAACTCAGGGCCTCTAATGCATGTGAGGCAAGCACTCTACCACTGAGCCACCTTCCCAGCCCCACCTGAATTTTTTTTACTTAAATAAACTAGCTCAATGTATGGAAACACTGGAATATAGAAAATAGTAAGCATCATTGCCTAAGGCTGACCTTTGATCAGAGAATCCACTAAATCTCAGAAATTCAGAGCCACTAAATCTTGGAAATTCCATTTCCAAGACATGCCATCCCCCCCTAGACATTCTACTTTGTGAAATATTCTTGGTACCAACCTTGAAAGCTTCTGGGTCTGTTTTAGAAAGAAAAGCTCTTTGCTTACACCACTTTACATGTTCTTGCCTGATTAATAATTCAGAACCAAGTAGCCACTAAAATTTATTGAGTATTTGCTGTATTTCAGGCACCAGGAACTACAGACATTATATTTAACCTTCATAACAGCTGTCGGTACTGGATACTATCTATCACTAACCCCATTTTGAAGATTTCAAAAAAAAAAATAAAGATAAATCTAAAAGGAAACACACTGAAATACACACACACACACACACACATACACACACACTAGAACATGATAAAATATATAGATCTCTAAACATTCACACATTGAAAACAAAGGAGGATATGTGTAGGAGCAGATCACAAAGACTCAGTAGCTATGTGCATATGATCATATAAAAGAATATTTTATGAAATGAATGCTAAGAAAAGGAAATGAGAATTTTTTTTAGTTACTGCTGTTGCTGTTTTGGTTTTCTTTTGTTTGTTTGTCTTTGGGAAGGTAACAGGGGCACAGAAAAGGTGGAACAAAGGGTGAACAAATACAACAGTGGTACTCACTAGACATTATGTGTGAGATGAACTGAATATTTTGTGAGTGGTGACAGGAAGGAAAAACTGGGAGAGAGTAAGAGAAGGGGAGACATGGTTCAAAGAGAATTGTATTCTTCACCTGACTTATTTAACTGTCACCCCTCAGTATATCACCTCTACACTAACAATAAAATATATCAAAGAAGACAAAAATAAAAAAAAGATTAGTAATCATGAAAAGGAAACATAACTGGCAGAAGCAGGTTATAAACCAGGTTTGTTTGAGTCTGGAACTCAGGTCCTTAATCATTATGCTATATTATTTCATCTGCTTAAAACCTAAGAGTAATGGGAGGTGAGGCAGGAGGTTCATATAGCTCAGGAGGTTGAGATACATAGTGAAACCCTGTCTCAAAACAACAAAAATGCTGAGTGAATAGTTCATAATCTCTAGGCCCTCATTGTTCAAGTCCCTTATGCCCAAGTGCCATTTCAATTTTTTTTTCTACAACTTGACTGCCATATGTCTGATTTTCAGGGCAAATAGGAATATTTGCTGATCACATATGTACTCCAATATTTCATACTTTTTTTGGGGGGGGTCCAGTCATGGGGCCTGAACTCTGGGCCTGGGCACTGTCCCTCAGCTCTTCAGCTCAAGGCTAGCACTCTACCACTTGAGCCACAGCGCCACTTCTGGCTTTTTTCTTTTTGCTTATGTGGTGCTGAGGAATCAAACTCAGGGCCTCAGGCATGCAAGGCAAGTGCTCTACCACTGAGCCGCCTTCCCAGCCACATTTCATACTTTTATGTCTTTGTTTAAGTAAGAATGCTGTCTCACAGGCTCCAGAAAACAATACAAATCTTTAAATCATTTCATAATATAATCATTTCCTAAAATAATGTCATGATTTTCATTACAAGGGCCATTAATTTTTACTTTCATATAAATATTTTTCCTGAAACCATTCAAAAGCATGTATGAAGATTGTTTTGTTTTTTTTTTCGGGGATTTTGTTTGTTTTTGTCTGTTGTAGGCCTTGAACTTTGGGCCTGGGTGCTGTCCCTGAGCTCTTCAGCTCAAGGTGAGCACTTGAACCACAGCATCACTTCCAGTTTTCTGGTGGTTAATTGGAGATAAGAGGCTAAGAGTCTCACAGACTTTCCTGCCTGGGCTGGCTTTGAACCACGATCCTCAGATCTCCATCTCCTGAGTAGCTAGAATTATAGGCATGAGCCACCAAAACCTGGCTTATTTTTTAATGATGTTTTTATTAGCATACGCTAGTGATTTCATGAACTTAAAAATATATTAAGCTTTCCAACATAAGGTAAAATCTTGACAACCTTAGATTTGGCTAGAATTCCAAAGGCTTGGCCCACAAAAGGAAAAAATAAGTTAGATTTCAACAAAATTAAGAACTTCTGCTATATAAAAGATAACATCAAGAGGATAACACAAATCACAGACCAGAAAAAATATTCGCAAAAGACATATTTGATAAAGGAGGGTTATCCAAAAGAAACTTAAAATTCATCAATAAGAAAATAAGAGCCGGACACCGGTGGCTCACGCCTGTAATTCTAGCTACTCATGAGGCTGAGATCTAAGGATCACAGTTCAAAGCCATCCCGGGCAGGAAAGTCTGGGAGACTCTTATCTGCAATAGACCACTAGAAAACCAAAGTGGCACTGTGGCTCAAGCGGTAGAGCCCTTGCCTTGGCCCAGAGTTCAAGCTCCATGACTGACAAAGAAAGAAAGAAAGAAAAGAAGGAAGGAAGGAAAGAAGGAAGGAAGGAAAAGAAGAAACCTGATTTAAAAGTATGAAAAATATTCAGACGTATACTTGAACCAATATGACAAAACATGAGGGAAGAAAAAAAAAGTCAGATGCCAGTAGCCCATGCCTGTAATCCTATCCATTTAGGAGGCTGAAAATGGGAGGATGGTGGTTTGAGGTCAGCCTAGGCAGAAAAGATCACAAGATCCTTTCTCAACCCATACCTTGGCATAGTGGTGCACCCAAACCTTCTTGTAGCTAGTTGGTAGATCAGTGTTCCAGGCCAGCCCAAGCAGAAAAGTCCACGAGACTCCATCTCAACAGAGGAAGCCAGGGGTGGTGGCCTATGCTTGTCATCAATTGTAAGCTGTTTTGGAAAGCTTAAATAGAGAGAGCATGATCCAGATACATGCCTGAAAAAGAAGCAATTTCACCAAGGCGTTAAAGGGCTGGAGGCATGCCTGAGCAATAGAGTGCCTACCAAGCACACTTGAGACCTTGAGTTCACCCTAGTGCCAGAAAAAAAAGAAAACCACTCAACACATGACATTAGGGAGTTGTAAATTAAAACAATCAATATGAAATAACTCGACAGAATAGTTAAAATCCAAAATATAGACAATGGCAACCACTGGTGAGAAGGTAGAACAATGGGAACCCTTACACACTGGTAGTGGAAAAGTAAAAGGGATAAAACATTTTGGGAAACGTCTGGCAGTTTCTGACAAATCTAAATATAATCTTACCGCACGACAACAACTTTACCTCTTGGTATTTGCTCAAATGAGTTGAAAATGTATGCCCCCCTGAAAACCTATGTACCTGGTGGTTATAGCAGCTTCATTCATAATTGCCATCATAATGAGCTTTCCATTGCTGTAATATAATACCAGAGAAAATAAGTTGAAAAGGAAGGAAGATTGACTTTTTTTTTTGGCCGTCGTGGGGCCTGAATTCTGGGCCTGGGCACTGTCCCTCAGCTCTTCAGCTCAAGGTTAGTGCTCTACACTTGCGCCACAGCGCCACTTCTGACTTTTTCTGCTTATGTGGTGCTGAGGAATCGAACACAGGGCCTCATGCATGCAAGGCAAGCGCTCTACCACTGAGCCACCTTCCCAGCCCTGGAAGATTGACTTTGAGACACAGATTCAAAAGCTTCAGTCCATGGCTAGCTGTCACTGCAGGGCCTTTCATGAAGCAGAACATTGTGTTGGTGACAGTGGAGGAGCTCACTCATCTTTGTGGCATTAGGAAGCAAAAAGGAAGGCTTGCTTTTATAACAGAACCCCTCCCCTGTTTAACATGAAGTCAAAGAGCAAGTTAAAGAAGATTACATTATTTCAATAAAGTTTAAAACAATATGGAGAACATGTCTGATGAGTCTATGTATGGTTTCCAAGTATACAATCATTTACACAAAGTATTAAAATACGAAGCTGATAAATTCAAGATAGAATACTGATTATTTCTGGGTAGGAAGGACTGAACAGGGCAAAACATGAGGGTATATATAGGGCTTCATATTACATGCAGTTTTTATTTGTTTTAAAAATTATTTGAGAGCCAAGTACTGGTGGCTCATGCCTATAATCCCACTATGCAGAAGAGTGAGATGTGAATATAAAAGCTTGAAGCCAGCCTGGGCACGAAAGTCTGTGGGACTCTTCCAGTTAACCACCAAGCCAAAAGTGGAGTTTGTGGCTCAAATAGATTACTAGCTTAGCTTTGAGTGAAAAAGCTAAGAGTCAGCACCCCGACTCTGAGTTCAAGCTCCAGAACACACTTTCTCTCTCTCTCTCTCTCTCTTCCTCTCTCTCTCTCTCTCTCTCTCTCTCTCT
>NW_012267362.1:1661612-1708227 GCF_000151885.1 Dipodomys ordii | reverse complement strand
TCTCTCTCTCTCTCTCTCTCTCTCTCTCTCTCTCTCTCTCTCTCTCTCTCTCTCTCTCTGACACACACACACGATTTGAGGCAAATGGAGAATCTGTTAACGTTTAACAAGGCTTGTCAGTGGGTATGTGAATTTTGGCTTCGTTATTCTGATGTACTGGTTGTGCTTTTATTTTCTGTATTATTCCACATCTTGGTTAGACCTATGATTTTATATTTGTCTGTTTGGGGCTCAAATATACAATACAACCTGCAATTTAATCCTCGGGATAGCCTTATGAAGTCAACGGGACAGAAATGAGTCTTCTTATTCCACAGAACAGTAATATCAGACGGCAGAACAATTTATAAATTTATAAAGGACCGGGCACGCAGTTACTTCTTGCTCAGCGCTATTTGCCCGGGAATCTACTTAGGTTTGACGAACCCAGCCTGGTCCGCCCCACCCAACCTTGGGGAAGGCGCTTGCTCAATGCGAGAAGGAATGTTGCACACAGAAGCCAAATATTCCTTCAGAAAGCGCTGGGTTCTGAAGCGCCGGGAGCAGACTCCAGGACCGACGCCGAGGGACGCCCAGGAACCCGCCGGCTGCGAGCGGGCGCCGGCGGGTCAGCCGGCGGGTTCTCGCCGTCCCCGCGCCCGCTGGCGGGCTCCACGCGCGAGCAAATGGTTTGCTCCCTCCGTGTGCAGCCTCCACCCCCACCCCGGAAACCCAAAACACAACCACCTGAGCACCACGCACCAAGGAGTTCTCACTGCTTTAAAGGAGACTGCGTGTCGATGCTAGCGGTAGCGAAGCCTGTCCGTTCTGGCTCTTATGGTTAGGGAGGATGAGGGCGGACACACACACACACACACACACACACACACACACACGAGCCCGCGGGTCCCAGCGCGCCAGGCTGGGGCTTCCCAATCTTGGCACTGGGGAGTCCGGGAGGCTTCTGGCAAAGAACCTGAACTGTCCCGGAGCGGCGCCGTCCGCAGAAGCCACAGGTCCCTTTAAGGCTCCCTGCAAGCAGAAGAAGAAGAAGAAAAGAAAAAAAAAGAAAGAAAGAAAGGGGGGGAGAGGGGGCGGGTCCTGGGTTCCCCAACGCGCGCCACGTGACCCGGCTGCCAAGATCGCCAGTGAGTTTGACAGAAGTTTGAATCGGACCCGAGGGCTTTCTGCAGCCGGCGGGCCAGAGCGGTGGCCACGGTCCCTGGGAGCGAGCGTGATCCGGACGAGCGGCGCCACCCAGACCCACCCCGCCAGCCTGGATCGCGGCTCGCCGAAGGCCTCGAGCCCGCAGCCCCCAGCTCCAGCGCGGTCCCCGCAGCCCCCGGACCAGGGAGCCGAGCTCCGGCGCTGCGCCCCCGCCCCGCTGTACCAGCATGTCCTCGACGGAGAGCTCCGGACGCGCTGCGGACAAGTCGCCGCGCCAGCAGGTACGCCCCACGCACCCTGGGGTGCTCTCCCCCTCCCCTGCCCTCCCCCCTCTCTTCCCGCCCCCTCTGACCACCTAGATGTTGGCCCTGACTCTGACTGCGACCCCCCTCCCGCTCCAATGGGAGTGGGAAGCGGGGGGGGGGGCGCGCGTTCCCCCCCGGGGGGGGGGGCTTTGGCCTTGGCTGCCCGCTGGCTCTGTCTCCGCAGGTGGACCGCCTGCTCGTGGGGCTGCGCTGGCGACGGCTGGAGGAGCCGCTGGGCTTCATCAAAGTTCTCCAGTGGGTAAGTCTCTATCCCAGTCCCGGGCTATTTCGGGAGCCTGGACTGTGACGCTGACCCCAAGCAATGTGGCGCGGGTGGGGGCTGGGAGGAGCTGCGGCCCGGTCACCGCCGCGGGGTGGGGGGCGGCGACAGGTGGGTGGGGGAGGGAGGACTGGACGGCTTCCCCAGCCCTCAGCGGCCAGAGGGTGAGGAGCGAGGCATGCGGAGCCCCAGATTCGGTCCTTCTATGTGCAAGGAGCCTTTGCCCAGAGCGCTCACATTTCACTCGGGCGAGAGGACCCGGGTATAACCTTTCCAGAACTCTGATCCTGCACATACCACTCCTCGGTGGCAGGAGGGGGGAGGAAGATGAGGGGGATAAGGTCCACTCTGCACCGCAAGGGAAAACACAGAGGGCAAAGGAGGGAAGAGGCGGGCTATATAACCCACCCTGCTCCAAATTCATAAGGACCTGGATAATCCTGGGAATTAAGTCAAGGGACAGGCTTGGAGGATGTAAAGAGGGGGTCCACTGGAGTAATCCAGGTTCCTGAAACTGAATGGGGAAGTGGCTGGATGAATGAATGACTGAGGCTTACTGGTCCTAAAATTGACTAAAAAGAAGAAAATTAAGACAACAAAAAATCACAGTATGAAGCCACTCACTAGTGGCCCGTAATCCCAGCTACTTAGGAAGCTGAGATCTGAGGATGGAAGTTAAAACCAGCCTGGCTCTTATCTTTTAATTAATAATAATTTTTAAAAAGGCCCTGAGTTCAAGCCTCAGAACTGGCATGCGTGCGCGCGCGCGCACACACACACACACACACACACACACACACACTCATGATCATATGATCATTATGGCTAACATGCACCATGTGGAATAAGAACACTGACCTAGAAAGCAGGAGCCTTGGGTTGCAGACCTGGACCTGCTTTTTTCAACTATGTGACCTTGAGCAAGTCACTTCACTTCTACATTGGTCAAATGTGGACCTGACCATTGGTAGGTCCTAAATAGGTTCTAAATAGGTTAGCATGTTAGATAGAACATGGCCCTACATTAAATTTACTCTGTGACCTTGAAAAACTCATTTGCCTAGATCCTCAGTTTCCCCTATTTTGGTCTAGTGAAAATACCATCCCGTTGCTTCACAGATACTTTAAAACACTGGTAAGCCCTCTCTTCTTTCCAGAGACCAAGCAAGGGCTCCTGGGTATAAATTAGGAATGTGAACAGGTGCAGCCAATCATAAAGACGTGTGTGTGTGTGTGTGTGTGTGTGTGTGTGTGTGTGTGTGTGGCATTTATCATACTACCATAGAAGAAAATTTTAATTAGACAATCTACATACCAAATAGTAGGTAAATAACTTAATGTGCTCTTAGCACAGAATGTGACAATGGAATAAATTAAATTAATACTTAGGAGGATTGAATTCAAAATTAAGACCATTGTTTCACCAAATCCTAAATCATGGTTTGGATGAGAATCATCAAACCTGAAATTCAGGACCAATGGTGCATTTGGTATTATCTATCAATATGTGATATCCTGATTGAGGATATACACCAGTCTAGTTAGCTCTCAAGTAAACTTTGTAGCCTGATGGGGACTTTCCTCTTTCCCTGCTGTCTCTAGAATAGTGGCACTAATTGCTGACTAAGCCTTTTCACCTCCTACCACTTCCCTGCTCTTTCCCACCACATGAGTGCCAGAGGAGACCGTATCAAAATGACAAGAAGGCTCTGAGTGACTGGTATTCAGAAGTAGGAGAGCAATTATGAGGCAGAAGTGTAAGGGTTTAATTTTATCTTTAAAATCAACAAATTGATCTAACAGAAACTTGAGGAAGACTGGCAAAGATGAAGAAAGCAATCTTTTCTGGGGAATTCCTAAAAGCTTCCTTCATCAATCCTCTTATCCACCCACTCAGTACACACAACATTTCTGCAAAAGCTGCACTGAGCATGTCCTAGGGAAATAGTCCAATCTCCTCCCAGGACTAGGAGAGGCCCTAAGAATAAAGACCTACTTGATTTTTATGATCTTTAGCTTCACAGCAAACACTTTCACAAAACAGAGACCTATTTCTCTGGCTTTAGATATTGAACTAGCCTTCACTGACAGGGTAGCATCATAAGGAGACATTACTTGGTTTTAATGCCATTCCAGATAGACTGAATTGAAGACATAAGTTTCATTTGCTTTTAATTTTTGCAAATGGGCTACTATAACAGTACAAAGGAAGCCAGGCTTCAGTGGCTTATGCCTGTAATCCTAGCTACTCAGGAAGCTGAGAATTGAAGAGACTCTTGCCTCCAATTAATCACCAAAAAGTCAGAAATGGAGCTGTGGCTCAAGTAGTAGGACACTAGCATTAAACTAAAAAGTCAAGGGACTACATCTGGACCCTAAGATCACAAAATATAAAACAAAATTGTAGAACCTAGCACCAGAAATGTCAGTGAAAATCTCTCTTAATTTGTTGTTTGTCTTCATGGAGAGATCAGATGTTTCTGATTAGAAGAAGAAAAACAAAAATCACAATCTTGTAGTTATGGAATGGTCATTGAAAACTTGGTTTGCCATTATTACCAAAAGGCTAAGGTCTTACAGGAATCCTTGCAAGAAGAAAGTGATGTAATTCTTTTGATCAGGAGGAGTTTAGCTTAGTGTATCTTTAAGAGTCAGAAATGAAGGCCAGGCATGCTGACACATACTTGTAATCCCAGCTACTTGGGAGGAGGAGTTTGAGAAGACTGATGTTCAAAGCCAACCTGAACAAAAAGTTAGTGAGATCTCATCTTTACCAATAAAATAGGAAGAGCACTGCATAACTATTATTCCAGTCATAAATAGGAGGATCATGGCCTAGGCTGTCCTGGGGAAAAACTTGACACCCTACCTGAAAAATAACTAGAGCAAAAGAGCCAGAGGCATGGCTCAAGTGATCATCCCTACCTAACAAGTGTGAGACACTAAGTTTAAACTCTAGTGCTCTAAAAATAATAATTTTTATTTATTATTATTGTTATTATTTTTATTTTGCCAGTCCTGGGGCTTGAACTCAGGGTCCGGGCACTATCCCTGAGCTTCTTTGTGCTCAAGGCTAGTGCTCTACCACTTGAACTACAGTGCCACTTCCAGCTTTTTCTGTGTATGTGGTACTGAGGAATCTAATCCAAGGCTTCATGCATGCTAGACAAGCACTCTGCCACTAAGTCACATTGACAGCCCAAAATAATAGTTTTTTAAAAAGACAAATTAAGCTGGTCTTGGTGGCCCAGGCCTACAATCACAGCATTTGGGGAGCTATAACACAAGTTCAAAGCCATATAGTAAGGCTTTTCTTTTAAAAGAAAACAACTAGTATTACCTGGTTCTGGAATCTATCTCAGGTATATAAACTAATTATTGGAGAACTAGGGGGCTTGTTTGGTTGGACATTTTAGATAAGATCAAGAATAGCCTGGAACTTGGGACTTAAACTCACAATTCAACTGCCTTAGCCTCCAAAATATTGGGACTACAGATGTATGCAGAGAAGTTTTTTCTTTTATAACTTAAGAGAGCAGACTTTGGGGTCAGATGGGTTTGGGTTTAAATTCAGTCTCCTCTGAGTTTGAGCCCTAGGATCGTGGGTAAGTGATGGAAATGTTTATGAACCTCAGTTCCTTACTTGGACCTGAGAATTAAGAACTGCCTATGGACTTACAGGATGGACTCTAGGTCACATCTGTAATGCATAGAACATTTCCCAGGACTACTGTGTTGGTTCCTTTTCCTTCTATCTCCAAACTTCCGCTTTGCCCTAACTTTCTCCCTTATACAGACTATCCAGCTAGATTTGACCTTTAGTGAGATTATTCAAGTACCAGTCCAAATTTTCAATTTGATGGTAAGGGACAAATAATCTCTGAGTGACTCAGTCACTAATCCCATTTCCTTATAAGTAAATCATATTACCTTTACCTAATAGAGCCTTCCTGATGATTCTTTCATCTCTGGGATTCTAAAGTAATTGATTTGACTCCATGTTCTATGTAATGAAAAGGAGTTATTTCAGTATGATGAATTTGAAAGGCCAACATCATAGTCTTAAAAATTGGTAAGATGATCAAATGTCAGTGCTTCACACCTGTAATCCTAGCTACTCAGGAGGCTGAGATCTGAGGATCTGAGGATCTAAGGTTCAAAGCCAGCTTGGGTAGAAAAATCTGTGAGACTCTTATTTCCAATTAACTCCCAAAAATCTGGAAGTGAAGGTGGGCTCAAGTGATAAAGCACTAGCCTTGATAAAAAAAAAAAAAAAGCTAAGGGACAGTGCCCAGACCTTAAGTTTACCAGAGCCAGCACCAAAAAGTCCATGAGACTCCTATCTCCAATTAATTACAAAAACTTGGAAGTGGAGCTGTGGCTCAAGTGGTAGAGCACTAGAATTGAGCACAAAAGCTCAAGGACAGTGTCCAGGCCCAGATCTCAAGCCCCAGGACTGGGCAAAAGCAATAATATAAAATAAACCCTGAGAAAATGGTATGGAGAGGATCTCAGAAACAAACTTATCTTCCTGTGCCCTGTATTAACTGACCTTGGTGGAATTCTCTAGATTGACAGTATTATCACCAGTCAGCAAGTCAGCACCAAAATGGAGCTGCATCCTTCACCTGACATCTTTCTGACACCTTGGTAAAGCAGTACAGAGGGGGGAAAAGATGGAGGTAGAGAATAGAGTGGGGTTATCACTGTTTTCAGCAAGGCATGGAAAGAAAATTGACACCTGAATTTCTGGGGTAATTTCTGGGTCTCCATTTTTGACTGTTGTTTATGACCAGTGTGTTTGTCTCAGAGCCTTGGCCATAGTGATAGGGGTGGTTTTCTCCTCTGCCTATTCATACTAGAGAAGGAAAGAAATGTGGGGTAGAAAGAGTGAAGGGTTGGGAGCTATGGACGACCTGAGTCTGAGTGTGTCTCTTGGCACTTGCAGCCCAGGGCACAGATCCAACTCCCTTCATTGTAGTCCTCACTGAGCACCGTATAGATCTCTCCTTTAGTCCTAATAACTTGTGGTTATTAAAGAGGTGTTTTTTAAGTTCCTTTTTGCTTGTTATTTTTATCATAAAACTTCTTTTTTTCCCACAGTTACTGAGCTTTGAACTCAAGGACTTGTACTTGCTAGGCTAACAAACTACCACTTGAACCACACCTCCAGCTCTGCTTTTGGATGATATAGTCTAGCAAAAAATTCTGTCTAGGATAGCCTCAAACTACAACCCTCCAGATCTTAGTTTCCTGGGTAGCTAGGATTACAGGTTTGAGCCACTGATGACACTTCGTTTTTGATATGATCCTTGACAACAGGAACCAGGTCTCACTCATCTTCCTATCTCTACATCTGGGTACTGTACAAGGGGCATGCTCATTCAGTGTTGAATGAATGAATGAAGCAGAAAGCTCCCTGGACAGAGAATCAGGAGGTGGTAATTTGAAGACTTGGCTCTTACATTAGCTAAATGTGACTTTGAGAAAGTCAATCTTTTAGGACTTCTGTTTCCACCTCTTTGAAATGAGACCATTGGGCCTGATAATCTCTGAGATCCTTTTAGTTTTGCTGTTCTGTGAATCTGTGAGTTTTTTTCTGTCTTTCTCATTATCAACTTATGTATCTAACTTTCTGCTATCTGGTACCATCTGACTGGTGATTGGATTTAAATGGGTGTTTGAGGGTAGGGACATTGTTCAATGGGAGAGCATTTCCTTAGCATGCTTAAGAGCTCAGGTTCAATCTCCAGCATAATAAGAAAAATAGACAAACATAGATTTTGTAAGTAGAAAAAAATCATCATGGATTAGAGATTCCTACCTTCCAAAGAATCAGAATAGCCTAGAGTTAACAATAAAGTTACGATGGATTTATTTTGCCACTGAAAAATCAAAGAACAATGTTCAGAATTCTTAGAATCTCAAAGTCAGCATTTAGAAAAAGCAGAAATCTCATTCATGATGGAAAAGTCCTATCATCTGTGCTGATGAATAGAGTACATCCTAGCCATTTAATACTTATTTATTGGGCATATATCTTGTACCTGGGTGGCTAGAGATATGAAGATGAATGAGACCTGGTACCTCCTATTGAATACTTGAGATGTGGCTAGTATGGCCAAGTAGCTGAATTTTAAGTTTCACTTTACTTTCATTAATTTAAATAGTCACAATTGGCTACTGTTTTCAACAGTAAAGCCCAAGAGCATGAGCTCCACGAGGACAGATTTCTTCACTGCTAAGAAGTAGTGCCTAAAACAGTGTCTGATATACAGTACAAGAAATGTCATCTTAGCTGAGCATCAGTGGCTCACACCTGTAATCCTAGCTTCTAAGGCTGAGATCTGAGGACTGGTGTTTGAAGCAAGGAAGGAAGGAAGGGAAAGAAGAAGGAAGGAAAGAAGGAAGGAGGGAAAGTCATGTTTACGAAAATGTTCAACGGTGTCTGTAAGTGAAGGCTGGCGAAGAGACAGCTTCATAACTAACCATTCACTGCTCTAAATGAGGAATTCCTTCATATCCTCCTAGGAAATTGTAAGGATCCACTCACTAACTGCCAATGAGTAAAAATACATCATCCCACTGTTCCATCCTTTCTGCAATGTGATGCCCCCCACCCACCCACCGTTGTGTCCAGTTCTGAGCATCAGAAACAAAGAGGAAAAAGAAACCCCTAGGGGAAATCAGAGACCCACAGAGACAACAAAGGATAAGAAAATTTCTCTAAAGAAAAACCAGTTCCATTGTTGTGCCTAGAAGTCAGCTTTGAGTATAGGAAGGGTAAGGATGTAGAGGCTTCCAGTACTTTTCTCAGGCTCTGTCAGGAAGGTGAGAATAAAGGACTCTACTGCAGCCCACATGGTTTAATTCAGTGATGGAGGCTGTCTACTAAAGCATTCTTCCATTGGTGACTTTACTAAGGGAGACAATTCTCGTTTGTCTGGAACAAACTTCCTGAAAACAGAGGTGTACATTATGACCTTTAGAGAGAAGTCAATGACGCTACCAGAGAGCCAGGCCAGGCCACACAAGGCAGAGCATTGGCACCGGATACCACCCAGGGGCAGAGCACAGCTGTTGACAAGTCCAGCCAAGAGCAGGCTGATAGTGTTAACTTCAGAGGGTGAGAGAATTCCAGAGCTGGAAAAAGCCATTAGATGATCTCCATGCCCCTCATTTTACATACATGGAAGCGAAAACTCAGAGAGTACTGTCTTTTGACTAACTGGTGATAGGGCCAGGACTAGAAGCCAGATTTCTAGACTCTTCATTCAGATCTCTTCACTTCAAAACACGAACAAGCATGATCAAAATAATGCACAACTCCATTCTAGCTTCTGAATACAAGATTTCAGTATAGATTAGTTGTCTTCTAGTGAGTCACAAATAAACATACAGAAAACAAACAAGCTTACAGAAAACAGAATAAGCTCTATACTTGATACAGGCCAAAGGGAAGTACACAAGAAACTGGGACTGAGCACACACATGTAAAAGAATAAGATTCCATTTTTTCTCCTCCTTCTCTACCAAAGTACATTGCCCATGAAGCTATCTGAGAATCACAGGAGAGATGAAACTTAAGGCTGAAGCTGCAGTCAAACGCGATGAAAGTCACAGAAGAAAACGATTCAAGTGGTCTGAAACACCTCCTAACTTCCTCACAATGAGAAATGGCAGCACAAGTAGATTACAAAGAGGAATATCAGTGGGGAAATAGTAGAGGCTGATAAAGCAAGTGGAGGGTACATTTTCCTGGGCTTGAGCCAGGACTGTCAGCACTGGCCCAGCCAACACTGTTGCTGGAAGAAAATGTGCTTTCTGGGAAGATAGGCTGACCATACCATGGGAAAGCTCGGAGGAAGATTCCCTCCAACCATACTGTATCTCTAATGAGGCAGAAAACCATTCAAAGTCAGGAACAGGGTGAGGACAAGATTCCAAGACTGGCCCAAGTGCTGGTGGCTCCCACCTGTAATCATAGCTATGCAAGAGGCTGAGATCTAAGGATTGAGCTTCAAAGGCAGCCTGAGCAGTAAAGTCCATAAGATGCCTATCTCCACTTAACCAGCAAAAATCTGGAAGTAGAGCTATTGCTCAAGTATTGGAGCCCCAGCCTTGAGTGAAAAAAAACAAGGAACAGAACTTAGACTCTGAGTTCAAGCTCCAGTACACACACACACACACACACACACACACACACACACACACACACACACACACACGGTTCTAGGACTAGTTCAAAAGAGAGATAAAAGGCATTGTGGGCATTCCTGATCTGGGTTTGTGAAGAGAAATCTTATTCTGATGGTGCTTTTCTCTTAGAGAGGAAAAATTAAGTCTAGCTTTGAGAACGACCCTTTCCAAAGTCCAAATTACAGAGGTTTTGTATTTGTTAGGCTACCAATGGTACTCAATGTCATGCCAATGGGAAAATCACCTATATGTTCTCTCCTCTTCATTTGGTTATTTGTTCCAACATCTTGGACAGTAAACACAACCCCCTGAGCTGAGAGATGAATGGCAACCATGGCTCCCTGCCCAGGAGGGGCATGATTAAAGGGAATCTTCACTCCTTGCTTCGTTCAGTCCTCAGTACCTGCTGGAGTCAGGGACTGGTTCTTTACCTTGGCCAGGTGAGGTCTTCTAACTCTCAAAGGGGCTTCA
The DNA here is from genome assembly GCF_000151885.1 of Dipodomys ordii. Taxonomy (NCBI): domain Eukaryota; kingdom Metazoa; phylum Chordata; class Mammalia; order Rodentia; family Heteromyidae; genus Dipodomys; species Dipodomys ordii. Next base: position 1,697,826 of record NW_012267362.1, on the reverse strand, counting down.
CTTTCTCTCAGCTCTTTGCTATTTTCGCCTTCGGGTCCTGCGGCTCCTACAGCGGGGAGACAGGAGCAACAGTTCGCTGCAACAACGAAGCCAAGGATGTGAGCTCCATCATTGTTTTGTTCGGCTATCCCTTCAGGTGAGCAGGGATTGGTTCATGCCTGGCACCACATCTCTCACTAGATTAGCAGGACCTGCTTGGTCTCTTCTACTTCCTGAAATCTAAAGATTCAAATAGGATAATCAAACTTGGGTTCTTTCTGCCCTTCAGACATAATAATCAGAGAAAATATAAGGGAAAACACAGAAAGATCACTGTTATGATGTTTTACCCTAAGGTCAACCTATCAAGGTCATAACAGTCCAGACAAACAGAATCCAGGCATTGGGATGGAGGCTGATAGAAGTCTGGGCATGTTGGGAAGCTCTCTCTGACCCTCAACAGTCTCCCCTCTGCTTTGAAGTAAGGAAGCTTGCAGTTCTTATATTCTTAACAAACTTGATGTAAAATGTCCACCTGGTGCCACCAGAATACAAAGAGATATACCTGGACCAGGAAATAGAAGAAAGGCATTTGAGAGCTTGGCATGGGGGGAAGGGGGAGTATTCAGAAGAGAATGGAGAAGCTAGAAGCTAGGTGCTGGTGCCTCATGCCTATAATCCTAGCTATTCAGGAGGCTGAGATCTGAGGATCAAGGCTCAAAGTCAGCCCAGGCAGACAAATATAAGAGTTTTTTTTTTTTATTTTGTTTTTGGGTCCGGTCGTGGGGCCTGAACTCTGGGCCTGGGCGCTGTCCCTCAACTATTCAGCTCAAGGCTAGTGCTCTACCACTTGAGCCACAGTGTCACTTCTGATTTTTTTTTCTTTTTACTTATGTGGTGCTGAGGAATCTAACCCAGGGCCTCAGGCATGCAAGGCAAGCGCTCTACCACTGAGCCACCTTCCCAGCCCCAAGAGATTTTTTTTTTAATCTCCACTTAACCAGCAGAAAGCCAGAAATGGAAGTATGGATCAAGTGGTAGAGCGCCAGCCTTGAGTGAAAAAGCTAAGGGACAGCTTGAAGCCCTGAGTTGAAGCCCCAGTACTGCTGGGGGGCAAGCAGGGGGGGGAGGAAGGAGGGAGAAGGAAGGGAAAGGGAGGGGAGAGAGACATAGTTTATCTTTTCAGAAATGTTTGGTATCAGCTTCTTCAGAAATATCTAGTAGCAACTCCCAAATAAAATTAGATGCCTCTTGTGTGTGTGTGTATATATATATATATATATGTATATACACATATATACATATGTGTGTATATACATATACGCGCAACAAACATACATACATATATATATATACATATATATATATATACACATATATAAAACAGGCTATGCTTTTCTCTTCATTGAAAGGCCTACATAAAGCCCAAGTCTTGAGAATGGATGAATCAACCTTAATTTGGCTACTGCTTAACTGGGACCTGTACTTTGCCAGGGGCAGAATCAGTTGATTTGTTTAATGGTTTGGCTACCAGAAATAAGGGCTCTGGAGATTTGACTTCCATGAAGACCATGCCTAGGCAGGTGAATGGTGGGTGTGGGGTGGTGGCTGGGAGAGAGGTAGGAATGGAATTTTGGGGAAGTTCTCCTCTTGACTGCCAGGTTCTCTGCAGAAGTGCTGCTTCTCTCCTTACACAATCCCTTTCTTGGCTTTATGTCAAGGACCACTAGCACGGGACCACCCCTGGGGTGGGGAGAGAGAGACTTGCCCTTGCTCAGGATGGCCTCCTTTGCCACCTGCAGGTTGCATCGGGTCCAGTATGAGATGCCTCTCTGCGATGATGACTCCACATCCAAGACCATGCACCTCATGGGGGACTTCTCTGCCCCTGCCGAATTCTTTGTGACTCTTGGCATCTTTTCTTTCTTCTATACGATGGCTGCTCTGGTCCTCTACCTGCGATTTCACAAGCTCTATACAGAGAACAAGCGCTTCCCACTGGTGGTAAGTAAACACAGACCAGAGGAGTAGGGCCAAGGAATAAAGGGTACATTTGTTAGGAGGCTGAGGTCAGAGCTGGTGGGGAGAACGAACATAGTGGCTTTCGTGAGTCCCTAACACCTGTATGTGGAATTGCTGCCACCCCCAACCTCCCACCACCTCCCACAACTCCCCCAGGAGCCACAAATAGCAGAAGCAGACAAGCTTCTCAATCAGACAAAGTTCCTCATCCTCTCCACTCAACCCCTCAGTTTCCTTAGCTATAAAATGGGGATGGATTAATATCTGCCTCACTGTGTGCAGTGGTAGATAAAATGAATATATATTCGAAGAACCTGGTATATTGTCAGCCCCAATGACAGTTAGCCATTATTAGTATTATTTCATTTACCTTTCCCAGGCATGCAAGGTGGAAGCTTTGCTTTAAGAACTTGACTATCTTGAGTCGGCTTTTGCCTCTACTGATAGTTGAGCAACCACAGAGAGGAAGCTGGTGTTTAGATCTCCTAGGGTTTTTGTTTGTTTTGTGTGTGTTGGGGGGGGGGTTCCTGGGGCTTGAATTCAAGGCCTGAGCTTTTGTGCTCAAGGCTACTCTACTACTAGAGCCACACAGCTCCACTTCTGGCTTTTTGGTAGTTAAATGGAGATAAGAGTCTCACAGACTTTTTGCACAGACTGGCTTTGAACCTCAATCCTCAGATCTCAGCCTCCTGAGATTACAGCCATGAGCCACTCATTGGTCTCCTAGGTCTCCTAGGTCTTGATGCCTGACCTTAGTTGGGCGAGGAGAGATAAGAGGTAGCATTTCCTTGGTGGCAGTGAGCAGTGATCAAAAGCATCCGGGCACTCTGAGGCTTCAGGTGTCAGATAGGATGGGAAAAAACAGCTATCTCGGGACTCCAGGATTCTAATGTATCAGAGCAAGAGGGAAATGAATTGGAATTCTGGGGCTCTTCTGAATGTATTTCCTGTCCCTCTGCTCCTCCCAGGACTTCTGTGTGACTGTCTCCTTCACCTTCTTCTGGCTAGTAGCTGCAGCTGCCTGGGGCAAAGGCCTGACTGATGTCAAAGGGGCCACACGGCCATCCAGCCTAACTGCAGCCATGTCTGTGTGTCATGGAGAGGAAGCAGTGTGCAGTGCCGGAGCCACACCCTCTATGGGGCTGGCCAACATCTCTGTGGTGAGATTTGTGATCACTGGAGAGGTCTGGGGGGAAACATACTCTCTCAGATATCCAGACCATTCCTAGATACCTAATCCCAGGAGGTACAGAGAGGGTGTCCCCTGAACTAGAGCTAGCACTCCCTGTTACCTACGGCTGGCCTGAGAAGACATGTTGAGATGAGGGAGCAAGCCCCATGTCCTCCCCGCCCCCCCACTCTGAAACCTTGGCCTGGCAGCTGACTCCTACCTTTTCTTCCTGTTGACCTTGTGTCAGGGCACAAGTGACCATGTGGAAGAGGAGTTTGGGGCTATGGCTGGGCTGAGCTGGGAGTCAAACCCAGAGTGAATGAGGAGGGACTCCTTGTCACTTAGCCTCCCACACTGGAAAGAGGCTTTGGGACAGAGGTTGGTCCCACTGGTAGGCATGTATCCAGCCATCCCCATTGTTAGGATGTTGAAATATGGACATATCACCTGGCGAATACCTGAGGCTTTGAGCTTCTTAAGTCTGCCCTGTCATTTCAGCCATCTCAGATGCACTCTGAAAATGTCTTGGATCACCCAAAAGTAGATACAACTAAATTTAAAGGCTGGTACATCTTCTGGAACTTACTAGAATCCTGATCATAGGTTTCTCACCACATTTTGTTGTTGCTGTTGTTCCAGTACTAGGGTTGGAACTAAGGGTCTGGATGCCATCCCTTAGCTTTTTTTTTGCTGAAGGCTGGAACTCTGCCACTTGAGCCACAGCTCCACTTTCTGCTTTTTTTTTTTTTTTTTGCTGATTAATTGGAGATGAAAGTTTCATAGACTTTCTGTCCTGCCTGGCTTTGGACCAGAATCCTCAGATCTCAGTTTCCTGAGTAGCTAGGATTACAGGCATGAGCCACCAGGGCCTGGCTCCTTCCATATTCATGATTTTTTTTTCACACAAACTGCAAAGTAGGAAGAATTTTAACATTTCATTGCATGTGCCTTATTATATATCTATTCATTTATCTACCTCTCCTCATCTATTATTTTTCATTTTTCATTTTCTTCTTCATTTTTCTTTTCAGACAGGATCTCAATACATAGCCCAGGCTAACCTAGAACTCACAGTCCTCCTGTCACAGCCTCCCAAGTGCTGAAATTATAGATGTGCACTACCGTGCCTGGTTAACCAATCCATTTTTAAATGCATTTCAACATTCATGGCAACATCAGCACTCTTCCATCTAACTACTCAGATTTTAAAACCTAAGTAGTTAAAACCTAATGGTTTAAAACCTGTTTGATTTTTAATTAATTAATTTTTGTGCAAGTAATAGGCCTTGAACTCACAGCTCACACTTACCCTTAGCTGTATGTTCAGAGCTGACTTTTTTCCCTCAGTCATGGGGCTTGAACTCAAGGCCTGAGCACTGTCTCTGAGTTCTTTTGCTCAAGCCGAGGGCTGGACCACTTTGAGCCACAGTGCTACTTCTGATTTTCTGGTGGTTAATTGGAGAAAGAGTCTCACAGATTTTCCTGCTGTGGCTGGCTTTGAACTGTGATCCTCGGATCTCAGCCTCCTGAATAGCTAGGATGACAGTCATAAGCCACCAGCTCTTGGCTAATGCTGACATTCTTGAGCCAGCTCACCATTTCAGACACACTTCTATTTCTGGTTTTGTTTAATTGTTGTTAGAAATTTTTTTTGTTTTCCTTTTCCTTTCCTTTTTCTTTTATCTTCTTTCTTCCTTCCTTTCTTCCTTTCCTTTCTTTCTGTCCTTTTGGGGCAGGCTGACTAATTATAGGTAAGAGTTTCTCAGATTTATCTGCTCAGGCTAGCTTTGAACCTTGATCTTCACGTCTCAGCCTCCTGAGTAGCTAGGATTACAGGCATGAGTCACCAGTGCTCGGCTTAAAACATTTTAAATAAATATTTGAATGGAACTAGGCGCACACTTGTAATCTTAGCTATCAGGAGGCTGAAGAAGGGGGATAGCAAGTTTTAAGCTAGCCTGGGCTTTATAATGAGACCTTGACTCAAAAGTGACAACAACAAGAAGAAAAACCAACCAATGAAGACCTGACTGAGTCCCTGGTATTGGAGGAGTACCTTGGACAGCTCCAGCCACACCCACCCCACAGAAGGTGATCCTAGCAAGTCATACAAGTGCTGGGCCCTAAGACTCTTAGCTCCACACTCTGGTTTGCATAATAATTACTCTAGGAACCAGATTTAGCTAGTGACAAGCTCCATCTTGGGTACATGCTGTGGACACAGACATTCTTGCCAAGGAATCCCTTAATGAGTGGTAGCCTGGAACTCTGCTTCTATATCCAATTCTCTGTCTCTGTCTCCACCTCTGTCTCTATCTGTCTCTCTGTCTCTGTCTCTGACTCTCTGTCATGACCCTCCCCCCCTTCATTGTCTTTCTTTCTGTGCCTCTCCCCACTACCTATTCTCATATGGTCCTTCTTTTAACTATTCTAACAAACTCCTCTGATGTCCTTTACAGCTCTTCGGCTTTATCAACTTCTTCCTGTGGGCTGGGAACTGTTGGTTTGTGTTCAAGGAGACCCCATGGCATGGACAGGGCCAGGACCAGGGCCAGGGCACCAGCCAGGAGAGCACAGCTGAGCAGGGAGCAGTGGAGAAGCAGTAATCAGCCCCCACCTGGCTATTCCCGGAATGGACAGCACCTCTTCACCACCTCCGGCTTCCAGGACCTCCCTCTTCTCTTCCAACTCCCTTTCCCCATCATTCTGGGCTTTGATCTTTGAGATGACGAATGGACAGCCATCTGCTGTCAGAAACCTGGGCGCCCCTACCACTGGCTTCCTGTCCTCTTCCTGCTAGAACCCCTGAAGACAAGAGTTCAGTGCTTCTTGTCTAAAGCCAAAACCAGACATGTTATTGGAGTCTTACCTGTATCTTTCTAGCCTCTGGGAACTAGCCTAGGTTGCAAGCCAGGACTAGGGGCAAGACACCAGAGCTCTGAGACTGGTCCCTAGTAACCACCTTTCTGTCAACTGTTTAGCCTCAATGTTGTAGGGATTAAGGAGCAAGCTGGCAGTCTCGCTCCTATCCCTGCATGGAGGGCCCAACCGTGACTTGGTGACAGCCCTTAATGGCTGTCATCTAGTCTCTGTGTCTGATCTCTAGCCTGCCCAGAGCATAGTGTGTTTCCCATTCTCTTCTCTGGCCCCTTGCTTTTCTACAGCACTTGTCACTTGGGAACTAGGAGGTCTGTCAGCCTAGAAAAGGGCCTAAGGAGGGTCCTTATGAGGCCTGACCTCAGTGGGAGCAGTTAAACTGCAACTGAGTTGCAACTTCAAGGAAGAAACCAAGGAAAGTTACTGGCAGAATCCTTTGTCTATCTCCCTTCATCCTTCCATCCACCAGACACTCTAAAATCTAGAAACTTCTTACCTTCTTCCATGCCCTTTTTGAGTTTGGTCTCATCTCACACTTAAGATACAAGATGAGAGGCCTAGAATAGCATCTCAAGATCTCCTCACCTTACCTCTCAGCTCATCTCCCTACCCCAGCCTCTGGGGTCTGAGGCTTTGAAGACTGCCCAGGCCTTCTTTTCATTCCCGTGGGGCCAGTGAAGGGCTTTGACAGGGTCCAAAAGACCATCATGAGGCTGATTTGTCCCAGAGCCCTGGGACATGGATGGATGGGCCCATTTCTCCCTTACTCTCTCCTTCCCCCCCCCTCCCAGTACCTTCTCTGGTCCTTCTTTTGTCCTTTCCCTTCTCACCTTTACAATGCCCTCTCCTTGGCCTTCCCATCCTCTCCTTGCTTCCTATTTTTGCCAGGCTCCATATCCTCCGCAGTCCAGGGCAGGCCGATGCTATTGGTGCTTCTTCACTTCGGGACCCAGTTCCATATTTGTCTTTGTCTGACACCTCCTTCAGTTCCTCTCTGGGCCCCAGGGCCTGAGAATGCCAACTGGGTAAGGGCCACCTGCCTCCTACCTGGCCTCTTCCCTGCCATAGGGCTGCTCAGGGAAGCATGAAGAGGGAAGAAATCTATCCATTTTTCTATCTATCCCAAAGGTGAATGTGTCCTGTACCAGTTTCTCCTCAGGATTTAGTCAATCCTTTCCACCTCTTCCCCTCCCTCCTGTGCCATTCATAGTAACATGTGCATTACTTGGGCACTTAAGGCTTAAGACCTCTGATTGAGGGCCACTCATTTCTTTTTTGGGTCAGAACTCCCCCCACATGACAGGTGATGTGTGAGGTTTATAACTCTAGATGTTCTGGGGGTCCTTCAGTAAACGAATTAGGTTATTCTTTTCATTATTGGTTTTATTTCCTTTTTTAGATTTTTGGGAAGGGATTTGAGGAGGGACGAAATGAGATGAAGGTGAAAATCTTCCTAAGCCTGAAACTCTCTGTCCTGAGTTGTCCCATGGTTACTCAAGGAAAGGGGGGAAGGTAGACAATTTTGCCTACAGCTCCAGAGACACAAAGAACAAAGGGGTGACCTTCATTTTTCTTCAAGCTGGCCCTTGTGGGGGGACTGTGAGCAGCTTCTACTGGAACTTTGTTTGGATTCTGTGTTTGTATTTATAATTTAACAGATATGTAATAGATAAAGCAGTCTCATTTGGGGACTGAACTTAGAAACTGGCCTTTCCACTAGGAAAGGGGGGGTGTTATTCATTGCTGCCAAGAAGTCCTAGCTCAGAGCTTTTCCCTAGGCAGGAAGGCTCTTTCTTGTGCTCAAGAGGCTGGCTGGTTTTCAGATTGTAGATCCTTGATTTGGGCTATGGTCAGTCTCACCATGGCCATCCTAAGGCCATTTCACCTCACTGCCTCCAGAGGGCTGAGCTAGGCCAAGTGCCAAGGGAAAGGCTGTCCTTACAGAACTGGAGTCTCCTTCCAACCAGGGCTGACATCACTGCTTTGCCTAGTTGAACCCAATGTAGGAGGTATCTGGTTTCTCCAGCTGCTGTAGGAGGCCAATAGACAGGGCACTTGCCCTTTGCCCTGGTAGATTCTGACCCTGCCCATCTAGGATCTTTCCTAGATATGAGCCCACCAAAATCATGGTCATGGGTCTCCTACTTCTGGGATTGCAGATCAGGGTGGGGGGAGAATGTTGCATGTTGTTTTCTGGTGCTTCATTATACATTTGAATAAACAGTGCTTCAAGCATTTGCCATGAAGGAGCCAAGACTGGAGCCCTCCTGGGGATTTTTTTTTCTTCCTCTTCCTTGCTTTAAGACCTTGGATAAAAATCAGCATTTCTACTAAGACCTCATTCTACTCCTCTTTACTCTGCAGCCTAAGCAATAGAGTCTGCTGGCTGAGTAGTTGTTCCTGGCAGGCCCCAGTCTGGTGACATTGTCTCTTTTTGTGGCACTCCATTTGTCCAAAGTAACTGAAACTCATTAGCAAATTTGGAGCAAACTCAAAGGGGGAGAAATAGTGACTCCCACAATGCAGTTTCCATTTGCTTTCCTACCATCTGTGACCCAAACAAGCTTCCTATCAGGAATCTGAGGGCCATATGCTTCATTCTCTAGCATATACAGATTGTGTGTGTGTGTGTGCACGCGCGCGTGCGCGTGCTGGTATAGGGATTTGAACTCAGGGCCTGGAAGCTATCCCTTAGCTTTTTCACTCCTGGCTATTACTCTACCACTTGAGCTACAGCTCCATTTCTGGCTTTCTGATGGTTAATTGGAGATAATTAATGTCCAGGTTGTCTTTGAACTTCCGATCCTCAGATGTCAATCTCCTGAGTAGCTAGGATTAGAGGTGTGAACCCCCCTGCATGCACGCACACGCATGCGCGCGCACACACACACACACACACACACACACACACACATACAGGCTTACTATAAGGTTCTTGCTGAACAAACCTTCAGACAGGCAGTCACATTCTGCATTTATATTCTCTAGAAAAATGCACTTGGGCATAGTTTCACAGTCAATGTTACCAGGTTCCTGGACCTCATTTATGGGTCTTAGGTTAAGAATCTCTTCTCTCAGATATTATCTTCAAAGTATTTAAAATTTCCCTGAATGAAAAGAAGAAGTCTGAGATCTTAATGTCATAAAATTTGACTTTTGCTCTCAAATTTGGTTTCCTTTCAGCTAAATAAATGCGATATGGGGTAAGATTGTGAGGAGTTGAGGAGGGGAAATAAAAAGGATTACTATTTCTTGTCTGATCAAATGATGAAGAGGCAGAGACAGACTTTAGTCTTTTTTGGGGGGGTAGGAAGAAATGTTATCAGCTGAATAAAAAAAAAGAGGTAGGTGATTAAGGTGGTACATTCTGGGCCTTAGCAAGGAAAATGACAGATCTGATGAGAAATCTTCCTATAGCAAGTCTTTAGTACCAGCTCTTCCAGCGGCGAAAAATACTCATTAGAAAAGGAAGCCAAAATGATGGATGGAGTCAGGGTCTAGCCAGGGTTTGGGAAGAGACAGTGCAGGGTATCGATCGCACTTCTCAGGAGGATCAGCAGACCCGAGCAAACACCAGCAGCCTCGGGGCCACCCTAGTTCCGGCGCTGACTCTGAAGCCGAGAGCCTTCTGTCATCCTGACAGGTGATCCTGGTCAGCGCAGCCAGATCCTCCCAAACCCAGACAACGGCACTTGAGCCCTCTGTTCTGCATTAGGGCAGCGTGGGTTTCCCATAGAGGAAGGAAGGACTCAGGAACCTAGGCCCTCCCCCACTTCAACCCCCATGTCCTTCAGCACAGCCTAGACTCCCTCCCTTTGCCCTTCTGATTCACTGCGCCCACCTCCCTGCACCTACCCTATTCGATCTACAGGGGAGCAGAGTCGCTCCCTGGCCGCCAGCCGGGGAACTGGCGCCAGCCAGCTGGCAGACGCACGGCTTCAAGAGGGGCATCTTGGGCAGAGAGAGGTTTGGGGCTGGGGTGTGTGTGTGTGTGTGTGTGTGTGTGTGCGCGCGCGCCCGCGCGCGCGTGCGTGTGCACACTGGGGAGAGGGAACTGGTGCCACAAATAAATGTGTGCACAAAGGTTAGGAGTGGAGATCCTGGGGCTTTGGTCTCCCCCTTTTCCCCTGCAATTGTGCATTTCCGAAGGGCTCTCTCGGGAAGCTCGGTAGGCGACAGCACCCCCTTCCGAAACTACATTTCCCAGAAAGCTATGCGGAAGAAGGAGGTGGGGGCCAGCGACCTGAGCTGCGCTTGCGCACAGGGTGAGCTGGAAAGGTAGGGGAGAAGGAGGCGCGCGCGGCGGCGGCGCCGGGGCGGGCGCGCGTCCGCGGCGGTGATGGCGGTGCGTGAACGCGCGGCGGCAGCAATGGCCGCTCTGGAGCGGCGGGTGCCGAGTCTCGATGACTTCGCGGGACAGAGCTGGAGCTCGTGGGTGGAGCGGGCCGACCTGCCTGCGGCCGACGGTGAGTACAGCCACCTTAGAGTCCGAGGACCCCATCACTGCCTCCCCTCCCCCCCTCCCGGCCCCCACCAGCTGAGGGGAGCCGCCGACAGGAGCCGCCGTCCGGCTCCCCGGCCCCCCAAACAAAGGACCCGCCGGGTCCTAGTGCCCGCCCTCTCCGACACCTTTGCGCCGCCGGGTCCTAGCGCCGGCCCACCGCTTGCAGCCCACCCTGCCCACCTCTCCTCTGTCTGTCTCTCTCTCTCTGCCAGAGCCAGTACCGGCCCCACGTTTACTTGCCTTTATCTTTTCCCTTAAATGATGGTCTCCAGTTTCCGCCCCTCCTGCACCTGCTCGGGCTCTTCCTATCCGCAACAGTCCTCTCCACGTGTTTCCCACGCACCCCACTTCTCTGCCCCCCTCAGCACCCCCCTTGTGTCTTCGCCTTTTGCCCCCCCCCACCTCCAGCACCTTTTTAGCGTTTTCCTACCGGTTACGGTGCTCATGGAACTCTAGCCCCCTCCGCATGAGTTTTCCCATCCATCTCTCCATCCTCCTCCTTGCCTTTCCTCCTTCAGTCCATCCATCCATGCCTCCCACCCTCGTCCTTCCCCGGGCTTCTTGCCCTACCTCTTGGCTCTTTTCCCTGACCCCCCACTTTCTATAGGTCCCCGAGTGCCTTTGGTGAGTGGGCCTCCAGTCTCTTTTTCTCATCTTTGTCTCCTGGGTCCCAGGAAACAGCTGGCCTCATGGCCTTTGGGGGTGACAGCAGGCATCACACCCCTAAAGAAGTTTACAAGTGAGAAGAGATGGAGTAGGAGACCTCATGGAGCGGTCTCTAATGACACTTGTTCTTTGAGACATCTGACTTTCAGCTTGATTCTGTCCATCATTCCCCATAATTGCATTGAACAGACTTCAGAGTGGGAGCTGCCCCTTGTCTCTTGCCTGTCCAACTCACCATGCCTCATATCTGGATATTATATAAGATTGCCAATAATCATCTCACCTCAAAGGGGGCTAATCTGTGAGTGAGCATGTGAGAGCACATCTAAGTGGGAGCATAGGCCACTCTGGGACTGTCCTGTGCTGGGTGGGCACCATGGGGCCATTGTCAGGGTCTGGGTGAATTAAGAACCGGAAATGGAGTCAGACTGGTTCAGTGACTCAGAATTGATTTTTTTCCAAGGGACAGGGAGGAGGTGTGTGTTGGGGTGGGGGGGAGGGGGAGTAAGATAGGAGGATGGAGGAAGCTGCTTTGCATAGCTAAAATGTTTTTGTCATTCACCCAGAAACTGAAGTAGGAAAGCAACCCTTTGGCAGAGCCCCTCTAAGAAGGGGAGGGGGTTGCCTAGCTGACCAAGGAGACTTTGGAGATGTCAAAGGGCCCAAACCCAGCAGTTTCTCTGCTCTGTGACCATCCAGTCAGTGCAGGAGCTGAGAAAACTGAGTCTAACTTTGATAATGTTATGATATCTCAGGTAGACCTAAAGTAATTTATGAAGAGGGGGACATAGGACAGCAGCTTTTGGAGATGCTACAGAATAGCCAAAAAGACCTGTGGTAGAAATCTCAAGAAGTGATTCAGGGTCCTGCAGAAAAGGAAAAAAAAAAAAATCAGAACCATTTCCCTTTAAATGGGAAAGCTAATCCAGAAAAGGGATGATATTTACCTACATCACCCAACTAGTCAGCAGTTAGAGCCCTAAACTACACTAAGGAGTGGAGGGGTCCATAAGAAAGATGGCTGGATTCTTCTTAAATGAGACCAGTTCGTCTCAGAAGAGTGGGAGAAGGGTGGGCACTTGTGAATGAGCCACTGGGGATTCTGAGCACCAGGGGCTTGTCAGGGGGTGTGGGCTTCTTAGTGCTGAGCCGTGGCCCTTGTTCTACTAAGAGGTGGGGCTGTAGGAAGAGAGTGGACCTTCTGAGCTGTGTTTTTCCTCCAGGGGCTGAGCTGGAAGAGAGTAGCAAAAACATGAAGAAGTTGGATGCTATGACCCTCATTAAAGAAGGTGGGACTCAATGCACATAGGGCTGGGACCCAGGGCAAACAGGGCCACTTTCCCCTCTTCTACCAGGAGGTGGCTGTTGAAGCAATAGGGCTGAAGATCCTCATTTTGATAGGACTGAGTTAGCCCTGCCTGCTGTGACCTGTTGGTGGAGATCGTAATCATAGGTGATTGGCGCCCACTCATGTCAAAGCCCTGTATACTTCAGGCCTGGTTAGACTGAACTGTGGAGGCTGGGAATGTCCAGCAGAAAGCTTGACACATCAGTTGGGAGGTGAAGCACCTTCTGGGTGGTGGGGTGGTAGTGTTCTCTGATCTTACAGGGAAACCCTGTGCTCCAGCCCCAGTGATAAAGAGTTTCTGTCATTGCAGATATGTCCATATTTGGGCACTGCCCTGCCCATGATGACTTCTATTTGGTTGTGTGTAACCACTGCAGCCAGGTGGTGAAGCCTCAAGCTTTCCAGAAGCACTGTGGTGAGAGAAGCCCTAGGGAAGAAAGATGAAGGGTGAGGGGAGGGGGAATATGGAACTCTTAGGACAGCTAGGACTTCACATGGGTAATGGAGGGTGGTTCTAGGGATAGGAAAGTCCTGGGCGGGGGGGGGGGGGGGGGGGGGGGGGGGGGGGGGGGGGGGGGGGGGGGAGTTTCAGGATATTGTGGGGTTTGAAGTTATTGCGTGTACAAACTTCCAGCATCCAGGGGTGGTAAGAGATTCAGGAAGCTGGGTCTAGAATTTTGAGTCCTGAAGGCTCAATTTGGAAATGGAAGAAAGCAAATTCACAATCTTAGCTGTAGTAATGCAGATTCTTGTGATATGAGGCAGTGGGCTGGTTGGCGGTCAGGGAATGAGGTAGTTGATCCCATTCACCTCGATTATTCTCTCCACCTCCTGGTGACAGAAAGAAGACATGGGCCCCTCAGCAAGCTTTATGCCCGGGTCCCACCCCCACCTCCAGCCCCTGCCAGCTCTCAGAAATGCCACGTAGTCAATGGGCAGGGCCCAGCTTGTAGAGCCCCAGGTTCCGCCAAAACCTCCTCCAGGGAGAAGGGCCAGGGGTCCCGGAGCCGTGGCCATCAGCCTCCAGAGAAGACCCAGAAGGACAACCTCTGGTAAGTCTATACACTCCCCAAGACCGACCCTGACCCTGACCCAGGGAGAGGTTGACACAAATGGAGGCAGCCCTGGGTCAAGGGGGACTGCACACTGCAGAAGGCAGCAAACCCATCTGCAGCTCCTTTCCACAGACTCAAGGGCTCGTGAGTGCCTCTTTCCCCAGGTACCACACCCCTCCTGGAGCCCACCCAAGATCCAGGGCCAGGGAGGAGATAGCTCTAGGCCAGAGTTCAGCACCCAGACCCAGCCTCCCACACCCCAGCCCATACCCTCTCTCCACGTGTAGCCTTTTCGTGCCTGTGGTGAATCTGGAGAAGATGTCCAGTCTCCCGAAGCCCGATGGACATGGAATCAGGGTGGCCCCACCCTCTGCTTTCCTCAGCCAGCCAGGCGGCCTCCCCAAGGACTCCCCTGGAAAAGCCCCCATGGCTCTCCCTTCTAAAGAACCTCCTGGCAGAGAGAGCAGTGAGATAATCCCCAGTGAGGGTTCCAGCCACCGGGCCGAAAGCAGCCCCCCGGAGAAGGAGCCCAGTGGGACCAGGCTGCCCCCCAAAACCCACCGGAAGATGGCTCGTGAGTAGTCATGGTCCTGGGAGTCAGGAAGGTAGAGTGGGGGACTCCTTGGGCTGCTCTGTCCTTGGGCAAGAAGGGTTGGAGGTCAGGAATAGATGGGCCTGGCCATCCTAGCTTGCAGAGTACAGGAACTCTACAATCTACCTGCTCCCCGGAAGCTTCTGTAGCTCAGGTCTCCTGAGTTGGGCTGAGGGAGCTTCTGCCCAAGCAAGCACAATTACTCTTCCCCTCCTTGGACAATTGACTGTTAGCCCTTTCTCACGTCTCACAGCTGGTTTTTCTGGCATTCCAGATGCCTGCGGCTGCTTTTGCTTCTTTGGGCCTACAGTCTCTGGGAGGAATGCTGGGGCTGGGGACAGGGAAAGTCCATCCTCAAGAGAAGAGTTACTCTGGAAAGTGAGGCCCCAGAGGAACCTGTCTATCTTTGTCCTGATTCTTCCCAGGCCCTTCATAGGAAGAGGCCAGATCCTCCTATGAATCCATGAGAAGTAGCCTTCTGGTTCACTGAAACATCTTTACCCAACAGGGAAGGAGTGTGACCTCAACAGGCAGTGCGGAGTCATAAATCCAGAGACCAAAAAGATCTGTACACGCCTGCTGACCTGCAAGGTAGCCCCATTCCCACGGCATGGTGAGGGGGAACAGCGCAGACATGAGACGCGGGCGAGCAGAGGAATGTAGAAATAACTAAAGGCCCAGCTGAGGGGATGGGTTAGGTTCACACCAGGGAAGGGAAGAGGAGCCTATCCCCCCCACCTCACCCCAGTGGGCACAAGGTATGATCAGCAGGCAGGGAGTAGCTTTCAGACCCCCCCACCCCCATGCCAAAGGAGGGTGTTAGCCCTATGGGGGAGTAAAACAAAAGACACACAAACACACCCACAAACACACTCACACGTCCTCTCTTTCCACTTGCCCAGGCCAGAGCACACCGCTGCCCCTCACCCCTGCTCAGCTCACAACCCTTCCCACCCTTCCACTCTGCTGTATTCTAGATCCACTCGGTGCACCAGCGCCGAGAGGTCCAGGGCCGGTCCAAGGATTTTGACGTGCTAGTGGCAGAGCTGAAGGCCAATTCCCGCAAAGGGGAATGTCCCAAGGAGAAGAGCCCAGGGCGCAAGGAGGCGGCGCCCTCCCAGGAACCTCCCTCCTCAATCCAGGTTGTGGCAGCAGCAGCTGCACCTAGCAGCACCTTTTCTGCTCGTGCCAAGCAGACCTACCCATACTGTGCATTTCCCAGGTATGTCCAGATTATATCCCCCCCGCCACTTCACCTGGGTATATTCAGCCCCTAAGGTACCAGGGAACGTTGGAGACAGGCCCAGGGGATGTCCTGGAAAACGTGCTCACTGGGACCTGAGTGGGTGTGGGGCAGGGGAGTGTGATACCTGGACCTTGCCGTGGTTTGGAAGCAGGCGACTCTCCTATTCCTCCCCAAGCAGACCACAATATCCTAGCCTCTCTTGAGGTGTGCCAGATCCAATACAAACATTTTCCCAGCTACTTGTCACTGGGGAGCTGAAAGGGTCAGGGTCCTGGGTGAGGCAGTTGTACTGTGTATTCATTCGCTGGCCCCTTCGTGTGCAGAGGCTGCGCTGGATCCCGGGGAGAGCCTGCCTTGCTGAAGGAGACACACACGCATCTCTGCCTGTAACACCAGGGGCAGACACGAAACACAGGCTCAGCTCCCAGACAGGCTCACAGGAATATGTGATGCAAGAAGGGGGTTGAGAGAGTTGACGGGGCTGACCAGAGCTGGGTGCAGTTAAGCTCGGAAGATTTTCTGGAGGAGGCGAATCTGGAGCAGATTTTCCCCCCTGAGGAGGCAGGGCCTGGGAAGTGAAGGGGCTTGGGAGAGAACACCTTGGGAGCTATGGCCCTGGGCTCTGTCTCTTACTCTGTGAGCTCTGTCGTGCCCTCCCATCCTTTCCTCCTTCCTCTTCCTCTGATTGCCCAGCAGAGTGTTTGCCCTGGCTTTTTAAGCTTGGCGGGTTCAGGGACACCCCATCCCGATCCCATACCAGTCACATCATCCTTACATCCTCTTTGACCCTTCTAGGTCCCGGGCCTCTTCTGAGAGTGAATTGGATGAAGAAGGCCCCTATGGTGGTGATGGGGACCCAGGTCTGTTCCCTTTCCCCCTACCCCGGGGTGGGGCCCAGGCCTCCAGCGAGGAAAGTGAGGAGGAGGGGACATCAGAGGACCTTCACCTCCCTCCCGACTGCCATTATGCAACCCGGCCTCCACGCCCACAGGCGGTAAGGACCTGGCCAGGGTCCTGGGGTGGGGGGTGTGTGTGGTGGTGGGGGGGGGTCCCAGTCCTTCTAGGCCACAGTATGGGGAAGAGGTCAGATCTTATGTGCAGATGCTCTGTATACTGCAGGCCCCACCAACCACATTCTTCCCTTCTGCTTCCAGTTCTGCACCTTTGGGAGCCGGCTAGTGAGCCCAGGATGCTATGTGTTTAGCCGCCGGCTGGACCGGTTCTGCTCGGCACTCAGCTCTATGCTGGAGCGGCACCTCAGTTCACACATGTGGAAGTGAGTCTCTTGGGCCCAGAACTTCCTTTCTCAGACCTGGGTGTACATAGGCTTCAGAAGCTCCAATTCCTCACACATACCTACTGTGGTGTGCCTTGGCTAACTGGTCACTAGACCCCAGATGATAAGTGGCATAAGGGAGTGGGGACTTGGCACCCTAGAGAAGGACAGTGGGAGGTGTAGGGGCGAGTCTAGACAGTCATCTATCATTTTCAGTACTTGGGGTAATGTGGGATAAGGGATATCCACTGAAAATGAGGTTACTCCTACTCATTCTGTACTAGTTCATTCCTTCCTCTACCTGTGCCTTCCTCAGCCCTCAGTTCCAGTGTCTGCCAGCAGATGGCAGCAGCTGTGGCGTTCCACTGGCCATTTCCCAATGGGTAGAAGGACTGAGTGTTGGGAGGCTTTCTTGTTTGGTTGGCAGTCACAGTGGGACTCTCTTTTTGCTATAGGAAGATCCCACCAGCTGAACCTCCATCGCACCTTGTCAGTTCCTCCTTATCTGCTCCCCTGAGCCCACCCACTATGGGCAGCTGCCCCCGACTTCCAGGCCCACCCCCCAGACCTGCCTGCCCAGCCTCTACGCCTCCCATCAAGGACAGCCTGGTCCCTAGCTACCCTGCAGGCTCTCCTAGTGTAGCAGCTGCCTGCAGCCAGGCTGAGTGCATGGGCGGCACCCAGGCCATCACCTCACCTCTACCCGCCAACACACCATCTCCATCCTTCAGCAAGCTGCCACCTTCCAAGGCCAGCAAGTTGTCCAAAGGCAAGGATGGGGCAGAGGTGGAGGCTCCTTCTCGAAAGCGGAAGTTATCCCCAGGCCCTACCACTTTCAAACGGACTTGCATTCTGGAGCCCACTGGAAAAGGCAAACCCTCTGGCTGCCGGGGTCTGTCAGCCAAGACTAAAACAGCTCTGAGCATGGGGCTTAATGGGACAGTGGGGCCAAGGGTAAAGAGAACAGGGCCCCTGGACTGTCGGGGTTCCCCACATCCACCTCCCACACCGGTCAAGGCTCAGCTGGAGAACCGGGATGTCGTCAGTCACCCAGCCAAGGCCTTGCCGACCAACTGCCTCTCTGAGGAGGAAGTAGCCAAGAAGAGGAAAAATCTGGCCACTTACTGCCGGCCAGTGAAGGCCAAGCATTGTCAGGCTGGTGTCCCTGCTGATACAGCCTGCTCTATGCGCCGCAAGAAGCCAGGCCCAGCCCTGGCCTTTGAGGAGAAGTGCTCTACACTGAAGGTACCAGCCCAGCTCCCTGCGGTGCATAGGCAGAGAGGGGTCAGGAGGGCTGACTGTGAGAACACAGTAGGTACTTGACATGGAGAAAGTGCTAAGTAGAGGAATGAAAAATGGGGAAAGAGTCTTTGGGCTATCCTCTTTAGGAAACCATAGATTAGCTCTCAGCATGGTGACTCCAGTTTTTACCTGATTGGACCTTTTCCCCTTGCCCTTGTTTTGGACTTAATCAAAGGACCACTTCTTTCTGAATTGGCTATGGCCCTCACCCCAGGACCTAGAACTACTTCCAACATCCAACAGAAAGGAAGTTTGAGTCTCTGACCTGTAGCTCAACATACTGAGCAACTGATTCTGTTCCTGGGCATCGGGGCATTGAAGAGCAGATGGACAAGACAAGGCCCACTTAGGCATGGGTATACCCCTTACACATGTGCCCTGCTCCAGCTTCTCAGTAGGTTCAAGTGGCAGAGGTTTTCTAGTGAAACCTGCAGCCAGGTTTGTCTTTTCTGTTGGAGCCTGCTTTGAGCTATCCATATGATCTCTGCCAAGAGGGACTGCTGGGAGACGGGGCGGGGGTGGGGGGGTGGGGAATGTGCTCCCAGTCTAAACATGGGCCAGGTGCATGTGTGCCTTTACACGTTTTCTAGCTTCACTACATAGGCTGCCCCAGTTGGCATTCGTCTTCCCCTTGCTCAGTTTTATTTATCAGACCCACCACAGGAAATAAAGGTTTAGTCCTATAGTCTACATAGGTACTGAGTAGGATGACCCTCACCCTGACCCTGTCTCTTGTCTCTTTGTCTTCCTGCAGTCAAAAGCCCATTAACAAGAAAGTGCCTGTCCATTGCAACGGAGCCGCCAACACCTCCTCCCCTCCAGACCAGGCCCCAGGCTGCTGCCACTTTTTATAACTTTATATTATTTTTTTTAAGAAAAAAACTCTCTTTAAAATACCTCAAGACTGTCTCCTTGTTCTGTTGGTACTAAGAAAACACTGAAAAGGAAGAAAAACAATGTAGCAAAATGAGGGTCCTTAGTTTGCCTAATCTCACCCTTGGAAGCTGAGATGACAGGCAGTCTGGAGGGGGGTGGGGGGATGTTCTCTCCCCATAGGATGATGAGGCATGTGGCTGTGAATGGAAGCCTCCCCTAGAATGTTGACCCCCAAGATACTATTCTGGCCCCATTGAGAAGAGAAACTGGAGAGGGAAGAGGGAGCTGCACTCCTGACTTTGCAGTTGGGTCTTTGAGAGTTGGTTTCTGACCCTTTTCTGGTCTTCCAGCAATCGTGGGTTTCCATCCCTCTTTAGATCTTCTCAGCTTTTGTTTGTGCCCTTCCCACCTCTTACCAGCAACCTTCTTTTCTCAACCATGTAGCTTGATCTGGGTTGGTTAATACTCTCAAGATGTCCCGGATTTCTGTAGAGCTTGTTTTGGTCTTTCTTCCTGCACTATGGGTTTGCTCTTTAGGATGGAATAGAACCTCTCCCAGGTAGGACTCCATAGGTTGGCCTACGCTTTTTTGGAGGCAAGAGGGGGGAAAAGGCTGCAGAATTTGGGGCATGTAAGGCCCTGATTCCTCAGGATTACCTTGCTCCTCAGGGCTAAGCAGCTGTTGCAGACGTGGCAAGGGTTGGGAGTGCTCTAGTTCTTCCAAGTATCTCACTGGAGACCATTCTTGCTCTGGGTATGAGACTTGCAGCTCCCTCCTTCAGTCTTCAAACCAGAATTCACTTTACAAAGAACTATTTTTTTGTCCTTTCCTGTTGTTTTTCCTTGGCATTAAGGTAGGGAGAAATCTTGCTCCATAACAAGCAGAAGAGGAAATAGAAAAAGTAAGCAGCCTGGGAATACCAGTACTTCTGGAAAGCTGCTTAAAATACTCGAGTCAGGGTACCAAGTGTGTGATTTGGGGTTCACTGGAATCGGTAACCACAGATGTAATTTCCACAGGCTACTTGACGTAGAGCTCCTGGTATACAGATACAAAAGAAGGTGGACTGGGATCTCTCCCGTGGGTAGGTCAGGGTGTGGGGGACTTCCCCTGCCCCTCCCCCGGGCCGACATACTTTCCCCCCCAGCCCCCAGAGGGCGCTGTGAGTGCCTCGGCGGCGCTGCCGGCGGCTTCCCCGGGGAGGAGCCACTCCTGACAGCCGCCGCCGCCTCCGCGATCGCAAACCCGGAAGACGCCTCTAGCAGCTGGACTGTGCGGGCTGGCCCGGCGCAGCCATGCAGCCGCTGGAGGTAGATCTGGTTCCAGCACCAGCTAGGGAGCCGAGACTGACCCGCTGGCTGCGAAGAGGCAGCGGGATCTTGGCGCACCTGGTGGCTTTGGGCTTCACCATCTTTCTGACTGTTCTGTCCCGGCCAGGAACCAGTGAGTGCGCGGGGCGGGGCCAGGGAAGGGGGCGGAGCCGAGGTGCGGAGGGGCCGCGGCTGGGTGCGCCGGGAGCCGTGGAATGCGACCCCAGCCAGGGAGGGGCCCGGATGGAGAGGCTGAGGGCCTGTGGGCGGGGCTCGGGGGTCCTGGATGGGTGGGACTGTGGGTACGGGAAGGAGTGGGGGGCAAAGACTGGCTACTGAAAAGACTGAGCTAGTGCTTCATAAAACACGAGGCTCCTGTTGGAGGATAGTAGGGAAGGAAAGTGATTGAGGTCTACACTAGGACTGGGCTGGTAGCCAAGAAGTGCCAGTTGGGGAAACCCAACCCAAGTGGAGGTGTGTGTACTGGGAGGCACTCTTGGTGGCCTTAGCCCCTTGGCAGCTCCCTTTTGCCCAAATTTTCTGGTTGTTATTGTTTAGTATTTTTAATTTTTTAAAATTTATTTATCTGTCCTGGGTCTTGAACTTCGGGCCTGGGTGTTCTCCCTGAGCTTCTTTTGCTCAAGGCTACCACTCTACCACTTCCGGTTTCTTCTAAGTATTGGAGAGTGTCAGGGACTTTCCTGCCTGGGCTGGCTTTGAACCGTGATCTTCAGATCTCAGACTCCTGAGTAGCTAGAATTACAGGTGTGGGCCACCGGCGCCCCATTTTCCTGATTTTTTTTTTTTTTTAAGTTAGGATTGGAGTTGGTATGCTGAATTTTCCCCTGTGGCCAGATTCTTTAAACTTCACCTAGCCATGGAGGTGGGAGTGGGGGAGAAAAACAATGGTGCCCAGCAATCAGCCTGTTCTCTTTGATTCTTAGGTCTTTTCTCTTGGCACCCCGTATTCATGGCCTTGGCGGTGAGTTTGGACTTCTATCTGCAACCGATTTGTTCGGATATGCTTAGCTTCTCCACTGGGGAAGAATCCTGTTTTCAGGAAGCTCAGCCTTTCTAAGGCTTAGAGAGGTGGGAAAGACAACTAGGGCCCCATCTTTCAAGAATTGGGGAAAATGAAGGGTTGAGAGGGTAGGGGGATGTGGAACGTATTTCTCTACAGGTGTCTATAAGAAGCTGTGGAAGGGGTATTATTAAGTCATTTCCCTCACAATTCAGGAAGAAGTTTAACATCTGCAGTTTTACTGGTCAAGAAATGGCCTGAGTAAGGCAGTTCCAGTTAGAAGTCCTTTAGCCTTCACCCTTTATCTTCTTTGGTTAGATGTATAATAATACCTCCTTTTTTCTCAGGCCTCCAAACAGACCTGAGGCTCACTAGCCCTCTCCTGTATTCACAGTTCTGCCTCTGCATGGCTGAATCCATCCTACTCTTCTCTCCTGAATACTCCTTGTTCCTCTTCTGTTCCCGAAAGGCCCGAATCCGACTCCACTGGGCAGGGCAGACCCTGGCCATCCTCTGTGCTGCCCTGGGCCTGGGCTTCATCATCTCCAGCAAGATCCGAAGTGAGCTGCCCCACCTGGAATCCTGGCACAGCTGGGTAGGAGTTCTGACAATGCTGGTCAGTGGTGGCCAAGCACTGTGTGGGCTTTGCCTCCTTTGTCCCCGAGCAGCCAGGGTCTCAAGGGTAGCTCGTCTCAAGCTCTATCATCTGACATGTGGACTGGTTGTCTACCTGATGGCTACAGTAACAGTGCTTCTGGGCATGTATTCAGTGTGGTTCCAAGCCCAGATCAAAGGTGCAGCTTGGTATCTGTGCCTAGCACTGCCCTTGTACCCAGCCCTGGTAATTATGCACCAGATCTCTAGATCCTATTTGCCAAGGAAGAAAATGGAAATTTGAGTGCCTCCAAACACGGACTCTAGGTGGGACACTTACCTTGGACTTCAGTGGTTCCTTGGTGATATTTAAGGGACCCATTTCAGAAGTGGCCAAGTTTTTGCACTTTCTGGGCCAAAGGCTACAAAAACCCAGGTTGCTCTTGTTGAAGGATGATCCAGGTGACCAAAATGGGGGAATGTATTGAGCACAGTGGAATGTGATAGAGAACTTCAGCATGAAGCCTCTACTCGTGATAGACAACAGACTTACTAGGTGGTGGTGGAGGTGATGGTGGTGGCAATTTCTTATCTGTATTTCTAATGTAAAGTCGAGATCCTATAAGTTATGAATGGAAGCCATGGATATTTGCCCCCACCTCTTAAACTTTTTTTTTTTTTTTTGCTAGTCTGGGGCTTGAACTCAGGGCTTGGGCACTGTCCCAGAGTTTTTGTGTGCAAGGCTAGCACTCTACTACTTGAGCCATACCTCCGCTTCTGGCTTTTTTTGGGTAGTCAATTGGAAATGAGAGTCTTATGGACTTTCCTGCCTGGCCTCGCCTCAAACCTTAGCCCTCAGATCTCAGCCCCCTGTTTCGCTAGGATTACAGGCATGTGCCACTGGAATCTGGCTGTTTACGTTTTGGGGTTTGTATTTTTTTGAGACAAAGTCTCACTGTGCAGCCAAAGCTGACCTGTAATCACTATTTAGTCCTGTTTGGCCTCAAACTCAACCTCTTCCTGCTTCAGCCTCCCAAGTGCTAGGATTACAGATCCTGTATCACCATACCAGGTTGGGTACCTCTTGAGAAAGCAATGTGATGCTTCTCTTTAGGCTCTATTACATAACTAACCTTAGGTAAGTTCCATATCTCAGGACTTCAGTTTCCTCATCTGTGAAAGTTTTTAAGCAATCTCTTAAGTCCCTTCTATCTCTAATATTCAGTATCAGTCGATATCACTGAAGACTCTCCTAGCTGTGGACCACGTGGACCACTTAGCAGACTCAGGATGTAATTCATTCTCCGTTTACTTTCCTGGAGGGACAAATCTGCCCTTGTAGCCCTTCAGAAATTGAAGCTGATATGGCCTCTGGAACAGAGCTCTAAAGGTCAGGCTCTGTGGAAAGAAAGAGTTCAAGAGAGTGTCTTCTGTTTTGTTTTGTTGGCTGTGGGGCTTGAACTCTGGACCTGGGCGCTGTCCCTCAGCTCTTCAGCTCAAGGCTAGCGCTCTACCACTTACGCCACATCACCCCTTCTGGCTTTTTCTGTTTATGTGGTGCTGAGGAATCGAACGCAGGGCCTCATGCATGCAAGGCAAGCATTCTACCACTGAGCCAACTTCCCAACCCAGTTTTCTGAACTTTTAAGACAGTAAAGGCACTAAAGTCACTTTAAAGTTTATGGAGGAACAGGGGAAAATCAGATTAACCAAGCCTTTGGCTCCTGGATGACTCCTTCCCTCAGCTAAGAACTTCCTTTAGCTTACCTGAGAATCTGGGCCATACATAGTCCCTGGGTGTGCTGTCCCATATCCATTCTCAGGGCAAAGTAGTCCTAAGCATCTTGTGCTTTTTGCCTTTCTTAGGGTCTTGCCTTAGCTCATTGTTCATGGAACAATTCCAAAGGTTTTAGAACAAATAAGGATCAAGGAAGTGGGTGGAGCTCTTCTGATCCAAGGAAAATAGAGACTCCCTGGTTCCTCTTCTCCCCATCATTTAAGCTTTCCTTAGTAGTCTCCTGTTAGAAATTTGGCCTAAGAGGGGCTGTGTTCAGTGCCACTGGCAAATGAGGGCTGTGCTCTCTTTCCTGTAGAGACCCCTCCTTAATCCAGCTAAAAGTATTTCCCCCAGACTGCCCTTGGCAGTGAGGGCTGAATGCCAGACTAGTTAGCTGTGGTCTGGCTTAGTCTGGGAGATGAGACCTTCATAAATTATGGCAAGGACTGAAAACAGTTGAACCATGAAAAGCTGCTATGCAGATTTCTATGCAGGGAGACTGAATCCATTGGGAACTCTGGGAGGCCTGGGTGGAAGGGCTAGAGCTCTGTTTTGGGGGACCCTGGAGGGGTGTTCTCAATGTCAGTATCAAACATCCCAAGCCTTCTCAGGATTCAAGGCCCTCTCCAGGTGGCTGGGAAGTAGGAGGGCTGGTGTGATTCAATAGCACAGGAATGCCTTCCTGAGTGAGATGGATTTCCCTGGAGCGCTCTTAACACTAGGTGTCTGAAAGAAACCCCTGCAGTCCAGAGGTGATTGCTTGTGTCTCTTTCAGTGTCTCCATCCGGCATGATAAGAACTTGGAAGAAGTGATTATGAGGCTGCATGGAGTAAATTTTCACCTGGGGATACTCGATCCAGCACTTCCATCATAGCAGGGTTGTGGGGGAGGGAGTGTCATCTCCTCTTGTATATACATGCCGAGCCAGGAAGAGTTCACCAGCTTGCTCTAAGAGCAAGCAGGAGATGCCAGGGAAGCCTGAGCTTGTCTGAGGTGTTGCTCCTCCCAGGTGGTGCGGGGGGGCTGGTGGGCGGGTGGGCAGGCGTGCTGACAGCCGGCAGTTTGCGTGGGCTGTGCCATCTGATGTCTATTCCCAGCCCTGGGAGGAAGGAGAGTCATTTATATTCTGCAGGAGGAAAGGACCCAGCTGCTGCCTTTCTGACCAGCAGGCCTAGAGGGCAAGGGTATCGGGCAGAGGGAGAGTGAGCACAGGTGGTCGGTCTCCTGCTCAGCTGGGCCTGACTGCAGTATAAGGAATAGGTCACCAGGAGGAGCCCTTCTTCCTAGCAGGCCACATTGTGGGGGGGGGGGACTTCCCCTCCCTTCCTGTCTTTCCATTTCTCCCTGCATCACACCACCTGCCCTCATATCCAGGGGCAGCAGCTGGACAACCATTAGATTTTGGTGCCAGGACACTCTTCCTCCAGCTGGGATCTCAGTGGCTGTTGGCTGAATATGCCTCCTGGCCATGTGCTCCACTTGGCCTCCCCCCACTTCTCTGTATCGCCTAATGTATGGGGCACAAGCTGGGCTTTGAACATAAACCAGAGGTCTCAGGGGAGAAGCAAATGACTGATCTTTGCCCTTGTTCCCTGACTAGGGAAAGCTACTAGTAAGCAGCCTGTTTGGGGGGGGGGGGAAGGAGAAGCCTGCCATTTGCACAGATTTCCATATCAAGCTCACTAAGTCCTGATTCCATATTTGATTGTGTTCCAAGTTGATTATATTCAGACTCAACCTTGAGGACATTATAGCTTTGTATCCAAATCTGAATAGCAATGGGATTACATGTTCTGAGTTTGGATACCGCTCCCCAACCCCACTTGTTCCTGTAACCCCCCCCCATCCCTTGAGCCCCATCCGGGATGGGGGTGGTACTGAATGGCAGGAGCTCTATCTCCGAGGAAGTCTTCAGCCTCACCTCCTTGGCTGCCATCCCCATCCAAGACAGACTGCTATCGCTTGCCAGCCTGTGCCTCCTCTCCTCACCCCCGCACAAGACAGGCCACCTTTCCTCCTTCCCTGACAATGGCCTGTCCCTTCTTTTTTCATTGTCCCCATCCTGCCACCCCCATGCATGGCTGCTGCTGGTCTTGTTTTTCAAACCTCACTGTGGGAGATCCAGGCATCCTCCCTGAGCCAGCTGGCTGCTGTGCCAAGGCCTGTTCAGAGTTAATAATAATCATTAGTTGAATGGTGCTGGGGCCTTTCAGCTCTAGATCTCTAAGCACTCACAGGCTGAGTCAGCCAGCCCTAACCTTCCTCCTCTTCCTGGGCTGCAGAGTATAACAGGATGGGGAGGCGCTGTGGGAGAGGAGAGCCAGGATTCTCACAGTCTAGCCTTGCCTTGAGGCTGCTCTCCTCTGGGAATATGCACTGAGATTCTTCAATATGCTGGTAAGGCCTGTGCCCCTGTCAGAGGCTGAGATGTGTAGGGAACAGATGTGCTCAGTTAAGACTGGTAGTGGCAGAGGTAGCGGAACCTCTCCTACTTCTGCCCTTCCTTCTGCTTACCTGGCTTGGCTGATACCCTCATCTTTTCCTGTGCCCCTCTGCAAGCTTAGGAAACAATGATGCTAGCTGAATACCCCTAATGCCCTTGTGTCCGAGTGGCATAACAAGCCTGTGCATCATGAAAGGTGCTGGGAGTGCTGCTATCTGGGTTTACTCAGCCCTTAATGCTGATGGTGACTATGAGCAAACCACTGGCTACTCTGCCTACCTCACAGGGATGTTGTGAGGGTTACAAGAGAGAATGAATGTTAACAGGCACTGAATATCAAAACACTAAACACATATAAACCGGTGGTGTTATGTTGTCTTTTTCTCTCTCATTGAGCCTGGATCTGGGCCTTGCTTCCTAGACAGATGATAAACCTCTGAGGATAATGACGCTCGGAGGGACCCATGCTTCAGAAAGGTTGTGCTGCCATTGTAAGAAAACACAGACACATTTCTTCTAGATTCAAGGTCAGCCCTTACCCCTCCTGCCACAAATGCTACCAAGGCAATGACTAGTGAGGTTTGCACTATGTGCTCCCTGCCTGGGGCTCTCAAGTCACCAGGCTGGCTGCAATATCTTATATGAGTACAATTATTCCCAAGCCTTGCCTGAAATACCAGGAGCTCATCTTTGACAGGAGCTTCTGGTTACAAATTATCTAATGTGAATCTCTTTTCCCTTAATTCTGTCTGAATAGGAGGAGCAATAGTAGCTAAAACTGCAGGCCATCCTGGCAGTCTGGTTTGCCCTCTGACCCTCATGCTGGGCCACAGAACTATGAGGACATGGCTCTTGTCTTCCAGGGGGCTACAACCTGGTTTCCTTCCACCTTTCCCAGGCTATTGAAATAGGATCACTCCCTTCTTGGGACTTTATCAGAATTGCACAAGCATGTACGCACACACACATTCCACATCCACACATGCCTGCTACAAAAAGTTTTGTTTAAATTTTAAATCAGAGGGTACTTTCCATTCCATTTGTCTGAGAGTAGGCTATAGTCGGGACTAGAGTAAAAGCAGAGAGGCAGAAACAGCAGCAGCAGAGGCTGGAGTATTCATTTTTTTATCTTTTTTTTCTGTCCTGGGATTCAGGAATTAACACTAGTTAGGCTTTGTGAGCCTACCTGTAGCCATTTTGTCGATATGGGCACAAATAAGACAGATGCTGAATGATGGGAGGCAGTGCCCCAGAACTATCCTAGAGCCTGGCTGGAAGTAGACAGTATCAACACTGAGCTGGGCTTAACATAAGCACAAATGACCTCTAGTAGCCTATCCCCACCCTGCTGACTGGGCTAGGCACCAGTATGGTCAGTCCATTAATCCAGCTGCTCTTATCACAATTTCTCAGATGAGATGGGTGCTGGTGGCTCACACCTGTAATCCTAACTACTCAGGAGGCTAAGATTTGAGATTAAAGTTTGAAGCCAGCCTAGGCAGGAAAATCCATAAGACTCTTATCTCCAATTAACTACCAGAAAACTGGAAGTGGCACGGTGGCTCAAAAAGAGTGCTAGCCTTGAATGAAAAAGATCAGGAACAATGCCCAGGATCCAAGTTCAAGCCCTATGACTGGAGAAAAAAAGAATTTCTCAGTTGAGTTTTAACCTCTCTTAGAAGCAGATTATGGAAACATTTCAGGCTGTTCTGTGGTTTGAGGAGTCATCTCTGTTTCACTGCACATGTACTAAGTGGCCCCTGTTTTTAAAGCAGATCCCCCATTACTTCAAAGTTTATTCTAAGGATACTCAGTCCAGCTCAGGCCCATATTTAAAGCAAACTATGACCAAGGGAGCAGTGGGAGGTGAGAGAGAAAGAAGTACAAAGTACTACCTAACCCCAGGCCTCCCTAGCCTGTGTTTGCATGCACACACACTTACTGGCACACACACACTGACCTTATTTATGCCTAAGTATGCAATGGCACCTGGAAGTCACACTGCAGGCCTTCATGTACTCATTTTCTCAGCCCACAACTCTGTGTCTTTTGTGCTCTGGGGACTGTAGCCAGTCTGAGTAGATTAAAAGGCCTCAGTAGACTAGATAGCAGCCTAAGTATCACAGCATTTAATACTTTCCACCTGTCAGTATATTAGCCTGATAAACACACCTTATTGGCAGCTGCCTTAGCTATTCTCAAGTCCTAGGAAAGTCTCACTGTGATCTAACCAGAAAAACCAATTGTCCCACTGCAGGCTGTGAGCTTTTTCTGCCTTGAGGGTAGGGTGAAGTTTTGCTACTGGTTGCCTGGGAAAACAGATAAGTGGTACAAATGCAGAAAAAGGAAGAGTTGAGAGACCAGGTGGAGGGACTGGGCCATGTATCAAATTCTTATTTTCTGCTCTAAAAGACAACTGACACATTGTCCTCCCTTAGAACCTGTGAACTGCTGGGGGAGTACTATAAGACATGGCAGAAAAAATTGCACATCTTGGCCAGGTTCTAGGGACATTTTGGTAACTTATGGGCAGGGCAGGGCAGGAAGGGAGACATCCATAGACTTTCTTTGGAAAATGGAAAGAGGAGAGAGGAGTACCAAAACTCCTGAGCTCAGACCCAGACAACAGAGAACACCAAGTCGTCTCCAATCCTTTCTCTTTATCAGCTTAATTCTCTTGGACAATTTGTTATCCGTACAAAAACTGCTTTGCAAATTTTAAAAACAAACAAGCAAACATACAAATGTGGACTACCGGAGAGAAGCTATGACACTAATAACTCTCATTTCATTGATTATCAAGGTTGATTTGTCTGATGTGGCTGGTTGTGAGGTACCTCTATCTCTTACTCAATTGTTTCTCCCAAAGTGAAGAAGACAGTTTTTCAGAAGAAGCCTTTTGACTGAAAATCTATAAATGTAGAGATTAATTATGCAATTGCTGATTTCAATGTGTATTTTTTTGTAAATCAGACTGGTCTGGAACTCACAATCTTCCTCCCAAACTCCCAAATGCTAATATTACAGGTGTGAACCACCACTCTAGGCCAAATTCTGATTTCTTAAAATTTCTTTTTTCCTTATGACAAGCCCTCTTCCCCTTTGGAATTTACCATGATGGTCCCTTTCAGAATTTCCAAGAGAGTAGCTAAAGAATTTGGCTTGGTCAGAGTGCATAATCTAATCCAATTTATAGTAGTCTATGTATTTTTTTAAGGATTGCTTTATTACATTATACAGAATGGCTAGGACACACTAAAATGTCAAAAACTATTAATCTACCTATTAGGTATACTTCCAGCCTAAAATGGTTACCATTCACAACATGAAAATATACTGGGAATAATCTAAATTATATGAAAGTGAGCTGTTTCCTGCCATTAAAAAAAACCCAATCTAGAATATTCCCATAGTGTCATTAGTAAGTCCACTCTAGACTTTTTTTTTTCCTGTCCTGGGATTTGAACTCAGGGTCTGAGTGCTGTCCCTGAGCTTTTGTGTTCAAGGCTAGTACTCTACCATTTTGGGCCACAGATCGATTTCCACCTTTTTTTGGTATGTTTCCTGTCCAGGCTGACTTTGAACCATGATCCTCAGATCTTAGTCTCCTGAGTAACTAAGATTATAATATGAGCCACCAACACTCAGTTGTAGCTAGATTTTTAAAAGAATTGTGCAAGGAGGTACCTCTCTCCCCTGCAAAGAGCCAGGAAGTCTTCATCATCTATAAGTTTTAACCCAGGCTGTAAGATATCAATAATCTTGCTTGCTAAAGTGCTGGTCACAAATCTGTTTTAGAGGTTGGTAAACTATGGTCTGTTGGCCAAGCCAGCTCATTGCCTGGTTTTCTGTGATGTGTGAGCTAATAATTATTTTTAAATGGTTGAGGAAAACTCAAAAATTAAAATTCTAGGGGCTGGGAAGGTGGCTCAGTGGTAGAGTGCTTGCCTCGCATGCATGAGGCCCTGGGTTCGATTCCTCACCACCACATAAACTGAAAAAGCCAAAAGTGGCACTGTGGCTCAAATGGTAGAGCACTAGCCTTGAGATGAAAAGCTGAGGGACAGTGCCCAGGCCCAGAGTTCAAGCCCCATGACCAACAAAAATAAATAAGTTAAAATCCTAAAATAATTCAAAATTTCATGTCAATAAATAAAATCTCACCGGATGCTGTAGTTTTGCTATGATTTGCATGTACTGAAAGCTTTATCCCTGTGGTAGAAGTATTGAAAGGAAGAGGTGGAGCCTAATGAGAGGAAGTTAGGTCACTGTAAGCATCACCCACGCCTGTGACACCTAGATCTGTCTGATCATGCCAGTCAGCTCTTCTACATGCTCTACCACCATTATCATGCCAACCATCATGAGGGGCTTATCAAAAGCCAACTCAATAGGCCTGTCTAATCTTTAACTTCATCTTCAAAACTATAAGCTAAATAAATCTCTTTTCTTTATGGAATACTCAGCTTTGTGTGTTTTGTTTTAGCAACTGAAAATGGACTAATATTCTGAAACAGAACCACAATCACTCATTTATATACTGTCTGTAGATGTTTTCTTGCTATAGTAGCAAGCTAAGGTCTGATAGGATGTGTAGCCTATAAAGCCCACACTGTTAACTACCTGGCTTGTAACAGAAAAGTTTGCTGACCCCAGTCTATATCTTAATGCCTATTGTGGAGTTTACCTATGACTTTATAACAGCACTTAAAGATTCCCTCCCTACACAAGTCACACTCTTCTGAGGTACACTGAACCCCACCCATAGGATGAAAAGATAAATAAACCAACCACAGACTGTGCCAGAACAGAGACTCAAGCCAGGTTTAATGGTTATTGTCTAGTTTCCAGAGCCTAGAGGCTCTGAGGTTTGCCAGCCTGGAAATACACAATGGAGAGGAACAGGGTCCTGGACACAGGAAAAGGAAGCACAGAGATAACACACACAAAACAAGTCAACTGGCTTTGTGCTCCCCAGCTGGGGTGCACCCTCTCTTTGCGGCCCCCATAAATACAGGCAAAGAAAAAGATCACGAATAATTACATAGACATATTGTAGAGCCCTGTCATATTCTGTCTCCAGGGACACCTGCTTTCTGGGAGACATGTCTGGTTTATGGGTGTAAGGTAAGGAGGAGAGGAGGAGGAGATCTCTCACTCTTAAAACCACACATGGCAGTTTCCTACCCAGGGTTCTAAGGAGCTCAGGTATGTTGAGTATTCAGTCCCCCAGGTAGAAAGCTGCCTGTGGGTTCTACCAACTGAAAGCTCAAGAGGCCAGGGAGTTCTCTTGGTGGGGCAGCCAGGCACATCTTCAAGGTGTCTCAAACTAGGAACCAAATTAGTGGATGAAGTCAGGGAGAGTTAGAGCTGCTTCTGATCCTCAGGAGCTCAGCTAGAATGTTCCAGAAGGCCTTCTTCATTTGACGTCCACTTTAAAAGGATTCAGAGACCTAGATAAGGAAACTGCAACATGAAGAGCGATTTCCCCATGTTTCCTGATAAATCTGAGGTGAGAATCCTGTTCCTATAGCTCTACTGACAATAATCCTCAAATGTCTCTGAAAAACAACCAGGTAACTTTCCTGTCCTATCTGTCTGTAGTAGGACAGTTAACATAGGAAAGACAACTCACAGCTGCTTGGTCTTCTACCAGTTTCCTTTGTGGTGTCTCATTGCTCTTGTTCAATGTCTTATATGTATAGTCTTTTAAGAGAGGTCTCCAAGGGTTCTAAAGAACCAGTTGGTGCCTCACCACCATTCTCCCAAGGTCTCCAACCCATGGTGCCCCTCGTCTCCAGTGATTCAGAGCCCTGGAAATATGGGTGAAGATTCAAGGTGTTCAGAAATTAAAGTACAAATGACTGTGTATTTGAGGAGCCTGGCATGATCACTGTCTCTCCTACGGCACAAGAAAGTTGTGCATGGAGTGCACATAGATGGAGACCATTCTGAGAGTACTGGCATTAGTGGGCAGTACAGATTGACTGTCCTGGTGGAGGTCAAGGTGCTGGTGTGCATGCATACCTATGAGCATGCATACCTATGAGCATGCAACTACTTGAGGGGATTTTGCTGCACCTTGCTCTAGACAAAACTAGGTTACTAAGAAAGAATGAACAGCAACCTTGAGATCCCAGGAACAGACAAGGAGAAGATGTTTACTTCCTAGTCTTAATAGGCGGCCTAAGCATCAGGCCCTCCTAGCAAACAGCCCTCACCCACAGGCAAATAACACCCCTTGGAACCTAAGAAGCAGGTCAGAAAATGAGAGGACCTGGAGAACTTCCAATGGACAGGAAACATGGGAGAGAAAAGACACTGAAAAAGACCAACATCAGAGAACATTTTCACCTTTTCCATGATCACCTCCCTGCTGAAACTATGTACAGCCACTTCCTGGGCCTATAGTACAGTCAAAGGGAGAAGTCAAGGGGAGGCCAGCTTCATACCTACAGTATTAAGCAACCTTGGATGGAACCTAAGACTGTTGGACTTATGCTTTTTATGTTGCCCTGGCCTATCAGCCACAATCACACAGACTTCTAGCTGAGAGCAATGGCATGGCAGAACTTTGCTTCTGAAAGTTCAGTGCCACAGATCATCTCTGCTACAGGATATCCTGTAGCTCGGGAGAAGTAAACTCAAGCCCCACTCGAAAAAGCCATTCTGGGACAGAAATCACCCAGTTTCAGCCCCTCCAATAACAAAAATCCCATGCTTTTGGTTTTGTGGCAGCAATGAAATCTCTAAGGGAAGCAAATCAACCTTGGCAACACAGAGGAGACACATACTGGGCCCCTTCCATCTCCCAGCCTGGTCAAAAACCACACTTCTCTGGACTCCTCCCTCTGCAGCACAGCATAATAGGGAAAACTCAGGACCCCACCTGAGCTTGCTAAGAAGACAGAATGAAGAGATGGCTTACATGGAAAACCAGGTAGGTGTAGCTGGCTGCTACATCACAGAGGCCGCTGTACCCTTCCCCTTCTGGTGGAGTGGCCCACTTACCATACCTGTGGCAGCCTTCCACACAAGCTCTGCCTTCAGCAGACCCCATTCTGGACTGACACACAAAGGCTGGGAATCAAATGTTATCTAGGGCTTTCCTAGCTGAAGGAATTCCCCTATTTGGAATTTAACTCCATCTGCAAGTGTTGTGCTGGCACCTATGTTGTAAGGACCCTTTCGTTCCTGCCATACCTATCTGTGTCACTTGTCCTGGAACAAGACACAGATTCTGTGACCCACACTGTTACCTTTCCTAACAGGCAAGAGGCCAGACTCCTGCAAAGATCCATCCATCCAGGGCTCATGGGGAAAGAAGGCAGCTTTAATGGGAAGTCTCACTGCAGCCTTCTGGAGTGTTACTGATCCAGGTATTGCCTTTTCCTGACTCAATTTCCAAGTTTTTTGTTTTTTTTTTTTCAATACCTTAACCAGCAGCTTCCCCAACATGGCTCCTGGGAAGGCTCCCCCAACACACACAACTTCCCAGGTGTGGGTGGAGACAGAAAAAAAAATGTTTTTTCAAATGGTTTTCTCTTAAGGAGCTAGAGATGACCTCAAAAGAGTTTAGGGAATCTGTTCTTCCCCTCACCCCTTTCTCATTTTCCAGCCAGCCCAGACACGTTCCTCTTTCTTCCTCTACCACACTGAGAATTGCCAAGGCTTTGGACAGGGGTGTAGCATTTGCCTGAGGATTAATATGCCCATATTTGTAACTCTAGGCAGCCACACCCTTATTGGGATCCTGCCTACTGTCTGTGCCCGTGACCAATTCCCTGGAGGTCAGGAGGAACCCACTCCCTTGGGCAGCCAGCCCTCTCTTCCATCCCCTCATAGCCTTCAGGGGTGCATTACCTCTCCTGGGGCAAAAATCTCCCCAACCAACCTATCCTGCTCACACCACAATGGGCGTATCAGAGAAGACTGAGCTGACCGATTCTGGATCTGACATCCTCCGTTGACCCTTTCCGGTTGCTTCGGGCACCGGCAGAGTGTTGCCTGGCTTGAGCTTGCCGTTTTGACCCTGCCCAGGTCCAGCAGGTTCCAGGAAGGCCACCCTCCGGTCAAAACCATCATCTTTGTCCCCGCCAGCCATAGGATCGTGGTTGGGTGTGGTACTAAGCATGGAAGAGCTGAGACTATCTCCTTGATGGCTAGAAGGCTTCTCTACACCCCGGCACCAGCAGCGGCAAGGGGTGAGGTACAGGTATATGAGGACCAGGACCACACTGAGGATACAACCCACTAGTGTGGTATAAGCTGTATTGAGGGTGTCATGGTGTCCATGCGAGGTGACGTTGTACACTTTCAACTCCACTGACAGGGTCTCATTGAAAGTCTCCCCCATGGCATAGCAGGTATACACACCCCCATCCTGAATCTGCACTTGCTCGAAATGAAGGTTGCCTTCCTCTGACACTGTCACTGTGCTATTGGCCCCCTGATTTAGCACCCGTTCATTGTTTGGTGTCACCCACACCTTGGTCATCCCCTGCTGCTTGGTGTCACACGTGATGGTTAAGCTGTCACCCAGGTGGGCCTCCCAGGCACTCTCCTTGTACTCGCTGCAATTGAGGAAATCCATGTTGAAGATATTGTGCAGCTTCTTGGAATACACGCAGTACAAATCCTCCTGAAAGTCCATCACAGAACTCAGCTGCCGGTACTGCCAGTGTGAAAAGAGCTGGTAAAGCTGGCAGGTGCATTGCAAGGGGTTGTTGTGTAGGTACAGCCCATTCTTGACCCACGCTGGCAGCTTCTGCAGGTCGCTCAGTGGCAAGGTCTTCAGCTTGTTGGAAGAGAGATCCAGAAGCATTAGTTTTGGTAGTTTGTTTCCTTCCTTGACCAATTCCAGAGGGAAGCGGGAGATCTGGTTCTGGCTCAAGTAGAGTTTCTGCAGCTGGACCATGTCGTCGAAAGCGTAGCGGTCCACCGTCACGATGTGGTTATTGTAGAGCAGCAGTACCTCCAGTTGTTGCAGCTCGCTGAACAGGAATTCGTCCAGCGTGCGCAGTTGGTTGGAGGAGAGGTCCAGATAGCGCAGATTGGGTACTGGGGAAAAGGCCTCGGAGGAGATGAAATTCAGGTGGTTGTGGCTCAGGAGCAGGGAATGCAGGTGGGTGAGGCGCGTGGAGGTCCACTCAGCCCGAAGGCGGCTCAGGTTGTTGTGGCTGAGGTCCAGCAGTGCGGTGTAGCTGGGTAAGGAGTGGGGCACGTTGGGCAGCTTCTGCTTGGAGCAGCTGAGAATGTTGCTGGCGCACAGGCAGTCGGTAGGACAGCTCACCACAGGTCGCCCAGCTCTGGCCACTTCAAAGAGGAGCAGGAACAAGGACAGCAGCAGGAGCCAGAGGCCTCGAAGATCACGCTGGGGTTGCATAGTGTCCCTGGGGAGGGCCAGGTAGGCCACCACCGGAAGGTCTGGGAGGAGGTCACCCCGGCATGTTCTGGGGAGTAGGGGTGGGTCACTTTCACCACAGGCTTGAAAGAAAACAGGATGGATTTG
The DNA here is from genome assembly GCF_000151885.1 of Dipodomys ordii. Taxonomy (NCBI): domain Eukaryota; kingdom Metazoa; phylum Chordata; class Mammalia; order Rodentia; family Heteromyidae; genus Dipodomys; species Dipodomys ordii. The sequence goes on along the minus strand of NW_012267362.1, from coordinate 1,662,254 downwards.
TTGTCAACCGGGAACTCTGGACGGAGGGACCACCACTCCCACTTTTCTCCTCCTCCCCTTCCCCCACCCCTCTGGGGTAGGAGAGAGAGGACGGGTTACCAGGTAGTTCTCGGGCACTGTGGAGACAAGCGAGGGGCTCAAAACACGGGGAGGGGGGCAGAAGAGCAAGCGGGCCCAAGGGGCCTACGGGGTTGGGATGGCGGGTGGGGGTGGGATTCTGCACAGGAGGTCGGGGGTCACAGGGACGGCCCGCGCTGGGTCCGGAGGGCCTTTGGGGAGGAGCCGAGGGAAGGTCTAAAGGTTGGGTAGGACGCGTCCTGACGGGGTGGAGACTCCCCCCCTGGAACCTCGGATCACTGCACCTGCTCAGCGAGGATCTGTCTCAGCCCATGGCCGGTCCGGGAGCTCCGTCGCGGCCTCCCCCGGCGGCGGGCGCCTCACCGGCCGGCCTGTCACGGCGCCCGCTTTTACGCAGGAGCCCGCGCCCGGCAACGCCGCCGCGGTGGGGGAACCAGCCCCTCCGCTCCCTTCTCCTCTCTCGCGCCGCCGCCTCGAACCGCGACACCCACCGGAGCCCACCAAAGACGGCCGCCGCCTCCGGATCCGCCGGGCCCGGCGGGGATCCACGCGGGGAGCGGGAAG